>NC_091433.1:90273049-90600948 GCF_964237555.1 Oryctolagus cuniculus
GAATAGCATGGAGGTAGTGGGAAAAGAAGTTGTGAAGCTGAAGATAGCACAAGAGAAAAGAATGCATCCAAGCAACAGAGAGAAGACATGTACCTGAATAGAAGGCCTAAAGGTCATGCAAAATTATAAAGAACAATGCACCATTCATAACACCGTTGTTGTGGAAGAGTAGGAGAAAGAGCTTAAGAATGACAAAGCATTGCAGGAAAGCATGCCTGGTATTTTCACAAACTGGCCAAAAGAAATAAACCACAAAGTCAAGAACATGAGCGAGCCTCACATCAGATGAGCCACGTGACATCCCTAGCAGGATAGCAGCACAATTAATTTCCTGAATATCAAAGAGAAACAGCAAGAATTTTTTAAATGAATGAGTAGGAAACAGCATCTCAAGTACAGGGAAAAACATAGTTACAGTCACAACTGAAATTAAACTAGAAGATAAGTAGATATTCACACAACGGCTCTTGAAGAAGTTCATAGAAGTGGCAAAACCAGGAAGAAGAAATACATAGACTTCAGGTTGATTCCTTCTTTCCATAAACTTAATGAAGCCTCCTTGGAAGGTACAGCCCATCACCATGCTAGTCAACTAGATGGCTGCCATTCCACAAAGCGGTAGAATCAGGCAATTGTCCCATGGGAAGAGGCACTCAGCGTAGCACTGTGTGATCACTCAGGGCTTCACTGGTTACACTCTTCCTCAGCAGACACGGCCTGCCTGGGAAAGTCGGATTTCTAGTGCATACTCGATTGGCTGATGTTCTCATGGCAGGAAAAATCTAGACTCTCCCCCCTCCCACAAAAAAAAAGAAGCAAGGAAAAATACAAACAAGAAATCAGAGAGAGAGAGATGGCAGTGGGGGGAGGTAAGGATAGAGGAAAGACAAAGAGAAGAGGGAAAGGGAGAGAGGGAGGGAGGAAGAAAGGAAGGAAGGAGAAAAAATGAAAGAGAGATGAATGGGAAATTGACATGATCTTATTTTGGAAAGATTCTTGCACGTAGGAATTTTGGCTGCTGTATTCATTGAATTGTATTCACTGAAAACACTGATATACCTTTAAAGTATGATTCAGGTGATTATTATTTTATGACTGATACAGCAGAAGATTTAGGTTTGTATAATTCTTTTTTTTTTTACCTGCACACCATGTTTAATAAAATACCTAATTGGGAATTGTCCATAAAGCACACTCATCATTGTCAATGCTGGCATTCAGATCACAACACCTCTACTAATTAAATGGGGTCATGTTTGTTCTAGAGGACAGACAATTCGAAGAAGCTGGAATTCTGTCATCCTTTTGGAAACAAAAATCCTTATAAATTTTCTCCTTTGAGAGATGTTGAACCAAAACTCTGGACACCAAGGAACCTCTGAGCTACAAGTGTTTCTTCAGCCATTATAGGTGTTATCCACAAAAAGCAAGCAGCAGGTCCTAGGGCAGGTTCCCACAACCAGCAGCAGCAGGGCACGGGGGCTTTTGGAAAATACACCTAAGAGCTGACTGGATATTTTTTTTTTACCTAAAACCAACCCAATCAATTATGATTAACGTAGTATTGCCTCATGGACAATATTTAAGAACAGAGAGTGAATGTATTTTGTGGACTGATAATGATGGCTGGCCCAATGTTGAATTATTTTTGCAAGCTTCATCAGAGAACTTTCTGATAACTGACTAGCAGGTGCATCACAATAGTTTAGTTATATATTTTTAAGATGCTGAAGGAAATTAAACTGGAGACTGAGTCTAAAAAACATCCCAGAGCAGAAAACAAAAACCAACACACAAGCCAACAAAAACACAGTAAGATCACAAAGGGGACCTTAACTTTACTGGATTAGCAAAAGCAAGTAGAGTGTAATCTGAAATGTTTATTGAAACTTCCTATTCTAAAGGAAAACCAGGATTTATGCTCAATGAGAAGCAGCCAGCTAACTTGTAGGGGGCTTTCCAATGGTATAGAGCAAATAGCAAAACTCTGGTACCTTTTTATAAAGCCTGATAGGTGGGGCTGGAATTAACCCACCTGTGAGGCAGGAATTAACCCACCAACAGTGACGCTGTAATCTCATCAAAGTATTAGAGCTCCCTGCTAAGAGACCTGGGGAAGCAGCAGAGGATGGTCCCAGTACTTGGGCTCCTGCACCCATGTGGGAAATTCCTGTGGGGCTGGGGCCATTTGGGGAGTGAAACAGAGGATAGAACATATCTCTGTCTTTCCCTCTTTTTTTTTTTTTGACAGGCAGAGTGGACAGTGAGAGAGAGAGAAAGAGAGAGAGACAGAGAGAAAGGTCTTCCTTTGCCATTGGTTCACCCTCCAATGGCCACTGCAGCCTGCGCATCGCGCTGATCTGAAGCCAGGAGCCAGGTGCTTCTCCTGGTCTCCCATGGGGTGCAGGGCCCAAGCACTTGGGCCATCCTCCATTGCACTCCCAGGCCATAGCAGAGAGCTTGCCTGGAAGAGGGGCAACCAGGACAGAATCCGGCACCCCGACCGGGACTAGAACCCGGTGTGCCGGTGCCGCAGGCAGAGGATCAGCCTATTGAGCCGCAGCGCCGGCCTCCCTCTTTCTGTCACTCTGCCCTTCAAATAAATAAATACTTTTTAGAAAAACCCAACAAATAAAGAAGAAAAATTACAATGTAATAATCCTAATTAATAGAAGTGAAAATCAAATTTAAAAAAGCAGTAAAAATAAAAACCAGATTGCTAGCTATTTCTTCTGTTTCACTTGTCTGTGTCTGCTGAGATTCATAGTGGCAACCTTTTACCTCCAAGCAGGGACTCCCCTAAGCATTTCCAGTGTGTCCTACCTGATGCTGGTGAGTTTGTAGTTTTTGCCTGTCATGGAAAATCTTTATTTCTCCACAATCCTTGCTGGGATTGTTATTCAGGTTTTTTGTCCCACCACCCCTGCCGGAGACCAGCTCCAGCCAGTCCAGGGGCCCCAAGGTGTGAGAGGTGTCGGCGCTCGAAGAAATGAGAGACACTCACAGCAAGGCGCATGGCATGGCTCTGGTTCTCAGGCACCAGACTTTATTTTTATATCATAAGTCACATAATGATTCTCTTTTCTCATAATAACAAGTCTGTTGTCCATTTTTTTCTAATTACAATTTCTTTGATTTTCAAGGGCACATTCAGAGCATGGGTTACAATCACAGACAGGTGTGAGAAACGGGCTGCCCACACAAGCCAAAGCCTGGAGTGCTGCTGAGCTATGCAGAAATTGGCTACACAAGCTAGAAGAGTACCTTCCTAATCTAATCTTTACCAGAAGGCCCAAGTTCAAAGCAGGCCCTTTTTAAAATGTATCCCCTCTCTGCAGTTCTTTCTGTAATTCTTTAATTTCTTTATTGCACTTATTTAAGGTTCTCTGAGATCTACTCCACAGTTTGGCATCCTAACCATTGCTGTATTTGTAGCACATATTGAATTAAAGCTTTAATGACATTTACCTTTGTTCTAGTGGGAAGTATACACCAAGGAGCCTGTTGCCTTTTAATTCTTTTCCACAAGCAGCTCAACCTTGCATAAAGCATCACCCCTTCTCCCACACTAACATTCTGCTTGATTAAAATTCTACAAAGTGATGGACATTTTGGGGATTATGAGACTAAGCGCTCTTCCCTACAATTAGGAATGCAGCAATCAGTAGCAGGACCACCAGGAAGCTCTGGCTTTCTTATGCAGAGTGCAGTTCCAACAAACCTAAAACCACCCAGAGGACCTCAGCTGTCCTGCTCAGGCCTTGCTGAGACAGACCTGCTGTGTCCTTGTCAGCCAGCAGAAGTTGCCTTGGCCTCGCCACACCCACCCCCTAGGATTTTAAATATTTTACCCCTTTCTCTCCTGCCCTGCAATGCTTTCTGTTAAGAAGTTTACCATTACTCTATTGATGATTCCCTCATCAATGACATTGAAGCTTTTGCTGTTGTTAAAATTCTATTTTTTTTTCCTTGTATTTTTGACTGGGTGACAGCTGTGAGCCTCTGGGAGGATATGTTTTTGGTGGAACCTATTAGTCGTTCTGGGGACTTCCTGGACTTGGATGTGTGTACATTTCCCAAGATTTAGAATGTTCTAGTCAACTGTGTATGCTTTTTTCTGTCTTTTTCCCTCTTTTTTTGCTTCCTTTGTATAGAGTAGATGTTTGCTCACTTAAACATATCTTGTAATTCTTGAAGGTTTTCTTTCTTTCTAATTTTTCTTCTTTTATTTATTTTTTTGCCTTGGTTATTTCAGAAAATCTGTGTTAGAGCTCAGAAAATGTTTTCTACTTCTTGATCAATTGTACTAATGAGGCTGTTAACTATATTTTAATTTGTATTTATTGATTTCTTTAGCTGCAGTATTTCCAATGCATTCTGTTTTCTGATCTCTGTCTCTTTGCTGAAACTCTAATTTATATAATGCATTGTATTCCCACACCCACCACATTGTCTACCATCAATCAATCTCTTATATCTCATTACATAAAAATCATCCCTTTGAGTTCTTTGCTGGGCACTTTGTCCATTTCGAGTTCTATTGGGGACTTTTGTTTCCAAGTTATTTTATTTTTAGAAGCATTATGTTATCTTCTCTTTACATGTTTTTATGTGTCCTTAGGTTGGTTTTTGTGCATTTCCCAGTCAGTTATTGCCAGCGATTTATAAGGTGGTCTCATCATTAAAATAAAAAAAATAAAAAATAAAAAAAACTTTGCCGGGATTGTCCTATGCTGTTGACTGGAGGGACTCAGTTGGTTTTGCTCTGAAGTGGATGATTCTGTGTGGTGTCCACGTAGCTGCATTCAGTATTGGTGATGTCTAAGCCTCAGTGACTGTGGGTTTACTCTCCCTGCTGGCATGTCACTCCTTTAGGTGCAGGGGGGTTTGCTGGTAGCTCAGTCTGCAGAACACTGGGCTGTGAGTGTGTGTGCCCATCAGTTTCTATGGGTAGCAAGAGGGCAAGGCCATCCCACTGGACCTAGGTGAGTGTGGCATAGTGGGCCTGGTGGCAGAGTTAGGTACTGGCCAGTGTCCATGGCTGCCTTGGTAACTTCACATGGCCTCTGAGTGCAACCCGCTATGGGAGGCCTGTCCAGCTTTGTGTGTGTGTGTGTGTGTGTGTGTGTGAGGGGTGCAAAAGTGAGTGAGCGAAGTTGAGCCTCTGCTTCTCGGGTCTCAATGAGCTCAGCTTTGGAGAACTGCTGGCTTAACCGCTTCTTTGGACCATGGGCTGTGGGGCATGGAGAGTTAGTGGCTTTCCTCTTGGCTGCTTCCTAGATTTCAGGTTGCAAGAACTCTGCCATTCAGCTGCTTCCAGGGCAGAAGGGGAGTGGGGGCGAAGGGTGGTGCCCCTATTTTAACACGTCCTCTGCAGGCTGAATCACACAGGCTATACCACCCAGCTTGTTACCCTGAGGCCATGGTGGGTGAGCAGGTCCTACTGGACAGTTCACCTGAGTGGATCAGCAGTACTTCTGGGAGCAGCTGCTTCTCTGGGCCTAGTTGGTGGGGTGTCGAGATGGTCAGTCCCCAGCCTGTGCAGTCTTTCCCCTTGCTGCACTGCCCAAGTTGGAGGTGGGTAGGTGAAGTTGGTCCCTGGGCCAGAGGCTCATTCTTCAGGTACTGAGCTGGGAGTAGGGAACACGGGGTTCTGCCCAACACTGATCTTCACTGTGGTGGGCCTGGTACTGGGTCTGTATTTAATTCTCTCTCCCTCCATGTTTTGCTGCTTGGAGTTGGTAGAGAGGTGATGTGGACAACTCTTTTTTTCCTGCCTGCTTCAACACATCCTTTTTTATTGCTATACTAATTCCAGCCAGTATGGACTCTCACCTGACTTCCTTAGCTGTTATGAGGAAGAACGGTACATGAACAGCTGTTCAGATTGGTATCCTCTTTGAGAGGCAACTGATGGGGCATGGTACTAAGCTACCATCTCTCTCTTATCTTTTTAACCCAAACCATTTGTCATGTTTGGAATATTCCATCAGATACCTAGAGGAAAGCCAGCATGTCATGTTGGAGGCTGCCTGAAAGCAATTCAAATTCAAATTAATTCAAATTAATCTGGATAAAGGAATGTTAACATGCAATATAGAGTCTAAATTATAAATCACAGTGTGATTCTAATTAATTAATAGAATTGTAGCTTGTGTTTAATGAACATTTGCTATTTACCAGGTATTGTTTTTGTTCAATCCTGTTAACCTGTGAGATAGGTTTAGTTACCATGGCAAATTCAAAGATACATGAACGGATGTACAGAGTGACTCAATAATTTGTTGAAGATAACAGCTCTGAAAGACAAGTGAGATTTTCATTAAAGAAACAGAAGATTAAATAGCTGCAGGTAGCACTCATCTCTCAGATGGGTGAGCACAGCAGCCTCTCCATTTAAAAATGGCTTTGTCAATAACACGTGGCCCAAGGGTTAAGACGCCAATTTAATTACCATCAAGTATGTAATGAGGATGAAAATCTCTACTCAGGCTCTATACAGTTATATAATATAAAAATGCATAGAAATTGCTCATGTAAATTCTAATCATTACCAATTATTTGTTGGCTACATTTGTTCTCATACCAACTCATAGCATTAAATCTGTGCTTCTACTCCCTGAAGGAAAACCATAGTATCTCATATGCAACATTTAGTGTTTTATAAAATCATGGTATACAATTTTGCTACCAATATTAATTCTGAGTTAGTTTCTTTTTACTGAGTGGATGACATGAATTCCAGATTGTTGTGTGTATCACCCCTGTACATACTGCTCATATTAATTATGATTTTCCACTTTTAAAGTTTTGCTGCTTTTGGTTTCTTTAACATTTTTATCATGCTTTGTAGATTTGTCTCAATGGAGAATGCAAAATATTAAATGCTTATGCTGAAAAACCCAACTGTGACTCACAAACACTTTGTCAGGGGCATGGGGTATGTAACATTTACTCTCTTTTTAATATAGTGATTTTAATCTGTGTCAGTCACATTTTTCAGGATAACATTTAAAATTATTTAATGTGGAAATTCCTTTTGGAAAATTGCAATTAAATGAAGAAGGCAGATTGCATTGTTTCTACGTGTGCATATCATCTATGCATATATCAGATTGTTATTGACTTGCATGAGCTAATCTTGCACTTGTGTATAAAAATTTAACATAAGGCGTAATTAAAGTGTCAGAGAACTGTTTCTAGGTTTTAGAAATGAAATTATTAAAGATTATACTCGCACCGTGCATTTAATCATACATGTACATGTTCATCATTGCATGTTTACTTATAGATTTATAACAACTTACAACAGTGTTTTCTTACTGTGCATGTTGCATATCATATAATATTTATAGAGGATCAGAGTTCCCTGCCCATTCAGATCTGCTTAGTCTTTTGATACCTTCAACTTATTTCCCTGTATGGATCTTCTATGCTATTTTTGAAAAGTTATTTATTGATGGCCTTTGAAATGTTATGTTTTAACTTCACTTTTACCTAGAGTAGTACAACAGAAAATGGTATGCATACACCTTGGCACATCTATCTGATTTATTAATTTATTAGCAATAAAATCTATCTGACCAAATGTATGTACCATTTAAATTGTCTCAGAGAGTACATTGTCTTTCAGAAACATTATTTCAGCTTTTACTCCCACCCATCATAGTAAAAAAAAAAAATTGAATTTCCTCAAATTCTGTCCGGGCAGACTAGTTTTTCCATCTCTTAAACCTTTTCTAAGATGCTCAATACATTATTGATTTATTAGCAGTAACTGAACTACAGTTCTGAAGCATGCGTGTTCATATTTGCTGCTTGCTTCTCCATTTGTGTATCGGTCACTCAGTGATCCCCTGGGTGATGGAGACTTTGTAGATTCTGTAAGAATTTGGACGCGTGCTTGAACATTGTACCCAGTGACTTCTACTACAGAGATATTTCATGCTTTCTATAGTGAAGCAAGAGGAAGTGAGCTATCTGCATGTCTTGCTTCAGCATTTTCCTGCACATAGCTTATATGCCCTGCTATTTTTAGTTTATTTCTGTTTCTTTCCTCGCTTGTTCAGTTTTCATGTGAACTTATGTCTGGGTTCTGTTCTGCCACTTTTTATATTCATCCACTGATCACATTGATAGATATTTTCTAACCTTCCACATATGTTGGTTATGAATATCCGATTAATACATTTCTTTCTTCCTTTAGTTTTTTTTTTTTTTTGGTCTCCCGATGTATCATAAAAATTGATTATCATCATGGTTATTTTATATTATTGAATTTTCATTTATTTAGTTGAGATTGAGGGAGAGAATCAGAGACAAAGTAAAATAGACCCATTCATTGAGTCACCCCTCACATGCCCACATCTGCTAGGGCTGCGCCACGCTGGAGCTGCAATCCGGAAATTCAACCAGGTCTCCCACACCGGTGGCTGGAACCCAGCTACAGGGGCCCCGGATGCTCTGTCAGTGCTTGCATTAGCAGGAAGCTGGGCTCAGGAGCTGTGTGGATCCCAGACACTCAGATGTCAGACGCAAATGTCCCAACCAGTGTAGTAACCATAAGGCCAAACAACTGCCCCTTGTTATTTTTTTTAAATCGAACACAATTCATAACAATTTTTACCTCTGTCTTATTCTTTCTAGTTTCATAATCTCTATACCTAGAAAACATGAGACATTTCAATTATTTGAAGAATGCTGTCCACTTTTATGTATTTTTTTTTTGACAGGCAGAGTGGACAGTGAGAGAGAGACAGAGAGAAAGGTCTTCCTTTTGCCGTTGGTTCACCCTCCAATGGCTGCCGCGGCCGGTGCGCTGCGGCCGGCGCACCGCACTGATCCGATCGCAGGAGCCAGGTACTTATCCTGGTCTCCAATGGGGTGCAGGGCCCAAGCACTTGGGCCATCCTCCACTGCCCTCCCTGGCCACAGCAGAGAGCTGCCTGGAAGAGGGGCAACCGGGACAGAATCCGGCACCCCGACCGGGACTAGAACCCAGTGTGCCGGCGCCGCAAGGCGGAGGATTAGCCTAGTGAGCCACGGCGCTGGCCCACTTTTATGTATTTTTTAACCTAGAAACATTTTTATTTAAGGTATACAAACTGCATACATTTTATATATACAAATTTAGGAACGTAGTGGTACTTCTCATCCTACCCTCCCTCCCGCCCACACTCCCACCCTTCTTCCTCCTTCCTCTCCTATTCCCATTCTTATTTTTTTACAAAGATCTATTTTCACTATGTCTGCTTTTATTTGGAAGTGCAAGAGACATGAAAACTCCTCTGTGAAAAGATTTTGCATTCACATTTGTGCTATTTACCTGTCATTTGAAAAATATTTTCCACATGAAGTTAAAAATTACTTATAATAAATTACAATATTTGAATGATTTACATGGTCAAACAAGTGCACGTATGAATTTAATTGTATGTCGACTGTATGAATGTTCTTACTGCATCCGATTTTGGCATAGGTTTGCAACGAACGACTTAATTGTCACTGTGATGCTGGATACTCCCCTCCTAGATGTGACGAAACAGCATTTTCACCAGGCGGAAGTGTGGATGACGGGTTTTGGCTGCCTACAAGTAAGTCTCACGGAGCAGCACAGTCCTCATGCTCTGCGGAACAGTTCCAGATCTCTGCTGTCCTCATGTGGTGACTCAGCACTTGGTGCAGTGCTGGGGAGAAACCGGAATTTCCATTTCAGTGTAAATTTACATGTCAGTGGTTCCAGGGCTGTGTATTCAGTGCAGCTCTGGATCACATGATCCATGAAAGTTTTGTGTATGTTTTTGTGCTACACCAGAATGAGCTTCTAGAAAAATCTCCCACTCATTTCAAACAGGGTCCTCAAATCGTCTATCTTGATACTGCAAAGTTTTCACACAGCTACAGGTAACTTACAGAGAAAGTGATGGTTTTGTTACGTAGACTGCATGTTCCAAGGGTAACTATTGTGATGTGCTGAGTCCCATCTTTACAATGAACCCTACTATCGAAAGGGAAGAATACTGAAATACTCCATTCCCACAGCAAATAGATAGTGTGCAGCAGCAATTATTTTAAAACTTATTTGGCACAAAGGTATAAATGAACATAGTTATATTCATTTCCGTTATACCAGTTTTTTAACACTGAGAATTGTGTATCCAGATAAATACTTAAGGTATGAATTCAAGTCAAATGGGCCAAGACAATTAAATATCTAATAACTGTATAATTGCATAAATAACATGAGAGCTTGGTGTAAAGGAGTTAAAGGCTAGGAGGTTAAGAATAAAAGATATTTCAAGAAGGTTGTTAGAATGTTTTTCCTTGCCCCCACAAATACCCTGAAAATTAAAAAAATTCAGTGAATTGAAGGAAAAATAGTTGAAATATATATACACATCAATTCAAAGAGTACATTTATATACATAGTTAATTTTGTGTATTGTAATTGCATTTTCTAATCATTAATGTCTGCCTTAATCTCTGTTAATTTCTGCTTTTAAGTCTATTTTATTTTACTATCTGGTTTCTGGAGAAGTATTTTTATTCTCACAGTTTTTAACTGCTTGTAGTTTATCATATGATGAACACTGTAACATCCTGGTTTGCATTCCTTATATGTTTACAATTATAAAGATCCAGATGCATAAAAATATTTGATATGATATATCTTAATGTTTGTTAATTTACAAATATTATTTATATGCATTGTTGTTTCCTTGTAATAATTAAACGTGCAGCTTTTCTAGCTATTCCTGCAGAAGAACCAATTTGGGAAGTGACTCCTCTTCATCTCAGAAGCTCAGTGTCATTATTTAAAAATTCTGCTTTTGATAATGCTGGAATTTATCAGTAAGATATTTTTCTTTGCAGGAAAAAAATTTTAAAAATACTAGGCTTCTTTACAGACATAGTACTAATGAAAATTTTTATTCGTTTGTCAACTATAGGATATTGTACTTTGAAAAGAATGTGTTCATTTTTCTCCAAATTGATAATTTTTTTGCTTATAAAGTTTTCAAAATGTTCTGATCTTGTCTGTATAAATGATACTGATGGCTTTTGGTCAATGTGTAATATCGATACTTTGTTCTTCTTTCCCTCCTCCGTTCCCTGCAACCCACACATGTATGTATTTCATTTTTGATAAGAATGTAGGAACTTCATGTATCTTGTGAAAGAAGCAATTTTCGACACAGATGACTTTATTTCATTAATTTTGACAACTTATATTTCATCCTTTTTCTTTTAACTTACTTTTTCATTTCCTCAACATTCTTTGATTTTCTTTGTGTGTTCCTTCTTAGGCATTAAATATTTTTTGTGTTATTTACATACAATATACACTTACACTTTAAATGCTAGGGTACTTCAAAAAGTTCATGGAAAATAGAATTAAGATGTAAGTTTATCTTGGACAAAATTTTTTTTTTAAATCCTCATAGGGAGTTTTCATAAGAGGCACTTTTCGAAGAACTCATATCCTTCACACGTGGTATTGAACACTGGATTTTGACATTTAGCTCATTTTAAAATATTCATTTGACATACTAATTTTACATATTTCTGGATAAAATGAATTGTTTCCATATATTTATACTTTGTACAAGAATCAAATTAGAGTAAAGCGTGTCACATCAAGTCCTTATCATTTCTTTGCGGTGAGTACATTCAAAATCCTCTCTCCCAGCTACTTTGCAATGCGATCCTTTGTTGTGAGCTGTAGTCACGCTGAGGCGCACTAGAACACCAGAATCTTCCTCCAGGCTGTCAGTAAGCTCACACCCACGGAGGGGACTCCCCTGGCTCCCCTTCCCTTCCCCCACCCATCTCTTCATTTTTATTTTTATTTTTTTTGACAGGCAGAGTGGACAGTGAGAGAGAGACAGAGAGAAAGGTCTTCCTTTGCCGTTGGTTCACCCTCCAATGGCCGCCATGCTGATCCGATGGCAGGAGCCAGGTACTTCTGGTCTCCAATGCAGGTGCAGGGCCCAAGCACTTGGGCCATCCTCCATTGCACTCCCGGGCCACAGCAGAGAGCTGGCCTGGAAGAGGGGCAACCGGGATAGAATCCGGCGCCCTGACCAGGAGTAGAACCTGGTGTGCCGGCGCTGCAAGGCGGAGGATTAGCCTAGAGAGCCATGGTGCCGGCCCCCCACCCATCTCTTTTGCCTCTGGAAGACACTGGACTATTTTCAATTTTGAGATCCACCCCTACTCAGCTTGAGAAAGTCAGAGCAGTCCTCGTCCTGACCACTCCCCTACTTCCTTCCCACCTCCAGAGACCCATCCCACCTCGTGAGAGGTCCACTCAGGACCTCTCTCTCTCTCTAGACACTTGGCAAATCAGCTTACAAAACAAGATAAGGGAAAGGCCTCTAAGGCTCCTGAAAAGCCCTTGGTGCTGAGTTCCTAGGGCAACCAGCTAAAAGCCCAGCTCATTCCCAAGAAGAGACTGTTGCCACCACCTAGCTTCAATAAAGCAAGCTGTCTCTGCTGAGGTCAGTCTCCATCTCTTTCGTCTGTCTCCTTTTGAGGGGGCTATGAAAGGCCAGAACCGCGAGGTATTTAAACCTAACCATATGCTTGCATCCGTGTCATGAATATCACTTAAGCATGGTGAATGATCTTTTTTGATGTACTTCTTATTTTAGTTCATTAATACTTTGTTGAGGAGTGTTGCCTTTATTTTCATCAGGACTATTTGCCTGTAGTTTTCTTTGTTGTTGTTTCTTTCTCCGATTTTGTATTGGGATAATTCTTGGCCTACAGAAGTTTTCAAGTATGCCTTATTTTTTTTTTTTTTGATTTTTTGAAATAGTTTGAGAATAAAGAGCATTAGTTCTTCCTTAACTATTTGGCATAATTTGTCAATGAAACCAACTCTTCCTAGCTTTTCTCTTATGGAAGTCTTCTTATGAACTCAATCTCCTCCTTATATATTGGAGAGTTCATTCATATTTTGTATTTAATTATAGTTTAATGCTGGTAAGTTGTATGGGTGTCCAGGAATTTAGCCATTTCATCTAGATTATAAAACTTGTTGCCATACTTTTATTGTGTTAGGATACTTTTTCCACTGTCACAAAATTGTGATGTCTCTTTCATTTGTAATTTTTATTTATTTCAGTCTTCTTTCATTTTTTCTTTGTGTAAATAATGTTCTGCCCATTTTATATATCCATCAAAATTTCAAATTATTGCCTTATGCTTTTGTGTTTCATGTTTCTGTTTCTGCTGTTATCTTTTTCATTACTTTTCTTGTATTTTTTATTCATTTCAATCTTGCTTTCCTAGTTCCTTGATTTAAATGTAGCATTTTCATTCTTTCTGTTGACACAGGAGTTCACTGGAGTTCATTGGCATGAACTTCCCTTAGAATTGCTTTTGCATTCCTTAAGTTTCAGTACACTGTGTTTTCATTGTCATGTGCATCAATACGTTTAGTTTCCTTGTTTTTTTAAAGATTTATTAATTTATTTGAAAGGCAGAGTTACAGAGTGATTTAGAGGCAGAGAGAGAGAGAGAGAGAGAGAGAGAGAGAGAGAGAAGGAGAGAGAGAGAATGAACAAGTAAGAGAGAGAACTTCCATTGGTTGGTTCATTTTCCAAATGGCTGCAATGCCCAGAGCTGGGCCAGTCCAAAGCCAGGAGCCAGGAGCTTCTTCCAGGTCTCACACATGGATTCAGGAGCCCAAGCATTTGGACCATCTTCCACTGCTTTCCCAGGATATTAGCAGAGAGCTGGATCGGAAGTGGAGCGGCCAGGACTCCAACTGATGCCCATAAGGGATGCCAGCAAAGCAGGTGGTGTCTTTAATTGCTAGTCACAGCACCAGACCCAGTTTCTTATTATTTTTTTCTGGATAGTTGATTCTTTTAATTTCTATGCCTTTGTAAAGTTTGTAAAGTTTTCAAAGTTAACCTTCTTAACTGACTTGTGGGTTTGTACCATTGTGTTTAGGAAGTATTTTTGAAATTATTTTTATCTCCATATATATTTTCAGCCTCATTTTGTGGACTAGCATATGATCAATCCTGGTAGATGTTACTTGTGCCCTAGAACAGAAAATGTATCCTGCAGCTGTTGCGTTCTATGGTCTGTATATCCTTGTTAGGTCCATTAGGTCAAAAGGATAGTTTAGAGTTGATGTTTGTCAGTTAAGTCTCTGTTTGGGTAATTGTCGCTCCCCGTCTTCGTGGAGGAGCAACACAGGACCCTGCGCTGTTCTTTCGTCTGCTCGGCCCTCCCCGGGTTTGCTGCTGGTTCTTCCCGGGTTGGCTACTATCCCTTCCACCTCCGTGGAAGGGCAGTTCCCCCTGGCCACATTCCCCACTTCCGCAGGGGAGCGGCACACCGCCGGCCGGCTCTCTTCGGGGGCTGCACAGGTTCCCTTAGATGTTCCCCTTAGATGTTCCTGGTGCATGCCGTCTCTCTCCTCCTTTATAGTCCTCCTCCGCCAATCCTAACTCGGCTGCCCACACGCCGAGTACGCTGCTCTCCTCCAATCAATAGCAAGTCCTACAGTTTATTAGTTGAACTGGAGGCAGCTGTGCGGAAGCTGTTTACCCCTCTCCCAGCGCCATATTGTGGGAGAGCAGATGCATAGAATAAGTCTTAATTCCAGTAACTCAGTCTAGTCCGGTTGCTCCCCACAGATCCCCCTTTCTTTTTATTTTTTGGCGTTGATACGCGCCTGTCTTCGGTGTCCCGTGGCACACACTCTGCTCTACTTGCTAGAGTTACCACAGGCTCTTACAAGTCCTATCAATCAGGCAAACCGAATCCGGGTCCTCTCTTCGCCATGTTGTGAGGAGGTTTTTAGGCGCTGATGCGTGCCTGTGTTCGGTGCCCTGCAGCGCATGCTCTGGTCGAGCCTGCAGGGGCTTACAAGCCCTATCAGGCAAACCGAATCCAAGCCTTCTCATTGCCTTTTTGTGGGGAGGCTTTACTGATGTTAATTCGTGCCTGTCTTCGGTGACCTGCGGCGCATAAGCTGCTAGCCGCCGCAGGTGCTCATCGTGCTCATCGCCTCACTTAATCAGGCAGACCGAATCCAAGCTTTCTAATTGCAGTATTGTGGGGAGGCCTTACTGATGTTAATTCGTGCCTGTCTTCGGTGACCTGCAGCGCATAAGCTGCTAGCCGCCCAGGTGCTCATCGCCTCACTTAATCAGGCAGACCTAATCCAAGCTTTCTCATTGCCATGTTGAGGGGAGGCCTTTCTATTTCTCTATTTCTCTATCTCCGGGCATTCCTATTTCTCCCATTTTACTTCTATCTTCCAGCATTCCTATTTCTCTCCTTTTACTTCTAAACTTCTGTTTCTCTTATCCCTGCGGTTTCCCGGCGCCCGCCCGAGGCTGCTTCTCGGCACCTCGCCCCGCGGCAGCTTCACAGCTCTGCGCGGCTTCCCGGCGCCTCGCCCCGCCGGCGCCCGCCCCGCGGCGGCTTCACGGCTCTGCGCGGCTTCCCGGCGCCTCGCCCCGCCGGCGGGTTCCCGGCTCTGCGCGCACGCTCCGCAGTCTCCACGCACTTCGCGCCCGCACCACGGCCTCGCGCCAGCCCCGCGTTCCCTATTTATTCACGCCCCGTGCTCTCTCTGCACGCGGCGGCTTCCGCGAATGTTTCCGCCACCACCGGCATTCAGTCCAAGTTCCCCGGACTAACCTGGCGAATTTCAACCTGGCGGCCCACGTCTCTGCCTCTGGTTCCAGATCTTCGCCTCTTGCTCCCCGGGGTGACTTGAAGAATTCCAAGGTGGCTTATATCTCCGCCTCGGCCTGCACTTGCGGCTTCATCCTCCCTAACATTTTTCTCTACCCGGTATGTTTCCTTAAGTTTTCTTCCAACAATATTCCTCTCATTTCTCCTGGCTACTCCCCACAGTCCATATCCGAGTCCAAGCCTCCTCCAGGTTTCACTTTCGCTTTCAGTCTCCTAGCTTCCCCGCCATAGTCCGCATCCAAGTCTATGAAAGCTTTCACTTTCGCTTTCAATCCTAACTTCTTTCCCACAGTCCATATCCAAGTCTATGCCTAGGCTTTCAATAGCTTCTTCCGGCACCTTTCTCGTCCGGCGTTCCCCTAGGCTCTTCGCTAGTCTCTCTCTCCGGTATTTTCCTGCTTCTTCCCGTTTCTTCCCTCCTAAGTTTCCTATCCGTCCTAGGTTTCCTATCCGAGTCACGGCACCATTATGTCGCTCCCCCTCTTCGTGGAGGAACGACACTAAACCCTGCCTAGGCTTCATATCCGAGTCACGGCACCATTATGTCGCTCCCCCTCTTCGTGGAGGAACGACACAGGACCCTGCGCTGTTCTTTCGTCTGCTCGGCCCTCCCCAGGTTTGCTGCTGGTTCTTCCCGGGTTGGCTACTATCCCTTCCACCTCCGTGGAAGGGCGGTTCCCCCTGGCCGCTTTCCCCACTTCCGCAGGGGAGCGGCACACCGCCGGCCGGCTCTTCTCGGGGGCTGCACAGGTGTTCCCTTAGATGTTCCCCTTAGATGTTCCTGGTGCATGCCGTCTCTCTCCTCCTTTATAGTCCTCTTCCACCAATCCCAACTCTGCTACCCACACGCCAAGTACGCTGCTCTCCTCCAATCAGGAGCAGGTCCTACAGTTCCTTGGTTGAACTGGAGGCAGCTGTGTAGAAGCCTCTTTCTTCTCTCCCAGCGCCATATTGTGGGAGAGCAGATGCATAGAATAAGTCTTAATTCCAGTAACAATATAGTCCGAGTTGCTCCCCACAGTGGGAGAGCAGATGCATAGAATAAGTCTTAATTCCAGTAACAGTATAGTCCGAGTTGCTCCCCACAGGTAATTAATTCATTTTTTTGGAAATGGGATGTTGAACTTCCCTAATCTTACTGGACTGCCATCTAGCTCTCCCTTTATAGCTGATAATATTTGTGGTATGTATTGAGAGCTTTGCTGTTGGTACATGTGTGTACAGTTGTAAGCTCATGTCACCGAATAGACCCAGCATCCACCTACACTTTGTACAGTGTTTGACATAAAAGTCTTTTTTATCTGATACTACTGTGTTAAAAGCACTTGTCTCTTTGTTTCCATTTGCTCAGAACTTATTCTTCTATCCCTCCATTTTCAGTCTGGTTGTTTCTACAAATCTGGAGTAAGTCGCTCATTTGTTGGCTGCATATTGTTTCATTTTGTCTTTTATTCTTGCACCCAGTCTATATCCTTTTATTGCATATTTTAGTCTGTTAACATTCAAAGTTATTATTGATCAACTATCATGTAAACAACTGTTGTTATTTTGAATCTCCCTTTTCTTTCCCTAATGAATTTTAGAATTTCATATTTTCTCCATGATAGCTACCTTTGTTTCTGTGCATATGGTAGATCAGGTGTCTCTATGTCCATTTATATCACCAACTTTCCTGATAATTACTTTCTCTTGGATATGTGATGTGGTGTGTTGGCTTGGTAACAAGATTGTCCTTGGACCAACTGGGATGCTATAGTATATCATTTCTTTGGCTGTAGCCAATACTTGAAAAGACAGTGAGTGAATCAGAGTTTCCAGTGGTCACTGGAAGGCATTCTAGACCATTGCGGTGCACACCGTAATGAACTGGAGGCATGCCCACTGTGAGGCTGCTGTGATATGGAAGCACCTGGATCAGGTTGGAACCACTGGGACATGCTTTTTGCCAGAAGAATTGTCTACACTGGCAGCTCCAGCTCCAAGGTTTTGTTCTGTTTTTCTAACGGCACTCACCCTCAGTTCTGAGAGCAGGTCACTGGCCTTGGGTCAGGGAGAGGAATCCCAGAAGTGGTACAAACACAGCTGCTTGCAGGGGTAAGTGGTAGGGGTATCACAGCACTCTGCAACTACTACCTGCTCTCAATCCCCAATGACGCCATTGTAAAAGCAGAAAGAGGTGGGTGAAATAACAGCCCTCACTCTCTGCACCTGTTCTCAGTCCCTGGCCGGGGCAGCTGAGAATCAGCAGCCAAGGCAGAAGGGATGGCCCAGGCTGTAGCTCTCCTGGGCACCCAATCTCATTCTTCAGCAGAGGCCAGAGACAGCATCTCAGAAAGCTTTTTTATTATTCTTCCCAATAATATAATCCCTGCATTTTCACAGCCCTGTGAGGAACAGTGGTTTTTCTACTCACTATTTATTGTAGTCTTGTTTATTGGAGGGTAAGCTCATGATTATAAAGTATACTGAAAGTATGTCATTACAAATTAAAAGAAAAATATAAAGAAGGTGGAGGGAGAGTGGAAAAATTGAGGGAGGTAGGAAGGGTATGATGGGAAGTATAATTACTTTTTTTTTTTTTTTGACAGGCAGAGTGAACAGTGAGAGAGAGAGACAAAGAGAAAGGTCTTCCTTTGCCGTTGGTTCACCCTCCAATGGCCACCGCGGCCATTGCGCGGCGGCCGGCACACCGCGCTGATCCAATGGCAGAAGCCAGGTACTTATCCTGGTCTCCCATGGGGTGCAGGGCCCAAGCACTTGGGCCATCCTCCATTGCACTCCCGGGCCACAGCAGAGAGCTGGCCTGGAAGAGGGGCAACCAGGACAGAATCCGGTGCCCCGACTGGGACTAGAACCCGGTGTGCTGGCGCCACAGGCAGAGGATTAGTCTAGTGAGCCACGGAGCCGGCCTCATTATGTTTTAAAAACTGTATAAACGAAATACAAGAGATTTGTTCCCTTTATGGAGATTTAAAAAATAATAAAACTATTTTAATAAATGATTTATTTATTTATTTAAAAAGCAGTTACAAGGTGTGTGGGTAGAGGGACACTGAGAGCAAGGTTGAGAGAGAGAGAGACAAAGAGTTATCTTCCATCCACTGGTTCACTCCCCAAATGACCTCAGCAGCAGGGACTGACCAAAACCAGGAGCCTGAAACTCCATCCATGTAGGTGTTCGGGGCTCAAGCTCTTTGGGCACCTTCAGCTGCCCTCTCAGGTACGATGGCAGGGAACAGGATCAGAAACAGGGCAGCTGAGACTCAAACTGGTACCTATTTGAGGTGCAGACAACTCAGGCTGTAACTTTCCCTCTGCAAAACAATGCCCATTTCCTTTTTAATTCTTAATTTATGTTAAACACTTTAGGCTTCAGAATAATGTATGCACGGTGCATTCAGTCTGTGGAATAGAGTTCCATAGCTACTCGACATAGACAGGCTCTCATTCCTACCACAATGATCCTGACAAGGAATACACCTGTCAACCCAGTCATCCCTCTGCATGCTTTTCTGTAGTTGTCTCTCACAACCCCGCCAACAGATCACCTGCTGCCTGTCCCTCTAGATTTACTTTTTCTAGAGTTTCATGTATAACACGTGTGTATTTGAGGTTCATCCATGTTATAATGGGTTTCAACCCTTGAACTTTATTTGATGCTGAAAGCCTTCCATTGAAAAGACCTATAGTTTGCTTATCCAGTCATCTATTGACAGATATTTGAACCGTTTCCAGGATTTGGTAATTGTGGGGAGCAACTCAGACTAGACTGTTACTCGAATTAAGACTTATTCTATGCATCTGCTCTCCCACAATACGGTGCTGGGAGAGGAGGAAACAGCTTCTACACAGCTGCCTCCAGTTCAACCAATAAACAGCAGGACCTGCTCCTGATTGGAGGAGAGCAGTGTACTCGGCGTGTGGGTAGCAGAGTTGGGATTGGTGGAAGAGGACTATAAAGGAGGAGAGAGACAACATGCACCAGGAACATCTATCTGAAGGAACACCTGTGCAGCCCCCAAGAGAGCCGGCCGGCGGTGTGCTGCTCCCCTGCGGAAGTGGGGAAAGTGGCTAGGGGGAACCGCCCTTCCACGGAGGTGGAAGGGTCAGTAGCCAACCGGGAAGAACCAGCAGCAAACCCGGGGAGGGCCGAGCAGACAAAAGAACAGCGCAGGGTCCTGTGTCGTTCCTCCATGAAGAGGGGGAGCGACAGGAAATTGTGAAAAAAAAAAAAATCTACTGTAAACAGGTACACAGGCTTTTGTGTATAAATAAGTTTTTTTTGGGTTATTTCGTGGCTAAGTCACAAATAGATTGCTGGGCTACATCATAAATGGATTTTTAATTTTACAGGTAAAAGCTAAAAATTTTTCCAAACTGTCTTTCCATTATGACAGTTTCACTGCACAACCAATCCACACTTTTACCACCATACAATATTATCTAGTTTTTGTTTTGTCTTGCCTGATCTTTATTGCCAAGTTTTGGAGTTCTGTTTATAGCCTACTGGCTTTAAATTAATATTTTATATCAGAGTAATTAGATTTACAAAGTGTTACAAAGTCCTCCTGAGGGAAATACCCTGTTACCTCCACCCAGCATCCATCAGTGGCAACATGTTATAAGTCTGTTCTACAATATCCAACTGGGAAATTGGGACTGGAAAAATACACAGATCCAAATCAGATTTCACCAGGATCTATGTGCATATAGGTGTATGAGTTCTATGCAGTTTTGGGGTGTTCAGATTCTTGGAATGCCCACAATTGTGATATAGAACTGTGCCATCACTCCTTGGATCCCTGCTGTTATTCCCTTTGTAAATATATCCATCCTCTCTTCCTTCTTTCCTAACTCCTGGCAACCGCTAAATTGCTCTTCTTCATGTGATTTCATGAATCAGTAATTTGTTTTCTTCTCATACCAAGATTTTTTTTTATGATTTTGAAGAATCTATTTTTTTTTCCTTTTTGGTTAGCGATTTTGCTGTCAATTATATGGACTCTATCACTCCTAGGAGCTGAAGATTTTCTGCTGTTATACTAAAAGGGATAACTTTACGTTTTCCATTTAAGGTTATAACACATTTTGGGTTAATTTTTGTAAGGAGTAGCAGAATCTTATGATAAAAGTTTTTTTTTTCACATTTTATTTATTTATTTTTATTTAAAAGATAGGAGGGAGAAAGAAAGAGGGAGAGAATATTTTTACCACTGCTCACTACCCAAATGCACACAACAGCCAGGGCTGTACCTAGCTGAAGCTGGGAGCCAAGAACTTCCTCTGAAATTCACACATTGGTGCCAAAGATTCGAAGTCCTTAGGCCATCCCCAGCTGCCTGCCAGGGTGCACACTAGTAGGAACCAAGTCTATAGCAGAACCAGGATTCAATCTCAGGCCCACTAATATAGGAGTCAGCCATGACAAGAATATATGACAGTGGTGCCACAAGTCCAAAGTTGAATTTTTGATTCATGAGTATTTGAATATTCTAACACAACATTGAAAGAGTTATTCACTGCCTATTTAATTTTTTTACACTTTTGCTAAAAATTAATTTGCCATGTTTTCTTGACTTCATTTTCTTTGAATATATTCCTAGAGGTGATGTAGCTGGATGCTATGATAGTTCTATTTTTAGTTTTTTGAGGAATTTGTGTTCTGTTTTCCATAATAGTGCTAATTTGCATTTCCAGCAACAGTGTATTAAGGAACCCTTTCTCCACCATGTACTAGTATTTGTTATTTATTGGCTTTATTTTTTAATTTAATTTAATTTAATTTAATTTAATTTTATTCCTGGAGAAATGATTTATTTAATGAGTACAAATTTCATAAGTACAACATTGGGAATATACTGATTCTTGCCATCGTATCCCCCCTCCCACCCCAACTCCCACCCTACCTCCTCCTCCTCCCATTCCCTGTCCCATTCTCCATTAAGAAAAACAAACAAAAACAAACAAACAAAAAAAAAAAAAAACAAAAAACAAAAAACAAAAAACTGTTCCTTGGCAGGCAGTCAAGACAACAGCTGTTCAAGTCATGGCTTCTCAAAGTGTCAATTTCACTTATACAGGTTTCCTTTTAGGTATTCTGTTAGTTGTCACAGATCAGGGAGAACATATGGTATTTGTCCCTTTGGGACTGGCTTATTTCACTGAATATGATGTTTTCCAGATTCATCCATTTTGTTGCAAATGACCGGATTTTATTTTTTTAATTTCTTTATCTAGTCTTCAGTTGATGGGCATTTGGGTTGATTCCATGTCTTAGCTATTATGAATTGAGCTGTAGTAAACATGGGGTTCCAGATAACTCTTTATTTGCTGATTTCATTACCCTTGGGTAAATTCCCAGGAGTGGGATGGCTAGGTCCTATGGTAGGTCTATATTCAGTTTTCTGAGATGTCTTTCAAACTGATTTCCACAGTGGTTTAACCAGTGTGCATTCCCACCACAGTGGATAAGGGTACCTTTTTCCCCACATCCTCCTCAGCATTTGTTGTTTGTTGATTTCTGTATGAAAGCCATTCTAATTAGGGTGAAGTGAAACCTCACCGTGGTTTTTATTTGCATTTCCTTGACTGCTATTGATCCTGGGCATTTTTTCATGTGTCTGTTGGCCATTTGGATTTCTTGTTTTGAAAAATGTCTGTTTAAGTCCTTGTCCCATTTCTTAACTGGGCTGTTTGTTTTGTTATTGTAGTTTCTTGATTTCTTTATATATTCTGGTTATTAATCTTTTTGTTTTCCCAATGATCCACCGTTCATTCAGAGGTTTGCTGTCTGGTCACCATGCATTTACATAACTTGTAGAGTTTGTTTTGTTGTTTATTTCCAGCTTTATTGTGTTGGGCTGAGAAAACATACATGATATGATTATATTTTTTAGAAAAATTTTAAGATGCTTTATGCCTATTGAATGGTTTGTGCTAGAGAATGCTCCATTGCTGATAGAAAGAATGTATATTCTGCACCTGCGGGACTGAATGTTCTGTAGATATTTACTAGGTCCATTTTGTGTACAGTATAGATTAGCTCTTACTTTGTAGATTTTGGCCTGGCTGACCTGTCCATTGATGAACATGGAATGGTAAAGTGACCTGGACTTACAGTTTCTGCCTCCCTTTCGCTCCATTAACATTCGTTTCCTAAATCTGGGTGCTGTGGAATTCAGCTAGGTGCATGTAAAATAGTCTTGTCTTCAGGCTGAACGCATCTCTTCCTACTCATTACATATTGACCTTCTTTGCCTCTTTTAAGAGTTTTTGCTTTAAGATAAGTTTTTGTATTTTTATTTTTTCTGATATAGGTATAGCTACTCCTGTTCACTTTTGGTTGCCATCTGCATGGAATGTTTTCCATCCTTCCACTTTCAGTACCTCTGTGTGTGTGTGTGTGTGTGTGTTTGTCTGTGTCCTAGTGAAGTGTTTCCTGTGTGAAGCATACACTTAGGTCTTATTTCTTTTAATCCATTCAGCCAGTCTGCATTTTTAAACTGGAGAGTTAAGCTCATTTCCACTCAAGGGTATTATTAATAAAGTAGTGACTTGGTCCTGCCATTTTGCCATACAAATTTATATTGCTTATTTTGAACACCCTTTTTTCTTTTGCTATTGGGTTTCCTACTTTCATATTCTTATGACACAGATGCTGGTTGTTTTTCTCTGTTTCTGCATGTAATACGTCTTTAAGTATCATGTTTAAGGCTGGCAGGATGGTAATAAATTCTTTCTATTGTTGCTTCTGTTGAGCTGTATTTCATTTTCATTTATGAGTGAACGCTTCACTGGGTAAAGTACTCTGGGTTGGTAGTTTTTATCTTTTAGAACATGGACTGTATATCTTTATTCTTTCATGGCCTATATAGGTCTGTGCTGAAAAATCTGCTGTCAATCTAACGGGAGTTCTCTTAAAAATGAGCTGATGCTTTTCTCCTAACTTTTAAGATACTCTCTAAATATTTTATTTTCAAAAGTGTGAATATAATGTGTCATGGTGAGCTTCTTTTCTGATCATATCCCTGTTAGGAATTTGTATATATGTATCTCTGAATCTTTCCCCAAATTGGAAAAGTTGTCTGCTACTATTTAATGGAATAAACTTTCTAAACTATTCTTATTTTGCATTCCATCAGAAATTCCCAAAACTCAAATGTTGGTTAATTTGATGGCATCCCAGAGATCCCAAACACCACTGTTATTCATTTTTATTTTCCTTTTGTAGCTCTTTATTTACTTCTTTTTAATATTTCTCCAGGTTTTTTAAAGTTAAAAACCTAGTTTTAGATAATTTTATATAATGTGTTCTAAACAGTAGTGCATGTAAGGGAATTTGAGAGAATATAATAACATGATAATATTAAAGAAGTACAGACTAAATATGCATAAAGAGATTATAAATAACCTTATGTGACTTATATATTGTTAACAGTAGCTATTGTCATGATATGTGTAAGTGCATTTAATTGACAAAACAGATAATATACTTTGGGCTACTCTCATAGAAGGTTGGGAAGACATGTAAATTAAAATTGAATATTCAGCTGTATTATTTGAAATCCAAATTTTCATGATTCAAATTATTTGTATAAATTGAATATAATTTTTCCAAAAGTTTACCCATGCATTCATTTTCTCAGGTAAAAGCTTATACTTCCCTGAATCCTATCAGGGTGCACCTAAGAAAAATGGCCTTTTGATTAGTTTCTACATTTATCTGCCACTCGTTGTTGTGATTGCTGTCATTGCTCTAAACTGGAATAGAAGGAAGAGATTCTGGCGCAGAGAAGAAACTTTGAGTAGAGGGTAGGTAAACATATTATTTTTAAGTTGAGTTTTAAAATGAATTATGGTAAGAATGTCATTTAGAATATTACAGGTAGGATCCTCAGAAGAATAGGGTGAATTTTTAGAAGAACTGAATAAGAAAGTCCCAGACTTCAGGCACTTGGGTATCCCTCATGTTCACAGGAGCAATTGTGGCGGCTCAGGAAGTCCTTGGGGCCTTTGCAGGAGCAGCCACATTGGCTGAAATTGTTTTAGGAGGTTCTGTTGACTTCCCAGGCAGCACCACTGCCACTGCCCTGACACCCACCTGTGCTCGGGAGGCGAACAGACACAGTCAGGGAAGCAAATGCTGTGATTAAAAAATAGGAGCTGTCACAGAATGAGGGAGAAAATACAGGATATTCTAAACTTTGCTCAGAAGTAATATTGTTCATGTGTTTATAATTAAGCTATTGCACAGGTTTTTATTTTTACTTACCATAACGACCATGCCAATCACAATTTGCTCGGTGCATATTTACGGAAGTATTAACAGAGAAAAGAGAATAAATAAGTGGATCTCATTCTGTGCAAAATTAAAATGGCTGTTTCTCAGGAATGCTGATGGAGGCGAAAGCATGATTAAAATTTCCATTAACACCTCTATTTATGAAATCAGTGAAGACATCAAAAGGCTAGCAATCTATATTTAAATTCAGAGTAGTAGTCTGGATTCTATATAATGATATTTGCATAATCAAATTAGTGTTGATTGACTTAATTGAATGACAGCTGGCGTAGGTCTTCCTGGCGCCCTTTCTTAAGACATCTCAGAAAGCATAACTAGTCGACAAGAGTAATTTAGACCTTTAGAGAAATATCATAATAAGGAATCGTTGGTTACAAATGACAAAATTGGATCCCAAGAGCCCGCAGCATCACAGCCAGGGGCGAGAAACAAAACAGAGCTGAAGGGAAGAGTGGAGGACATGAGCAGCGTGGTCGGAAGCCGAGACCTTCTCTCCATTCCCCAAAGGCTTTAGTCTTGAATCAGCTCATCCTGTTTCTGTCTGGTCCCTCCACGACCGCTCTGCTTACACTGGGTCCCGCACATCTTCCGACCACTTCCGCATGAGTTTTCAAGGAAAGCGCTGACAGCCTGCCCACAGCCACTGCCTTCTCAGTGCATAGTCTCCAGAGACAAAAGTACACAGCCGCACTAGGGCACCTAAACTCAGACCCTGCACGGACTTAGCAGTCCAAGGACAGCGTTCAAACCTGTTCTTATCAACTATAGTCAAGGCGTCCTAGCTGTGTAACAGAAAGCAGGAAGCCGTGACCCTCCCCTTCCAACACTAACTGTGGTGTGTGCAGTGGTGTTCTTTTTTTTTTTTTTTATTTGACAGGTAGAGTTATAGACAGTGAGAGAGAGACAGAGAGACAGAAAGAAAGGTCTTCCTTCTGTTGGTTCACCCCCCAAATGGCTGCCATGGCCCGCATGCTGAGCTGATCTGAAGCCAGGAGCCAGGTGCTTCCTCCTGGTCTCCCATGTGGGTGCAGGGCCCAAGCACTTGGGCCATCCTCCACTGCCCTCCTGGGTGACAGCAGAGAGCTGGCCTGGAAGAGGAGCAACCAGGACTAGAACCCGGCGCCTGTATGGGATGCTGGCACCACAGGCAGAGGATTAACCTAGTGCGCCACGGCGCAGGCCCTCCGCAGTGGTGTTCTAAAACAAGCGTGCAGGTTCTCTAAGCACCATAAAATGTGGCCACATGTAACTGGAAGATTTAGTGGTCCTCATTAAAGCTCTCAATAAGGAGAGTGAGTGGTTAGTCCCAATAATTGTATCTCTAAATAGTTATTTTGCAGAAAAATTATGAGTAGATACACGGTGAGTTGAGAATTTGAAGATGTTTATACACAGGATCTTTCTAACATTTGGGAATTATTATGTTAGATGTAATAATCTTTCCCCACATTAATTTCACACATAATTGATGAATTAGCACAGATTTAACTTTTAATTCTCTAAGGTTTTTTTTAAGATTTATTTATTTATTTAAAAGTCAGAGTTACACACAAACACAGAGAGAGAGGTCTTCCATCCACTGTTTCAGTCACCAATTGGCCGCAACGGCCAGAGCTGTGCCGATCCAAAGCCAGGAGCCAGGAGCTTCTTCTAGATCTCCCATATGGGTGCAGGGGCCCAAGGACTTGGGCCATCTTCTACTGTTTTCCCAGGCTATAGCAGAGAGCTGGATGGGAAGTGGAGCAGCCAGGACTAGAACCGGCGCCCATATGAGATGCCGGCACTTCAGGCCAGGATGTTAACCCGCTGTGCCACAGCATCAGCCCTTATTCTCTAAGTTTTATTGCTATTGCTCCAGATTGCTTTGTTTCCTAATCCTTAAAAGTAAAATGCTTTCTTCGTTTATACAGATCAGTGTCAGAAGACGGTAATAGTAGCAGCCTTCAGTCACAGAGTAAAAGGTAAACCAAAGGCATCAAATTACTGACAAAAACAATATAATCTATGAAGTCCTTTTAGATTATCGGCCCTACCTAATTCACCAAAATTATTATCCAAATATCAATTTTTATTTATTCATTTCATCTAAGTTCTTATTTACTCATTTCCTGTGCTGAAATAAGCACTCATATTTATTTGGGCATATTGAATGTTAACTCGTATCAACCTGAGATTTATTAAGCAACTTTTTTTATGACAAGAAATGAGTTTAAAGAGGTTTTAAAGAGGCCCCATGGGTAATCTTCTTTTATTCATATATTTTAGAGACATTGTATATGAAACACCTGAGTGTTAATTTATAATGCTTCCTTTTCAAACTACTCGTGAAAGAGAAACCATGCTTTACAAATTTCATAGAAATCAAACACAAAATTCAACATAGGCAGTGGGTTTCTGTGTGTGTGTGTGTGTGTGTACCAATCAACTGCTATACCTTTAGTTTAACAGTGGACGACTTTTATTAATGATGAAAATTGAGCATTTCTAATGTCTGTATTTCCCTCACAGCCACTAAGCAAGAACATCAAAAACCATAGACTGGAGAAAGGGTATGACCAAGAAACTCACTGCTAACTACCCTGACTCAAGATGAATAATTATGTCTGTTTCTCCTTTTGGTGTGGCTTCAGGCTTTCACTTTCAGCAACACAAATAAACCCTGTGACTCAAAGTGCACAGGCTGCTGTCTGTGGTTCTGGTGCGGTCACAGACCTTCACCGGGAAGTACGCAGCTTTGCCCTGGAAGCTGCTGCAGCCCCAGCGGGAAACAACGCCTTGTCCACTGCTGCCCGCCCCAGGTGCCCTTGGCCATGGTGACCCTGCACCTCTCCAACAGCTCTCCCAGGCTGTGGAGCATGCAGTGGGAGCGTCACCGGGTCGCGGCATCTCCAGAGCCCCAGATGGTCCTGCCATCTGCTGTATCTACAAGGATGGCCCTAGGTGGGTCCTTGCTCACGGATCTCTGTTCCATCTCCAGGTGGTGCTTCCTGGGCCCCATGTAAACTGAGACCCGAGGTGCTCGCTTGTCTTTGGGGACCCCACACTTGCTGCTCTGTCTTCACTGCAGCTTCCCTGGGTAGGCTTTCCTTGCTGCAGTCTCCCTCTCCCACCCCCTCCTGCTGGGTACCACAGAGCATTGCACCCCGAGTGCAGCCAGGACCTGCAGGGTCTCCGTGCAAAGGCAGAGATTTGGGCACTAGTCAGAGTCCCAGGTACTCCACTTCCAATCTAGCTCCCTACTAAGGCACCTGGGAAAGCAGTGAGAGATGTCCCAGTTACTGGGGCCCTTGCACCCATGTGGGAAACCTCAAGGAAGGTCTTAGCTCTTCACTTCATCATGGCCCAACCCCAGCAGTCATGGCCATTTGGAGAGTGAACCAGCAAGTGGAAAATCAATCTCTCTCTCTCTCTCTCTCTCTCTCTCTCTTCTTTGTATCTCTTCCTTTTAAATACATAAATAAATATTTTAAAGAAAAAAATTCTCCTAGGAAGAGGTGGAAGAACTCCATTGTGAAGGCCCATTCATGTTTTCCATAAGTCCATCAGCTGATAAATGAATGAAGAAAAGTGGTACATCCATTCACCATAATATAAGCACTGGTTAGAATCCTGGCAGGGGCCGGAGCTGCGGCGTAGTGGGTAAAGCTGCTGCCCACAGTGCCAGCATCCCATATGGGCACCAGTTCGAGTCCTGGCCACTCCAGTTCCCATCCAGCTCTCTGCTATGGCCTGGGAAAACAGTAGAAGATGGCCCAAGTCCTTGGGCCCCTGCACCCATATGGGAGATCTAGAAGAAGCTCCTGGCTCCTGGCTTTGGATAGGCACAGCTCCAGCCATTGCATCCAATTGGGGAGTGAAACAGCGGCTAGAAAGCCTCTCTCTCTCTCTCTGTTAACTCTGACTTTCAAATAAATAAATAAATTTAAAAAAAAGAATCCTGGTGCTCCATTTGTGATGCAGCTCTGTGCTAATGTGCCTGAGAAAGCAGCAGACAATGGACCAAGTTCTTGGCCCTGCCACCCATAGGGCAGACAGGATGGAGAGTTACAGCTGTTATAGCCATTTAAAGAGTGAAGCAACAGATGGAAGACTTCTGCTTCTCTTTTTCTTTCACTGTGTGTGTATATGTGTGTCTCCCTCCCTTTCTGCTAATTATGCCAGAAGGAAGGAAAGAAGGAAGGAAAGAAGGAAGGAAGGAAGGAAGGAAGGAAGGAAGGAAGGAAGGAAGGAAAAGATAGGAAGGAAGGGAGGGAGGGAGGGGGGAAGGGACGAAGGAAAGGAGGGAGGGAGGGAGGAAGATGAATTTTATATCTGGCAAATTCATCCTTGTAGCATAAAGGACAACTAAAGACTTTTTTTTTTTTTCAGAAAAAGGATAACTAAAGTCCTCTTTCCACCAGGATCCATAATAAATAGCAAAAGCAACTTGCAAAATACGAAGGAAACAATACTGTAAGAGAATTTCAGTATCATGAGGATTTTAGAAAATCCGAATGGCTAAAAACAAAAAGAATGATGCACTCACTTCTCTTTCATGAGATTCTGAATATTATTCCAAAATTGAAACATGAAATAAAATGCAATGGCATGTGACACATAGTGTGTGCAAGTACTTAAGAAACTGAGCAGAAGCAATGCATAGAAAAAGTAGAGTAGTAGCTGGCATTGTGGTGCAGCAGTTAAAGCCTCTGCCTGTGATGCCTGCATCCTACGTTGGGTTGCTGAATGGAGTCCTGGCTGCTCCCCTTCCCATCCAGTTCCCTGCTAATGGACCTCAGAAAGAAGCAAAAGATGGCCCACATACTGCAGTCCCTGTCACCCACCTGGGAGACGCAGATGGTGTTCCAGGCTCCTGGCTTCATTGCAGCCACTTGGGCATTAAACCTGCAGTTGGAAGATCTTTCTTCCTTCCTTCCTTCCTTCCTTCCTTCCTTCCTTCCTTCCTTCCTTCCTTCCTTCCTCCCCATCTCCCTCTCTCTCACTCTGTTTTTCAAATAAATAAGATCTTTTTACAAAGCATCAATCAGCAAGATATAGCAATCCTAAATATATACACAGGGACTGGGGCAGATAAAATTAAAAGATGTTAAAAAGCAGCTAGATACAAACACTGCATAATTTGAAAGGCATACTAAAGTAAATGGCCGTCAGCTTCTCCTGTCAAGATGGGAGGTTGAAATTTCCACATCCTGTATCAGAGTGACTGGGTTTGAGTGCTGGTTGTGCTCCCAGGAGCTTGGGAGGCAACCACTGATCATGACTCAAGTTGTTCCACCCCAAGGTCCACGTTGGATATCTCCCTTGAATTGCCAGCATCCAGCTTCAGACCGGCCCCACTGCGATCTTTGTGGGCATTTGGAGAGTGAACATAAAGCACACACTGATACAATTGGATGAGCTAAAAGGCAAAACTCCTATGCAAAGTGAGGAATTCAAAACAGTTAGGTAAGAAATTTGCTTTATGAGTACAGAATCATTGTAATTCAAAATTGGAAAAATCCTGTACCAAAAATTCCTCACTCAAGGTATCAGCAAAACAATCCCAGTCATGAGTAAAAACACTTATACATTCTGGGATGAAGTTGTAGAAAATTTTCATAGGTGTACAATCTGTTTCAAGGTTTGAAATTTAGTAGCTAACACCCATGGGCAAATAGGGGAGGAAAAACATATGATCACATCAACTGTTGCAGAAAATGTATTTTATATACCTAAACACTATTTAAAGGGAAAAAAACCTCAACATTCAAAAACAAGAGTAGAGATTCCTCAACTTAATCGAGAACATATAAGAAAATCTCCAGTGCTAGCCATGTGACCCAGAAATTATGCCAGTAGCTAGGACGCCTGTGTTCTCCATCCGAGTGCCTGTATTCAGCACCCAGATCTGGCTTTTGATTCTGGTTTCCTGCTAATTCAGACCCTGTGAGGTGGAGGTGGTAGCGATGAGTCCACTGGTGATATTCCTGTCATCCACGCTGGAGACTTGGATTAAGTTCCTGGCTTCTCGTCAGCTTGTCCCAGCCAAGTTCAGCCCAGGCTTAGGCAGCTGTAAGCATTTGAAGAGTGAACTGATGGATGGGAGCACTCTTTGTTTCTCTAATAAATTCATAAAAGAAAAGAACAATTCAGGATATAAGAATAAAACATACTTGAAGACATTATCCTTAACAGTGAAAGCTTCTCAAATCAATAAAAGAAAAAACAATTCAAGAAATAAGAGTAAAGCAAACAGGAGTCATTATCCTTATGAATGAATGACTGATTACTTTCTTCCTTATGGCTGGGAGACATGGGAGGAGGAAAAGCCTTCCTGTTGTCATTCAACTGTAGATTACAGCAAGTACAAATTGAGGCAAGTTAAATAAATAAAAAAGTATAGATTGAAAAGGAAGAAAGAAAACCATTCCTGCTTCTGAAAGATGTGTCTATTAAAATATCTGAAAGAATCTACAAAATCATAAGCTTACAGAATTAATGTGCAATCAACGAGATTGTAGGACACAATTTCAATGCATAAAATTAAATTTGTGTCGCTACATAATAGCAACGTATATATATATATATTATATATATATATATATATATATATGGAAAGTGAAATTAAAACACACACTTTAAATGTCTGGTAGTATTCAGCAGTGAAGCCATCTTGGGCATTTCTCTCTTGGGAACGTCTTTAATACTGATTCAGTCGAGGTCTGGATTATCAGTTTGTTTAGGTGTTCTACGTCTTCATGACTCATTTTTTTTTTAACTTTTATTTAATGAATATAAGTTTCCAAAGTACAACTTATGGATTACAATGGCTTCCCCCACATAACGTCCCTCCTACCCGCAACACTCCCCTTTCCCACTCCCTCTCCCCTTCCATTCACATCAAGATTCATTTTCAATTCTCTTTATATACAGAAGATCAGTTTAGCATACATTAAGTAAATATTTCAACAGTTTGCTCCCACACAGAAACATAAAGTGAAAAATACTGTTTGAGTACTAGTTATAGCATTAAATTTCAATGTACAGCACACAAAGGACAAAGATCCTACATGAGGAGTAAGTGCACAGTGACTCCTGTTGTTGACTTAACAAATTGACACTCTTGTTTATGGCCTGAGTAATCACCCTATGCTCTTGTCATGAGCTGCCAAGGCTATGGAAGCCCCCTGAGTTCACCGACTCTGATCATATTTAGACAAGGCCATGGTCAAAGTGGAAGTTCTCTCCTCCCTTCAGAGAAAGGTACCTCCTTCTTTGATGGCCCATTCTTTCCACTGGGATCTCACTCACAGAGATCTTTCATTTAGGTTTTATTCCCCCCCAGAGTATCTTGGCTTTCCATGCCTGAAATACTCCATGACTCAATTTTGATAGATTGTATGTGTCCAGGAATCTCCCCATTTCTTCCAGATTTTCCAATTTGTTGGCATATAGCTGTTTGTACTAATTCCTGATGATTCTTTTTATTTCTGTGGTATCTGTTGCTACATTTCCTTTTTCACCTCTGATTTTATTGATTTCGTTCTTCTCTCTCTTTTTTGGTTAGTTAGACCAAAGGTGTATCAATTTTGTTTATTTAAAAAAAAAAAAAACAGCTCTTCATTTCACTGATCTTTTATATTTTTTTGGTTTGATTTCTTCTCTAATTTTAATTATTTCATTCTTCCTATTAATTTTGAATCGGTTTGTGGTTGTTTTCCTACATCCTTGAGATGCATTGATAGCTCATATATTTGATGCCTTTCCAATTTCTTTTTTTTTTGACAGTTTCTTAATGTAGGCACCAATTGCTTTATACTTCCCTCTTAACACTGCTTTTGCTCTGTCCCATAAGTTTCAATAGGTTGCATTGTCATCTTCATTTGTTTCCAGAATTTTTTATTTCCTTTTTGATTTCTCCTATGACCCACTGTTCATCGAGGAGCATGTTGTTTGGTCTTCATGTGTTTGCATATGTTCTAAAGACTCTTGAATTGTTAAAGTCCAGGTTCATTCCATTATGGTCAGAAAAGATGCATGGTATGATTCCATTTTTTTTTAATTTGCTGAGATTTGCTTTATGGCCTAGCATATGGTCTCTCCTATAGAAAGTTCCACACGCTGATGAGAAGAATGTGTATTTGGCAACTGTGTAGTGAACAGTTCTGTAGATATCTGTTTGGTCCATTTGGTCGATAGTGCCAATTAACTCTGTTGTCTCTTTGCTGATTTTCTGTCTAATTGCTCTGTCCATTGTTGAAAGTAGGGTGTTGAAGTTCCCCATTACTATTGTATTGGAGTCTATGTCTCCCTTTAGATCCATTGACATTTCTTTTAAATACCCAAGTTCCCTGTAATTTTATGCATATACGTTTATTATAGTGGCATCTTTCTGTTGAATTTATCCCTTAATCATTACATAGTGCCCTTCTTCATCTCTTTTGACAGTTGTGTTAAAGTATATTTTGTCTGATATTAGCATGCCTACACCTGCTCATTTTTGCTTTCCATTATCATGGAGTATCTTTTCCATCCTTTCACCTTCATTTAGCATGTATCTCTGTTGTTGAGGAGTGTTTCTGGTGGGCAGAAAATAAATGGATCTTGCTTTTCGATCTATTAAGCCAGTTTGTATTTTTTAATTGGAAAATTTTGGCCATTTACATTAAAATTTACTATTGACAAGTAATGACTTGCTGCTGCCATCTTTCTATGAACATTCCTATTGTTTGCTTTGGATTTCCTTTGTATTTTTACTGGGAAATGTTCAGCCTTCACATTCTTTCATTTTGGTGATGATCCATCTGTGTTTCTGTGTGTAGCACATCCTTAAGCATCATTTGTAAGGTAGAATGAGTGGTGATAAATTCTTTAAAATTTCTGGTTGATACGGAAGGTGTTTATTTAACCTTCATTCATAAATGAGAGCTTTGCAGTGTACAGTATTCTGCATTGACAGTTTTTTCTCTTAATACTTGGGCTATGTCCTCCATTCTCTCATAGCCGGTAGGGTTTCTGATGGGAAATCAGCTGTCTAATTGAAGATCATCCAAAAGTAATCTGACATTTCTCTTATGCACATTGTAGAATATTTCCTTGATGTTTTACTGTTGAAAGTTTGACTACAATGTGTCATGGTGAATATCTTTTCTGGTCATGTCTATTAGCAGCTCTATGTACCTCATTGGGGAAGTTTTCTGTTAATTGTTTACTGAATAGGGCCTTCCAATTCATTCTCTTTTTCCACACCTACAGGAACTCCTAACATCTTTATATTGGATTGTTTCATAGTATCCCATAAATCTCCAACACTGTTTCTAATTTTTCTAATTATTTCTTCTTCTTCTTCTTATCCTTGTTCTTCTTCTTCTTCCTCCTCTTCCTCTTCTTCTCCTTCTTCTTCCTGACTGAGAGATTTCCAAAGATTTCTCTTCTCACTCAGATATTTTTTTCTGCCTCATCAAGTCTTTTATTTAGGCTTTCCATTTCTAATATTTCAGTTTAATTTATCTCAATCTCATGGGAGAATCTTTCTTGCATGTCATGTATAGATTTCTTTAACCTGTGAATTTGCTTCTCATTGCTCCTGAGGAAGTCTATTATTAAACTTTTGAATTCCTTTTTTTTCTCATAGTGTCCATTTATTTCAGTTCAACAAGTTTCCCCTTTGCTGCTCAGTTAGTTGTTGCCAATCAGGGAGAACATATGATATTTGTCCCTTTGGGACTGGCTTAATTCACTCAGCATAATGTTTTCCAAATTCCTCCATCTTGTGGCAAATGACCAGATTTCATTGTTTTTGACTGCTGCTTAGTATTCTATAGAGTACATGTCCCATAATTTCTTTATCCAGTCTACTGTTGATGAGCATTTGGGTTGGTTCCAGGTCTTAGCTATTGTGAATTGAGCTGCAATAAACATTAAGGTGCAGACAGCTTGTTTGTTTGCCAATTTCATTTCCTTTGGGTAAATTCCAAGGAATGGGATGGCTGGGTTGTATGGTAGGGTTATATTCAGGTTTCTGAGGAATCTCCAGACTGACTTCCATAGTGGCTTTACCAATCTGCATTCCCACCAACAGTGGGTTAGTGTCCCTTTTTCCCCACATCCTCTCCAGCATCTGTTGTTGGTAGATTTCTGTATGTGAGCCATTCTAACCGGGGTGAGGTGAAACCTCATTGTGGTTTTGATTTGCATTTCCCTGTTTGCTAGTGATCTTGAACATTTTTTCATGTGTCTGTTGGCCATTTGGATGTCCTCTTTTGAAAAATGTCTATTGAGGTCCTTGGCCCACCTCTTAAGTGGGTTGTTTGTTTTGATGTTGTGGAGTTTCTTGATTTCTTTGTAGATTCTGGTTATCAACCCTTTATCTGTCACATAGTTTGCAAATATTTTTTTCCCATTCTGTCGGTTGCCTCTTCACTTTCCTAACTATTTATTTTGAAGTACAGAAACTTCTCAATTTGATGCAATCCCAGTTATTAATTTTGGCTTTGAATGCCTGTGCTTCCAGGGTCTTTTCCAAGAAGTCTTTGCCAGTACCTATATCTTGCAGGGTTTCTCCAATGCTCTCTGATAATTTGATGGTGTCGGGTCATAGATTTAAGTCTTTAATCCATGTTGAGTGGATTTTTGTGTAAGGTGAAAGGAAGGGGTCTTCCTTCATGCTTCTGCATGTGGAAATCCAATTTTCCCAGCACCATTTATTGAATAGACTGTCCTTACTCCAGGAATTGGTTTTGGATCCTGGATCAAATATAAGTTGGCTGTAGATGCTTGGATTGATTTCTGGTGTTTCAATTCTGTTCCATTGGTCTATCCATCTGTTTCTGTACCAGTACCATACTGTTTTGATAACAACTGCCCTGTAGTATGTCCTGAAGTCTGGTATTGTGATGCATTCAGCTTTGTTTTTGTTGTACAAGATTGCTTTAGCTATTCGAGGTTTCCTGTGTCTCCATATGAATTTTTCCAGATCTGAGAAGAATGTCTTTGGTATTTATTGGTATTGCATTGAATCTGTAAATTGCTTTTGGGAGAATGTACATTTTGATGATATTGATTCTTCCAATCCATGAGCATGGAAGATTTTTCCATTTCTTGGTATCCTCTTCTATTTCTTTCTTTAAGATTTTGTAATTCTCATCGTAGAGATCTTTAACGTCCTTGGTTAAGTTTATTCCAAGGTATTTGATTGTTTTTGTAGCTATTGTGAATGGGATTGATCTTAGAAGTTCTTCTTCAGCCATGGCATTGTCTGTGTATACAAAGGCTGTCGATTTTTTTGCATTGATTTTATATCCTGCTACTTTGCCAAACTCTTCTGTGAGTTCCAATAGTCAATTAGTAGAGTTCTTTGGATCCCTTAAATAAAGAATCATATCATCTGCAAAGAGGGATAGTTTGAGTTCTTCCTTCCCAATTTGTATTCATTTAATTTCTTTTTCTTGCCTAATAGCTCTGGCTAAAACTTCGAGAACTATATTGAATAGCAGTGGTGAGAGTGGGCATCCCTGTCTGGTACCAGATCTCAGTGGAAATGCTTCCAACTTTTCCCCATTCAATAGGATGTTGCCATGGGTTTTTCATAAATTGCTTTGATTGTGTTGAGGAATGTTCCTTCCATACCCAGTTTGCTTAGAGTTTTCATCATGAAAGGGTGTTGTATTTTATCAAATGCTTTCTCTGCATCTATTGAGATAATCATATGTCTTTTCATCTGCAGTCTGTTAAAGTGGTGTATCACATTGTTTGTCTTGCACACATTGGACCATCCCTGCATACCAGGGATAAATCCCACTTGGTCTGGGTGGATGATCTTTCTGATGTGTTGTTGCATTCTATTGGCAAGAATTTTATTGAGGATTTTTGCGTCTATGTTCATCAGGGATATTGGTCTATAATTTTCTTTCAGTGCTATATCTTTCTCTGGCTTAGGGATTAAGGTGATGCTGGCTTCATAGAAAGAATTTGGGAGGACTCCATCTTTTTCGATTGTTCTGAATAGTTTGAGAAGAATTGGAGTCAGTTCTTCTTTAAATGTCTGGTAGAATTCAGCAGTGAATCCATCTGGTCCTGGGCTTTTCTTTGTTGGGAGGGCCGGTATTACTGTTTCAATTTCTGTCTCAGTTATGGTTCTGTTTAGGTTTTCGATGTCTTCCTGGTTCAATTTAGGTAGGTTGCGTGTGTCCAGGAATCTATCCATTTCTGATAGGTTTCCCTGTTTGCTGGCATACAAGTCCTTGTAGCAATTTCTGATGATTCCTTTTATTTCTGTGGTGTCTGTTGTTACGTTTCCTTTTTCATCTCTGATTTTATTGATTTGGGTCTTTTCTCTTCTTTTTTGAGTTAGTTGGGCCAATGGGGTGTCAATTTTGTTTGTTTGTTTTGTTTTGTTTTCAAAAAACCAGCTCCTCATTTGACTGTTTGTAATGTTTTTTTTTTTTATTCAATCCTGTTGATTTCTTCTCTGATTTTAATTATTTCTCTTCTCCTACTAGATTTGGGTCTAGTTTGCTGCAAGTTTTCTAGATTCTTGAGATGAAAGCTCATTTATTTGGTGCCTTTCCAATTTCTTGATGTAGGCACCTATTGCTATAAACTTTCCTCTTAACACTGCTTTTACTGTGTCCCATAAGTTTAGTATGTTGTGCTGTTATCCTCATTTACTTCCAGAAATTTTTTGATTTCTCTTTTGATTTCTTCTAAGACCCATTGTTCATTCAGGAGCATGTTGTTCAATCTCCATGTGTTTGCATATGCTCTAGGGATTCCTGAGTTGCTGATTTCCAACTTCATTCCTTTATGGTCTGAGAAGCTGCATGGTATGATTCTAATTCTTTTGAATTTGCTGAGACTTGCTTTATGGCCTAGTATGTGGTCAATCCTAGAGAAGGTTCCATGTACTGCTGAGAAGAATGTAAAATCTTTAGCTGTAGGAGTGAAAGTTCTGTATATATCTGTTAGATCCATTTGGGCTATAGTGTCATTTAAATCTACTGTCTCCTTGTTGATCTTCTGTCTGGTTGATCTGTCTATTTCTGAGAGTGGAGTATTGAAGTCCCCCAGCACTATTGTTTTGGAGTCTAAGTCTCCCTTTAAGTCCCTTAACAAACCTTTTAAATAAACCGGTGCCCTGTAGTTAGGTGCATATACATTGATAATCGTTATATCTTCCTGTTGAATTGATCCCTTAATCATTATATAGTGTCCCTCTTTGTCTCTCTTAACAGTTTTTGTGTTGAATTTAATTTGTCCAATATTAAGATGGCTACGCCTGCTCTTTTTTCATTTCTGTTGGCATGGTATATCTTTTTCCAGCCTTTCACTTTCAGTCTGTATGCATCTTTGTTGGAAGGATGTGTTTCTTGTAAGCAGCAAATAGACGCGTTTTGTTCCTTAACCCAATCAGCCAATCTGTGTCTTTTAACTGGACAGTTCAGGCCATTAATGTTCAATGTGACTACTGGTAAGTAGTAACTTTGAATTCCTTTTCAAGCACCTCATCAATCTTTTCATCTCCACATTCTAATATTGAAGTGTTGTTGTGTTCCTTTGGTGGGGTCATGTTGCCTTTCTTATTCTTGTTTCTTGAATTTCTGCATTTATTTTTGGGCATTTGTGGGAATATTTGTTGGCTTGCTCTTATGATGGATTTTATCTTTGAACTATTCCTCTGTGGCTTAGTGGATTTTCTCTCTTTTCAGTGAATGCCTAGAGGCATACGCTGGGTTTTCCAGGGAGCTCTAGTCAGTGGGATGAGTATCCAGAGTGACACTCAAGTTCAGTGTGCTAGATCTCCTTTATTGTCAGCAAAGAGGAAGGTATAATCATATCTGTTGGTATAATCACACCCTCACCCCCTCTCTTCTAATGTGGCCATTGCCCTGGGTTAATGGACTGTGAGTGCAATATACACCCGGGTTGCAATACACCACACAAAGGATCTGTACAGTCCTCATGTGGACATGGATCTGCTACAATGACTTACCCAAGGCAATCAGACAGCTCTGAGTCTTTTGCACCACACACAATGATTGCCCAGAGACCCAGCTACACCCTGTGACCAATCTAGGAGTCACAGCATCCCACCTTCACAGCACACAAGTATCCCACAGTAATGGGGTACAGAGTATCCAGTCTGCCCCCACTAGCCTATCCCGTCCATGGAGAGGCCAAGAATTTCCAAGAGCCAGCTGCATGTAGATGCTCCATGTTAGTGGTTTGAGCCTGTGATATGTTGAGAGGCCGGGGGACCTCATAGTCCCAAGTGGGTCCCAGCCACCTGTCACTCCTCCAGCCAGACTCAGAGTCAGTGAGGAATGCAGATGTTTCCCTATGGTGATATCCCTCATGCACAAGAGCTGCTGCAAGCCGCTACTCATTTCAAAATGGCACCTTCTCCCCACCTGTTGCCAGGTGTGTGAACAAGAGCCATGGCAGTCGCTACTGATGTCAAAGTGGCACCCTCTCCCACGTTGTTGCCAGGTGCTGTTCTGGGTGGATGGGAAGGGAGAAACACTTCTTTTTTTTTTTTTTTCCTGGGTTATGCTGGTACTCTGTCTGCCTTAGGGCTCCAAGTTGGACTCAAAGACAGTGTACTCCACCAGGCTCTCCCTCCAGCTATATCACCAGTGGCCAGGGCTGATGAAGTCAGGTCTCACCTGGCTCTCCAAAGCTGGCATTTCCTTCAGTTCTCAGCTGCGGAGGTCGGGTGCTGTGTCTGCATTTGTTGCTGCAAGTCTGCACCTTCCACACTGGTCCACAGCTTCCCTCTTCCTTCTATAGAGTTTCCACTGCCAGTTTCTCTCCAGCTCTCCCCTGGGAATGCACTTCCTCCAGATCTTTTGCTGCTATTTCCCCGTATCTAAAAGCAGTCCTTTCTTTCCCTAGTATACAATGATACGAATTTTCACTTGGCATGACTGACTATGTGATGCATTTACCCAATAATCCTCTGCATGATTCATTTTTCTCCCCAAAAATGATACTTTTACTACATAAAACATGAAAATCAACTCAGCAGATTATAAAATGTACCTTTAAGAATGAAGTTTCTCTATACCTTGCTCATGATTTCTGTGTGACTACACTAGGAAATGTGGATATAAAAATTACCTAGTTCAATAAAAACAATGACACTTCACTGAGATATTATCGATGAAAAATAACCTCCAAAATAATGAAATTAAACTAAATTTACTTGCACTTTACAAATTTAAGCATCCAAAACATCAATGAGCATATTCACCCATTATCTAACTTGTTTTTAATATTGCATTGTATTTAAACAAAAAATAAGAACAATGTATAACCAGAAATTGGTACAGAAACTGTAATGAATTCAAAATGCTCAACTGGTAAACACTGACTTATGCAAAGGAATAGCTGGGGCTTCCACATTTCAAACATTTTTATGTCAGATTCTGCTATGTAATATATATTTTTTGACAGGCAGAGTTAGACAGTGAGAGAGAGACAGAGACTGAGAGAAAGGTCTTCCTTTTTCCGTTGGTTCACCCCCCCAAGTGGCCGCTACAGCTGGTGCGTTGCGGCCGGCGCGCTGTGCCAATCTGAAGCCAGGAGCCAGAAGCTTCCTCCTACTCTCCCATGGGGTGCAGGGCCCAAGGACCTGGGCCATCCTCCACTGCACTCCTGGGCCACAGCAGAGAGCTGGACTGGAAGAGGAGCGACTGGGACAGAACCGGTGCCCCAACCGGGACTAGAACCCGGGGTGCCGGTGCTGCAGGCAGAGGATTAGCCTAGTGAGCCACGGCGCTGGCCTTTGCTATGTCATATTACTATGTAATTCTACTATGTGATATTCATGAGTTAGATATTTTGTTAACATTTTCTAATCAATAGAATACACAGATTCTAATCAATAGAATACAATATTCTAATATAATGGAACAGAATTTTCTAATCAAGAATACAAACACACGTACTAATGCACACTATTTCAAAAAGTTCATGGAATAATGGAAGCTAAAGTTTGTTTTCGATTTATCAAACATTTAAATTTATCATACACATGTATGATTTTTTCAGACTATTAAATCTACCATATTACAGAAAGATGTTTACAGTCTTTCTACATATATCGTAATATTTTTATTTATTTTATATGCATGCCTGTTGCTGCATAAATATGCATGTCTGTTGCTGCATTAAATAAAATATTGTATATTTAAAGTCAGATGCAATGCTTTATCATTAATCTCTACAAGAATCTCTTAATGTATGGAGGCTGACGAGATACCATTTTGAGATTTAAAATATCTTAGTGACCTGAGTCTTACCTAACCATTTTTTGATTGACATTTTTGCTTGATTCCTGGGCATTGATGCAATGATTGCCAAGAACTGGAACAGCCTGGTCATAAGATAAGGCCCAGATGGCAGTGGAGCACCTCCTACATAACTTTTTCATGACTGACTCACATGGCTAACTTTGTCTTCCCTATATAAACCTTGCCCCACTTCCCTTTGGTGGAGAGGATAAGTGTGTTTTCCCCATATCTCTTTGGTTTCAGCATCCCAAATGAACTTCTTCCCTTTCTTTTCCATGAATCCTCATGTTCTGAAATACTGATTTCTCTTGATATGAATACGTGATTTTGGGTTCAGTAACAAATTGGTGAAGCTGTTAGGAGGTCCCTGGGTGCAAGTCTATTCCCCCAAATTCCAAAATATGGAGCAATTGGATGTGGAAGTGCACCAGCACTTGTCTGTTTGCATACTGGGGGGTAGAGATAACTACTCAGGGAACTGAGCCCCTTTTTGGTGTTGGTCTAGCTCCCAGGGAAAGATTAGGGATGACCACATCAGTGGTCTACACCTATTACCTTAGGGAAACTCCATTTTGCATTTCTTTGTGAAATTCCTGGCCTCTGTTTTTCTTTTTGTTTGAGGAAAAAGAAATTATTTTGGATGTGGCAGGCTTTAAAATCTGGGTAAGTCACCTCCGTGTGCACACTGGAACTAAATAATTTCCGCTTTAAAGGAAACATTGTTTGTTGTTAGAATTCAGTAATGGGTCCTGGAAGTCTGAATCCTAAGGGTTAAAACTCCCAGTTTCCCCTTTAGGAAAATTTATTTGGGCTTCTTCTTCGAGAGAATATGGTTTGGAAGAGCACTCCACTTGTTTCTTTCTGGTAGCTTTCTCCTTATTATTTCTCTGTATCGGATGGAGAATTCCACTCCTCCAAAAAGCCATTGATAGTGTATTTTGGTGTCCTCGTCAAACTATAACTATATATTTATAACTATTTTATTACATATAAATTATGTGGTTATTATTATAAATATCATACTACTCTTTGACCCAGGTACATGTTAAATTCTGAATGCAAGTGGCTTCTGAATGAACCAATTAATTCACCAGTTGACACTTTTTTTTGGAGATCAGCAAAATGGGATAAAATGCTTAGTTTTCAGGCTTTTATGTAAAAAAATAACAAGGATTCTGTCAACAAGGGCTCTAAATTACCCATGAAAGAAAGCTGAGGATCAGGTTTATGAAGGTAGTGGGAGTCCAGAGGAGAAGGAAATGAGGAATTCGGCACAGTAAATTCCTTAGTTCCTCCACCAGTCCTGAAGCCCACTGGACCCTCCTTTACCTGAAGAAGAGCCACGTGCAGTCAGTCGTTCCAGGCACGCCTGCAATGCTCTGTCCGTCATGGTAATGCCTTCCCGTAATTAATGAGCACCTGCAGAGATGGTACCTGCCTCTGAGACTCAACAGGGCACCCGTGTGGCCAGGGAGCAGAGCAGGCAAGGACAGGGTCACTCCCCTTGCTGCAATATTCCATGGGAGAACTGAATCCTCAGTTGGCACATGCTGCTTTGCAGTATTTGATGGAAGGGGAGGAGGCAATAGGACACTGTGCCATTGGCAGGTGCATCCTCTCAAGGGGGAGAAATAAGAAGAGGGGAGAAGCCCTCCAGGGAAATTGGGGTGTTCATTGCAGAGAAGAGACACTGGAAAGAGGAGTGCCCAAAATTGTAGGAGATGAACGAAACCAAAGACAGATGGTCTCCCAAGTTCAAAACTCAGACAGTAAGTGATGCAGCCCAGGGGCTCCCTTGATGATATCAGCTTCTAGATGTCTCCCCAACAAGGTCCCCACCTGCGTGCAACTGACAGCAAGGAATCAATTATTTGAGTTTTTGATAGATATCAGAGCTACTTACTCAGTACTTAATTCAAAACTGAGTAAAGGCAGTGGCAATTGTGTGGCCTCGTGGACTACAACAGACAGTCTCAACAGGGGTCATTTCTGCTGCTGCTGGAATGTCATTTGAGGGAAGAAAAACCAAAGCGCTGTTTTCTGTAAATGACTGATTGTCCCATTCTGTTGCTGGGTTGAAACTTGGTCTGCAAACTAAATGTTTAGATAGATTTCTCCTCAGGGTTACAGCAGCTACACCTACGAGTATGGGCTGAACTCTCCTCCATTTCCAGTCACTTTCCACTCAAAAGGAAAACATAGAATGAGTGCTTCCCCCAGAGACCTGTGAGAACCTGAATTAAATTCTGTGAGTGAATGGGATCTCTGGAATGTCCTCAAATGCAATACCTGTGCATGTCTGATTGATAAACAAAGTCTCGTCATCCTCAGAAAATAAAGTAGTCTTTAAAGGAAGTAGCACCACTTTATATAAAATGATTTCCTCAAGTACATTTTAATATGCCCATATCAGTCCCCCCACAATATACAAATTATCTCAGGAAAGAAACCCTGAACCAGTGAAAATTGATTTGTACGAGATCTGTAAGCAATTGATGGCATTGCATAAGATGTCCATATACTGTATGCAACCCCTTTAGCAGATGGGGCTCAGTGTTGGACTTGAAAGATGCTGCTATTCTGCAATCCCTTAGAATAACAATTGTTATTCACCTTAGAATGGCAAGAATCTAAGATTAATAGCATCACCCAAATGCAATCAGAGGATTGTGTTACTACAGAAATATAAAATTCACCTACCCTATTTAGCGAAGTTATTGCAAGAGACTTAAGATGCTTATGATTCTATTAGGGGACCCTCCTCCAATATGCAGATGATTTATTGATAGCTCATCTTGATTATGACCATTGCCTAGCCAATACCATCCAGACACTAGTTCATTTGGTATAGGATTGGTTTAAGTGCTCCATTGAAATGCCCACGTATGTCAACAACAGGCTACTTATTTGGATTTTCAGTTGTGACAGGGAACTCATAGCTTGATGACTGATAGAATTATCATAAAGAATATTAAGACACTGCACTTGCAGACAACTCCTGGGAGTGCTGTTAATTCAAAGGATTGTGCTCAAACATGGATTGTAACATTTTCAGTAACTACTAGGGATTCATGTGGAGAACACCAAACTATCTTTGCTGTCTTCATGAAGGAAATTTGTATCTCATTCTAATAATTAATTTTTAATTTCAGGCAGTGACATGACTTTTTTTCTACCTTCCTGGTTTTTCATTAGCCTGTTAACAACACAGGCATGATAATGGTATCTTTTGTATTTTTGCTCATGTATGTCTATTGCTTGGTTATCAGAAATGGTAAAAGCATAAATGATTTTACTTCATAAATTAACTAAAAAAGGTAGCCATTTCAATCAGGCAAAGATAAAGAATGTAAACAATCAACTCTATTTCCCCTTTGGTTACTTGACTAAGCAGCAGGAATTTTAGTAAAATTATAAAACCTTTTAGAGGCCGGTACTGTAATGTAGCAGGTTAAGCCACTCCCTGCAGTGCTGTCATCCCATATGGGTGAAGGTTCTGATCCTGGCTGCTCCACTACTGATCAAGCTCCCTGCTAATGTGCCTGGGAAGGCAGCAGAAGATGGCCCAAGTCCTTGGGCCTTTGCACCCACATGGGAGACTTGGAAGAAGGTCCTGGCTTCTGGCTTTGGCCTGTCCCAGCCATTTGGGAAGTGAACCAGCAGATGGAAGATTTCTCTCTCTCTTTCTCCCTCTCTCTCTCTCTTTCTCTCATCTTTCTCTTTCTCTTCCCCTCCTCTTCCCTCCCTCTTTTTCTCTCTCTGCCTCTTCCTCTGTGTAACTGCCTTTCAAATAAATAAGTAATTAAAAAAAAAACCTTTTAGTACTTATTTATGTTTCAGTAATATGTATTAATTTCCAAAATGTATTCAGGTCATTATACTTTCAAAGTGACACAATAGATCCTAAAATTAATTTCCATCAATTTTCCTATGATTTAGCAATACATGGAAAGAATGCAGACCTTTAGGTATAAAGAAACATTCAAATAAGTATAGTACACAACATAGATCAAACCAAAAAAATAATAAAGAATTCTGTAAAAATTTAGTTGAAATAAGAAACTACACTATTTGAATTTAGATTTCATTCTGTTATTTATTGTTCACTCAAGTATTTTCTTGAAAAATATGCACCAAAAGTTTGAAAATAAGTATAAAAAATAAATACTTAAAACATCATTCTCATCTCAATTAAATGATTTTATTTTACAGACTGGGACAAGTGAATATATTGTATTGTCTAGTATCCAACTACCTGTCAAGTATAAGAGCATGAGAATTATGTGGACAGATGTTAAATTATCTGGCAAAAAAATTTCAATGTTCAAATTAGGGGTAACTCAAAACTACAAAAGTCAAATTAGGGGCAATTCTATTTTGAATCCTTGGAGAAACAGCCACAGTAGTTACACCATTTTACATTTCCATCAGCATTGCACAGTGTACAAGTTTTCTGATTTTTAAATTTTCTTTACAATCTTTTTTTTTTTTTAAATTGTAGGCATTCTAATGGATGTGAGGTATTTCTTCTGTTGTTTTCTGTGGTTTTGATTCTATTTCCCTAATGAAGGAGCATCTTTGGTATTTACATTTTGGTTGTTTTGTTTTGTTTTGTTTTCATGTGTAAACTGTTCATATGCATGTCTTCTTTGGAGGAATGCCTGTTAAAGTCATCTGCCCATTTTTAATCAGATTATCTTTTTTTTTAAGTTTGGCAATTCTTTATACAGTCTAGATTTAGCCCCTTCTGGCAAATGAGATTTGCAAATATTTTATCCCATCCTGGGAGTCAATTTTTTAGTGAAAACATTCTTACTGTAAAGTGAATACATGCATCTATCTATATGTCTCTCAGAATCTCGAAGGGATGGCTGAACATCCACTTTCAGAGCAGCACTATTCACAATCACTAAAACATGCAAGCAGCCCAGGTGTGGACGATGAATGAGCATCCAAAGGCAGCCAATGTGTGCAGTCAAAGTGTTCAGCCTTGAAAGAAGGAATTCTGACAAACACTGCAACTGCAGGAGCCACTGACACATGCTGAATGATCCAGTCACAAACAGTCAACCACTGAGGTATCCACACCAAACACATTCATAGACACAGCAGGAATGCTGGTTGCCAGGGCTCCGGGGAGAGAAGAGGAATGGAGAGTGATTGTTGATTGGATATAGAGATTCAGTTTTGCAAGATGAAAAGAATTCTCACGATGGATGGCAGGGTTGGTAATATACAAATATGAATGTATTTAGCTCCGCTGAAATAGGCAAATGTGAAGCTGGTAAATCCAATGTTCATTTTGTGATAATAAAATATTATTAACAATATTTTAAACAATAACAAATGGATAATAAATGGACTAAGAAACCAAACATTACTTTATGTACTGAAATGGGAATTTTCTCAGTTTAACTCTGTTGTCTTTTGTTGTGAAACTCCATACCCAAAGGGAAAAAAATCATATCTGGCTGCTCAATGAGTTTTGCTAATAGAAATTTCACTAACAAACACAAGTAAACACAACTAAATAAATTGATTTTGAATGTACTTACAGTCATTTCCTAGCTATAATTTTTATTTGCCTGATCTCAAAGGACAAATCAATACTACCACAATATAGCACATGCATGCATTTCCTTTAGCTTTCTATCTGTATTCAGTTACCTGGGAAACAACCTTCTCTGTAGTAGAATAATAGCTTTTTGCTTCCTTGGTGGTCGCGTGTGCTCTAACCTGAGACTGAAAAGCAGAGCGGTAGGAGCGGAAGTGGTGAAAGCAGGTCACTGGAGCTGCCTCACTGCACGCTTGGTTGTTTATTCTTCTCTAGTGTAAACCATCCATTGTCCCAGAAGCTGAGAACCACGTGAACAAGCGGCCCAGAGGAGAAAAAGCGCCTCAATGTCCATTATGTGACAGCTGCGTGAATTTAAAGCATTACCGCAGTTTTGCAAAATGCAGCCCACGCGCTGCGGCGCTGGCTCCCAGGGGCTCCTGCACCTGCCGGGGGCTGGGGTGCGCGCCCCCAGAGCGCCGTCCACAGGCGTCCACAGAGCGGGGGCGCCTGGGCCCGGCCGCCGCCGAGTGGATGCGCTCCCTGCTCCTTCCCAGCCCTGCGCCTCCCGCGAGCCCGGAGACCAGTAATCCTGAGCAGCTGCCATTCCACTCCTAACGGCCAGACAAGGGCCCCCGGCGGCCGGCCCACGCAATGCTCTGTCTCCTGTTCATCTTCTCAGGTCTTGGCCCGATTGCATCCGCGGCCCCGAGTAAGTGGGGAAGGCTGCTGGCAGTTTCCCCTGCCCTTCCTCACCACCTGGCCAGGCAGGCGGCCCCCTCCCTGCTCCACGGGCTCAGCTCGGAGCGGCTCAGGGCCCAGGTTCAGGGCCTCAGCGCCTCAGGGCCAGGGTCCGGGTCCGGCTGGGCCTGGCGCCTGGAGGCTCAGGGTACAGCTGGGTACACCTGGCCCTGCACAAGCAGGGAGGGTGGATGGGGCTGGAGACTGACAGCCCACACTGCCCCATTCAGGGCTGAGGTCAACAGCCCCAGAGTCTCCGGACAGTGGTCAGTCTCCCTTCTGGAATGAGACAGTGTGTGTGTACGCGTTATGTTTGTGTATGTGTGCATGTGTGTATGTGTATGTGTGTGTATGTATGTGTTTATCTGTGTGTATGTGTATGTGTGTATGTGAGTGTATATGTGTGTATGTGTGTATGTATCTGTGTGCATATGTATGTGCATGTGTGTATGTGTGTATATGTGTGTATATGTGTATGCGTATATGTATATATGTGTGTGTGTTATGTTTGTGTATGTGTGCATGTGTGTATGCGGGTGTATATATGTGTATGTGTATGTATCTGTATGCATATGTATGTGTGTATGTGTATGTATGTGTGCGTGTGTATGTGCATGTGTGTATGTGCGTGTGTGTATGCATGTGTGTACATGTGTGTATGTTTGTGTGTATGCGTATATGTATATGTGTGTTATGTTTGTGTATGTGTGCATGTGTGTATGTGAGTGTATGTATGTGTATGTGTGTGTGTGTGTGTGTGTGTGTAGGCTTGGGTGCTAGAGTGAGGAGACATCAGAGGACTAGGGAAGTGGACGCTGCTGCCTCTGGCGGATGCTAACTGGTTTCCTTTGCTGCAGGTTCTGAAATGCCACTTCTGTACCTCACAGTGCCGCAGAGGGTTGGGGAAACCAGCAGCGATGACTATTCTTCAGAAACAAATGTAATTCCGTCATCATTTTCAAAATTTTGGGGTATTTTACTTTTACTGGACTACATGGCAATAATCCACTGGTACATATCCCTTATGAAATTTAGTTTGTATTCTAAGTTATGATGCAGTGGAGTTGTTTAGTCAAAAGGAGTGCAAATGTTTGATTGAGACAGACAAAAAACATGCCCCAGGTCCCTGTAGCACAGACTACAATGTGTATTTCACTGGACTCCATTTTACTAAATGTGTCTATTTGCATATGCATTCTTATGTAAATGAGCTCATACTGACCTTGCATTATAATTTTAACATGACAGTATAAAAAGAGTATCTTCATAAGTTCTTATGTATACCTAAATCCTAGGTGATATAAAGTAATGATATTTTCAATTAGATTAAAGTCTTAAAGTATGTACATTGTCAAAGAATCTAGCACAGACCTTGTGAATGAAGTAAGTATCCCCTGTGGACTTTTGGATTTTTTTTTTTTTGAAGATTTAATTATCTATGTGAAAGGCAGTTACTGAGAGGCAGAGAGAGAGAGAGAGAGAGACAGGGAGACAGAGAGAGAGAGAGAGAGAGAGAGAGGTCTTCCATCTGCTGGTTTACTCCCCAGATGGCTCAATGGTGCTGATATGAATCCAGAGGCAGGAGCTTCTTCCAGGTCTCTCACATGGGTGTGGGGGCCCAAGGACTCGGGCCATCTTCTACTGCTTTCCCAGGCCATAGCAGAGAGCTGGATCAGAAGTGGAGCAGAGAGGAATTGAATCAGAGACCATATGGGATGCCAGCACTGCAGGTAGTGGCCTTACTCTCTATGCCACAGCACTGGCCCCCACTGTGAATTCTAATTGTAGCAAGTTTAAACCAAGGGAATATCTAGCTATGCACACATGTATATTTAATTACCATATGATAGTATTCTTGGCTTTTTCATTTAATGGATACACCATCATATATTTTATGGAGAGTTTCACAAACTTTTAACATAGGTAAGGATTACAAAATCTTTTCCATTAACAAAGAATGATGATACCTATCTTCTAAACATCTGTGCTAATGTGTCCACAGAAACGTATTTTTTCAATAAAGACAAGGTAATTATTTGAAATATTTTTCTAGTTATTCTTTAGTGATTACTACTTTTTTCTAGTAATTCCTTACTGATTTTGAATTCTCTTTTCATAAGAGCAGTTCTGATTAAGACATTAGGTTTCCAAGAAAGAAGAGTTGATTTAACAATAGAAGAAAGTTTAAGAGTAATATTCAGTTGTCAATAAAAATTTTCGAGTGATCTGTATGATAGCCTCACTTTCTGGCACCAAAGGAAAAAAAAATCTGAGGTTGTGTTTATTATAGCAGCTGCTACACCGAAAACATAAGTACCCATCGAGGGTAAAATGTTAAGCAGAGACAGACACAATATGCAGCTTGACCTGCATATTGTTTGATGCCCATCCACTGTTTCAAGCAATTGTGGATCAAAAATATTCAACAGACCAGGGGTTAGCTTTGTAGCTGGCTGGGTAAACCACCGCTTGTGACAATGACATCCCATATCAAGTTCAAGTCCAAGCTACCCTACTTCTGATCCAGATCTCTCTAATGCACCTGGAAGGCAGAGGATAACATCCCAAGTGGTTGGGACCCTGCTGCCCATGTGGAAGGCCCCAGTCGAGTTCCTGGCTCCTGGCTTAGGTCTGGCCCCGACCTGGCTGTTACACCATTTGGGGAGTGGACCAATGGGTGGAAGATCTCTCTGTTTCTCCCTCTTCCTTCAGCTCTACCTTTCAAATAAATAAACCCATTGAAAATTATATTTCTGTACATATAGTTACATACAGGTACATGCGATTATATAGCATTTACAATGTTTAGGCAATCTAGAGATGATTTAAAGTATAAATATTGGTTTTCCCAGTTCTGAGATGGGTTAGGACTTGTTACATTCTACTTGCTGCCATCTATGAGGCTTTTATTTAAGGGCAGATGATATGGCATAGCAAGAAGGAAAATGCAGGCAAGCATCAGAAATGTTGGCAAGAGTCACAGCGAATACAGCCAGTGAGCCTGATCCTTGTGCAGGAACATGCAGAATCTCCAGCTTCAATCAGCCATATCAGTGGGAAGAATGTGTGTTTTAGAGGAACTGACCTAAAAAGATTTCAATGACTAGTAGTCAAGACAGCCTGGTCAAATTCATTAGCACACCAGAGGGACTAGTGAAGATTTGAACCTAAAACAGCGTAATATAAATCTACTGTCTTTGTCTTAACCAAGAGTTAAACAAATTCAGACTTGAAGGCATCCCCAGAAACACAGGTAGAGTTTTTCCAATCCAGCTGGTATCCAGCTTTATGTCCACACTAAACAATGCACGCTCTTCCTAAGAATGTGAAGATCGTGCAACAAAACTAACCACAGCCAAGAAAGAACATGTAGTACAAAACTGTCTGATAAAAGTGAAGTTAAGATAGAACAAAAAGATTGGAAAATTCACTAAGGAATATTAAGGGGCATTTGTTCATGGGTTGAAGAAGAAACCAAAAGTGACCATAGGTATTGCAGAATAACAGAGAAGAATGAAGAACCTACTGATGTTTGAGTCATATTTAAAAGATTCTTAGAGGCATAACCTGTAACTAAAAATGCTTTTATTATTTGAAAAAAATCTGAACAATTTTCAATAAATGAAGATGTTAGAAAATAATTCCATCCTTAAAACTTTTAAGGATCCTATTAAAATTTAGATGGAAATAAGTAAAAGAGAAAATTAAGTTAAAATAGTTGGGATTCAGAACATCTAATTTAATTTCTGGAAAGAATACAAAAGAGAAATTTTGGTTGAGATACTACAAAAAGGAGAGGGAAAATATGTAATATTAGAAATGAGAAATACACCAAAGTATAAAAGGATAATGAAAATATAAGCCCATAACTTATAAAGAAATTGCTTACTCATGAAAACATTTAACAAAAATGACATACAATAAAATAAAGTCTTAACACTCAATGCCCTAATAAGAGAGTGAGAAATCAAAATATCTGTAATTACAGATGATGTGAGTTTGTACATGGAAAAAACTGAGAACTCCGCCAAAAAGCTGTCAGAACTGGTGAGCCAATTCAGTGAAGTTTCAAGATACAAAATCAGTAGCATTTTTATACATGAACAATTATCTTAGTCAAGGGGAAACTCAGGGAAAAAATCACATTTATAGCACCTAAAATATAAATATCTCTAATAAATACAACCAATGAATTGAAAGATCTACATAATGAAACTGTAAAACATGGATAAAAGAAATCATCACACAGTAAAATGAAATATATTTCTTGCTCATGGATTGTAAGAATATCATTAATATGTACACACTGTATAAATCAATCTAAAGATTCATTGCGTTGTCTATGAAATACCAATGTCATTCTTTACATAATTAAAAATCCTAAAATTCAAGTGGAATCGGAAAAGACCCAGAATAGCCAAATCAGTGTTTAGCAAAACAATAGAAGAAAATAATAAAAGAAATCATGCTGGATGCATCAAATACCTAAAATTACAGCATTTTACACAAGGACAGTAATGAAAACAATATGTTAGTGACATGAAACCTGACACATAGATAAATGGAACAGAAAAAAGAGCCCAGAAATTAATCTATGTACATACAACCATTAATCCATGTACATATAACCGATTGATTATTGTCAAAGGCATCAGGGGAAAGAATTGTTTTTTTCAATAAATCATGCTGGTGAAACTGGAAAAACACAGGCAGAAGAATTTATTTAGATCCCTACCTCTTGGTAAATGCAAAAATCGGCTCTAGATGGATCAAAGAACTAAATGTAAGATCTGAGAACTATGAATGCAAGTATAACACATTGGGACACGCTTGAAGACATCGATGTAGGCAACGATTTTTTTGATAAGACCTCAAAATCTGAAGCAACTAAAGCAAAACAGGACAAATGGGATCAAACAAACTTAGAAGCTTCTGCACAGCAAAGCCAACAATGGAGTAGAGACACCTGACACAATGGGAGAAAATATTTGCAAGGTACTTATCTGAGGGAGGACTGCTATCCAGAATATATCAGCAACTCAGAAAACCAGAACAAAAGAGCCCATACAGTTAAGAAACACTCAAAGGATCTGAATAGGTGGTTCTCAAAAGAAGGAGTGCAATGACAACAAATAAATGAAAATAATAGTATCACTAGCCATCAGAAAAATGGAAGTAAAAAACACAATATTGGTATACCCAATCCCAACGCAGAAGTACAGGAAAAGATAAAAAGGGAGGTGGAGAGAACATATACAATATATAAAAAGCAAGGGGAAAGTTGTATTCTCTGCTATAAGACTGCATTAATAAAATCAGTGTAATTTTGCAAATCAAGTCAATGCCATTCAGATGGAAAAACTGAAAATTATCGAGAGTGTATGTGCTTTTAAGTTATGAATGGAATAAAATGAAAGAATTGCAAAATGGCTATCATTAGAAATCGCAATTGTGGGGCCTGTGTTATGGCACAGCGGGTAAAGCCGCAGCATGCAGTGCCAGCATCCCATATGGGCTGCTCCACTTCCAGTCCAGCTTTCTGCCATGTCCTGGGGAAGCGGTAGAAAATGGCCCAAGTACTTGGGCCCCTGCAACCGCCTTGGAGATCCGAAAGAAGCTCCTGGCTCCTGGCTTTGAATCGGCCCAACTCCAGCCATTGTGGCTATTTGGGCAGTGAACCAGTGGATGGAAGACCTCTCTCTCTCTCTCTTTCTGCCTCTGCCTCTATGCAACTGCCTTCCAAATAAATAAATAAATCTTTAAAAACTAAAAATAAAAATTGCAATCATGAAGAGGCTAGCACTGATGAATTAGTTTTCCACAAAATAGACTAAAGAGCAAGGATATTGCAAAGACAAATAATGATATCTTGTTATGATTACTAGTTTATTTTTTAAAAAGATTTACTTATTTATTTGAAAGGCAGAAAGTTACAAAGAGGCAGAGGTAGAGAGAGAGAGAGGTCTTCATCTGCTGGTTCACTCCCCAGAAGACCACAACCCAAGCTGTGCTGATCCAAAGGCAGGAGCCAGGAGCTTCTTCCAGGTCTCCCATGCGGGTGCAGGGGCTCAAGCACTTGAGCGATCTTCCACTGCTTTCCCAGGCCATAGCAGAGAGCTGGTTCGGAAGTGGAGCAGCCGGGACTCGAACTGGCACCCATATGAGATGCTGGCACTGCAGGTGGTGGCCTTACCCACTATGCCACAGGGCCAGCCTTGACTACTTTAATTTTTAAGAATGTATAACTGTCCTGAAAGATCTACAAGTAACAAATACATTAAAAAAAAATATGACGCTAGTAAAAGAAAACAGGGGGAACAGCTCAGGACAGTGCTCTAGATGGTAATTTTTAACGATATGTCCCCAAAAGTGCATGAAACAAAAGCCAAAATTTACAAATTTAGTTCCATTCACATAAAAACCATCTGAACAGCAGAGGAAATATTTGACAGAGTCAAAATCTATAAAACAGATGAAAATGTTTGCGTAAAAACTAGTCATCTGACAAGGGAGAGGCACTGAGAATATGGGGCAGGCACTGTGGCCTAGCTGCTGGAGCTGCAGCCTGTGATGTTGGCATCCCACGTGGGTACTGGTTCATGTTCCAGCTGCTCCACTCCCAATCCAGCTCCCTATTAATGGCCTGAGAAAAGCAGAGGGACATGGCCTAAGTGCTTGGGCCCCTACTACTCACATGGGAGACCTGGAAGAAACTCTGGCTCCTGGCTTTGGCCTGGCCCAGCCCCAACATGTGTGGCTGTCTGGAAATTGACTTAGTGGATGGAAGACCTCTCTGTCTCTCTGCCTCTTTCTCTCTAGCTGTGACTTTCAAGTAAATAAATCTTAAAAAAAAAAAGAAAAAGAAAAAGAAAAAGAAAAAAAGAGCCTTGGGCTTATTCGCATTTAAGAAATTTCTCAAAATACTCTTTGCAAATAGCTATGCACTATATGATAAAACATTAACCTCATTCAGGCAAACACAATCCAAACCACAATGGGACATCATCTTACCCTAGTTAGAACAGCTGTTCTCAGAAAAAGATAAAAAAGTACTTGTGAGAATGCGGAGAAAGAGAACTCTGATATACCAATGCAGGGATTATAAATCAGTACAGCCCTTATGGAAAACAGGATGTAGTTTTATTTTTAAAAAAATCAAATACTGGTAAGGATGTGGAGAAAAATGCACTCTAATGCACTGTTGATGGGAATTTCAACTGTTACAACCATTATGGAAGACCCATGGAGATTTTATATATCTATACTTGATCTCAGCCAAAAGGCTGAGAAGCGAGAGTTTATACTATCTGGTACAGGCCTGAAAATATATCCGAAGGAAATGAAAGCAGATCTGAGTTATCTGCGATTCCCATCTTTATAGCAGCTCAGTTCATAACAGTGAAGATATGGAACCAACCTAGATGTCCATCAGCTGACGGCTAGGTAAGGACAATGGGGTATGTGTAGATATATATTTATATATATATATATATATGATGGAATATTAGTCACCAAAATGAATGAAATCATGACATTTGCAGCAAAATAGATGCAACTAGAGATCACTATGCTAAGTAGAATAAGCCAGACCCAAGACAAAAAAAAAAAAAACATGTTTTCTCTTACTTGTAGTAGTATATATGCATCTTATATGTATATAGATACATTTAGATAGATAGAAATATACTACCATAGTGCTCGCTTCAGCAGCACATATAGAAATATACTACCATAGTTCTAATGGTGTGATTATTTTAACATGTACTGTATTTGACTAAAATGGACATATTTTCATTTGATTATTGTTTATAGTCTTTGCCTATATTCCTGCTGAGCTGTGGTCATAAACACCATAATTTCCTTATCCAGTCATCAGTTGATGGACATCTGGGTTGATTCTATATCTTAGCTATTATTAATTGAGCTGTTAAGAGGAAATTCTCTATCTGTCATTTATGACCAATGTATCTGAGGTTATTATACTACACGAAATAATCTAGACAAAGATACATACTACATCTCACTTATATGATATATAAAAAAGAAATCAAGCTCATATTGACAGGGCTACTAAGGGCAGAGGGAGGTGAGTAAAAAGGAGAGATGTTGATAAAAGTGTACAAATATTCAGTTGTAAAACAGGTAAGTTCAGCACATCATATTGGCTATAGTTATTGCTTCCTTGAAATTTGGTAAGAGAGTAGATCTGTTATCATCACATGCAATAAAATGGCAACTATGTAAAGTGATAATTACATTAATTAGATTATGGCAGTCATTTCACAATGCCAATATAAAACAACATATCTTATTCTTATGTATAACTGGAATATATACACATATTTTATGTCAGTTTCCACTTAAATAATGTTGAAAAATGCCATCAAAATGGCATCTCTTCTAGAGATCTAGAGATAAAAGGAAATTCATTGTTGATTTGTGGATCAGCTTATCATGAAGAGATCATTGTATTAAATCTGTTTGTCAGTGACAGCAAGTTTTCATTTGATGGGAGGGCTTCTAAAAGTATGGGCTTAATTTCTGTGTCTGTGTCAGCCAACCCTCTAGCTGAAGTAATTCTCAAAAAGCAGAGAGAACAGGAAGACGGGGACAGCATCTGGTAGGGACTAGTTCCTCAGTCTAGACAAGGAAGCTCTGTTGTCTGACTTGGTTTTCAATTACTTGTGCTGAGAACTGCAAAGGGAGAAACAGGGTCTCAGAAACTGCTTCTTCAGTGGTTGCTCGGCATCTCTGAACATTTCCAATTCAGATCTCATTATGGCACCTAATAAATGCTAATGAGGAATACTCTAAGATTTGAAAGTTGATTTAGACATTTTGGTTTTAGTTAAATTTAATTATGACTAATTCTGTTATACATCCCAAATTTTGAGACAGGCAGGATACAGTCAATGTTATATGAAAAGAGTGCATGTGTTTCCAAATAGTGTGGAACTCTAACAATTGCTTTCTCTCTGTATACTTTGGAGCAGGTCACTTACTTACTCAAAATTAAGGAGGAAACATTCACTATTCTTCTGAAAAGACAGTAAGTGGTCATCCTTTCTTTTCAGATTATTGCGTTTAGTGTTGTCTTAAAGTTTTATAATCACGGCCTCAAATTGAACCTAAACAAAAGCGCTAATATTTTATTTACCTAATATGTTATACCTTCTTTGTGATTTAGATTGGCTCTCAACATGAGATATTAAAATCTCATAATGTAGCCAAATTTTTATCTAAGAATGGGAATATCATGCATATCTAATGAAAATAGCTCTATGTAAATCCTTAAAATATACCATGAAAGTGACAATTGGAGCATACTTTTTATGTAGCCATTTTTAATGTTTTCCATCTGCACGTATCATATTACACACCTATCTGATTTTCATCATGTTACTGGATATCGCACATGGACACACAAAAATCATTGTGGAGACTGGACCTGAGAAACTCCTGAGCCAACAAAATCGGCCAGGCCTTGAAGATGGTCCCAATCTTGCTTAAGCTGCGGACATAAGCAAAACTCACCTTGGATCATTCCTGGTAAACACTTGTGTTAGAGGAAAAGAAAACAGAGCCCCAAGCCAGCAAAAGCAGCCCCGTGGCCTATAATTGGGTGCTCAGGGAATTTCCAACAAGGTAAACCAGAATAGGAAATTTTGTACCTGTAACCAATCAAGTAATTTCTTGGTTTGACTTCCAAGCTGATCACATTAGTTCTTAGCTCCGGAGCTTCTTCTGGCTTGATGCTCCCCAATTTGTGTTTTTTTGTTTGTTTGTTTTTACCAAAAATGACTATTAACCATTTTATTGTCCCTGTTAATACAAATCACGTTTTTCCCCATTTTGTTATAAGGCATATTGTTAATCTTTTAAATTCTGTCTTTCCTACTTTGAATCTGTGTGGAAACCAGTTTTATTCAGTTCATATGTATCCTTCCATAAGTTTTTTGTCTAAATTGTATATACCACACAGAAGCCTACAAAAATGTTTGTTTTTACACAGATTTATGTAGTGCACCAGAACTGGCAGATGTGACTGGCAAATGTACACTATTTGTCATCTGAATCTAGGTATCTAGCCTAATTCATTCTTTAGTAGATAACCTCCCATAGGCTGTAATAGGATAGATAACAAGGGCATTTCCAAGGACTATCACTGTGACCTCTGGCAATAAACATTCTTGCATGTATGCTCTTATTTGATATCAGGAAGTGTGTTTCTTGTCCAAGGAGAGGTGAAAATGACACCAACTTACAGCGAAATTAACTGACATGATTAGGCACATACTATTTTCCAGGCATATTAATTAATGACTTACATGTACTAAATGATTTAATAAATAAAATATTAAAAATTTCAGAGATTAGTGCTAATTAACTTCTGCAAAAAATGTACTCATTCAATTCTCCAAATGCAGCATGATGTCTCAAAGTATTTAATTTTAACTTGACTTTGTTTTTGCCTAAATAATTTCTCTGGGTGTTGACTGACATTTGGATTTTTCAATATGAGGCTTGTCTTTTCATATAGTTTTTCCATTACTTTATAAATGTATTTTTTTTTCTATTGGAAGTGCTTAAAATGAGATGAGGGAAATTATGAGAATAATCTATATCACTAGTTTCTGGCCATGATGGGTGTACCATACATGATTGGTTCACATACTAAAAGCAAAATTACACATGGGAGTTAATAGTAAAATTGTATATGTGAAATACATGAAAACTGTTCTCTTTATATAAATAAAAAATTTAAAAGTTGGAAAAAAAATCTAATTTTTTTCCTTGCCATCCCAATTAATTTCTGTCAATGAAATATTGTTCACCTTCTCAACAGAGACTTCAGAACAATTGTGTGATTGTATGTCATAAATAAGAGTGTCAATTGTGAAATCAACAACAGGAGTCACTGTGCACTTACTCCCCATGTAGGATCTCTATCCTTAATGTGTTGTACAACGTGAATTAATGCTATAACTAGTACTCAAACAGTACTTTATACTTAGTGTTTCTGTGTGGGTGCAAACTGTTGAAATCTTTACTTAGTATATACTAAATTGAACTTCTGTATATAAAGATAATTGAAAATGAATCTTGATGTGAATGGGATGGGAGAGGGAGTGGGAGATGGGATGGTTGCAGGTGGAAGGGAGGTTATGGGGGGGGGAAAGCCGCTATAATCCAAAAGTTGTACTTTGGAAACTTATATTTATTAAATAAAAGTTTAAAAAATTGTGTGATTGTATAATTATTACATGCATTCTACTAAAATAAAAGCAACTTTCACAGAGCCCGTGAGCACTGCTGTTTCAGAATGATGGTAGCAAGGAACACAGCGGAGTAAACTCCTGAAGGGAATGCTAGTGTTCTTTCAAGGCATTGAGATTGCAGAACTGTGTGTAACAGAACATGTTTCTTGAACCTTTTTTTATTTTATTTATTTGAAAGTGTTACACAGAGAGAGGAGTGCAGTGACTCTTCCTCATCACCACCAGAGAATCAGGCAGGCTGCCCACAGCTTGCCTTGGCCAAGGAGGGGAAGTGCACTGGCCCCTCAGCCTCCCCGAACCCCGGGGGACAATCAGACGTAGTGGGGAGACCAGTGGAAGCAGGATCTCACTTTATTGTAAAAGAGAGGTGTTTATATAGCTTTGGTACAGAGCAGCTATGGGCTAGGGGTGGGATGATGTGATGTAAAAGGCTCTTAGCCAATCCTATTATAACACCTCAATGATCCTTAGGCAAAAGCGCCCTGTGGCTGGGTCGTTTACCGCCAGGGATTTGAAACTTAAAGACAGGTTTTCAAATTTGAGGCAGGCTTAGAAGTTCCTCTAGGCCTCTCTGGATGCAGCCTGCCCCATAGAGGAGAGGGAGAGAGAGAGAGAGAGAGAGAGAGAGAGAGAGAGAGAGAAATAGGTCTTCCATCGGCTGGTTCACTCCCCAGATGGCCACAACAGCCAGAGTTGTGCTGATCCAAAGCCAGGAGCCAGGAGCTTCTTCCGGGTCTCCAATGTGGATGCAGGGGCCCAAGGACTTGGACCATCTTCCACTGCTTTCCTAGGCCATAGCAGAGAGCTGGTCAGAAGAGGAGCCGCTGGGTCTTGAACCAGCACCCATATGGGATGCCAGCACATCAAGCCAGGGCTTTAACCTACTGCGCCACAGCGCCGGCCCCTGAACACTTTTTAAATCAAACATATGTGGGCATTTCTGCAAACACATGTAATAAATATATGCATGAATTCCACAAGTTTTTGCACTAAAATAAACTTTAGTTTCCATTATCCCATGAACTTTTTGATATTGTATGTGTGAATACAACCCATCACTGTTATCTAGAAAATGTTAACTAAGGTATTTAATGCGTGCATTTTATTGATTTTTTTTAACCTAACCTTAAACTGTTGTTAAAACCTGGAAATCCTAGCTATTACATAAATAAATCTGTGTTGGTTGAGCATTTTGAATTTATCACAGCAAATATAATAATTTAGGGTAATACTTGCTTCTTATTTTTCCTTTCAGTACAAAACAGTATTGAAAAACAAGCTAGATAATAGACAAATACACTCATTTAGTTTTGGAATATTTGAGTTTGTAAAATAGAAATTAAATTTAGTTTAAATCGTTATTTTGAAGGTTATTTTTCATTGATGCTATTATTTCAATGAATTGTCTTTTTTCCTTGAATTAGGTCATTTTTACACCCACATTTCCTGGTATATTCATACAACAAATCAAAAAGCAGGTATTCAGATACTTCACTCTTAAAGGTAAGTTTTATTATCTGCTGAGCTGATTTTCATTCTTTTATGTGATAAAGTTGTCATTGTTGGGAAGAAAACAAATGCTTTATCGTCCACAAAATTATTGGGCAAACATCACAATCTCATTAAAGTGAAATTTGCTATGAATGTATATTCTTTTTCTATGTATATTTCTTTTCCATCTTAATGACAGAGAGAGAAAGAGAGAGGGGGTAGAGGGAGAAAGAGACAGAGAGAGAGAGAGAGAATTAGGTCAGTTCCCAAAGGCTTACCAAACTGGTGCTGAACCAGACCCAAACTAGGAGCCAGAAACCCAGTCAGGGCCGCCCCTGTGCACTCCTCAGCGCCCCCCACCCCACCCCGGGGTGCACATTCTCAGGAAGCTGTAATCAGGAGTGGCACCAAAAAATGGAACAGAGTGATCCCAGATTTGCCCTGGCGCCCATATTTCAGCAGAAATCAGCACAAAATGCAGAAGGCGACAGTTTTCAGAAAATAAAGATAGATCAGGAAATACTTCTCTGAGAAAAAGAAAGCACAGAGGGTGAGTTCCACATGCACTTTGGCTTTCTGGGGTAACGTTCAGACCACAGGACAGGCAGGTAGAACTCTTAACAGAGAACCAGGTGGGGAGGGGCGGAGAATGAATATCTTCCATGTGCTGGCTCACTCCCCAAATGGTCACAGCAGCTGGAGCTGGGCCAGACTGAAGCCAGGAGCCTGACACTCCAACCTGGTCTCCCACATGGGTGGCAGAGGCCCAAGGACTTTAATTTTATACCGTAGTAGATTGCATTCACTGTTTTTTATGTTCAACAATCCGTGCAGTGCCACCTGCTTATAGTGTATGATCACTGTGAAGTGCTGCTGAATTCAGTTTGCTAGGAGACTATGGAGAAGGCTTGCATCTGTAAGGATCAGCGATATTGTCCTATAGTTTTCTTAGCTTGTGGCGTGTTGGTCTAGCTTTGAGGTAAGTATAAGCATGGTCTCATAAAATGAGTTTGTTGTTCATAATGTGCTCCTTCCTTTTCAAATCCTTGGAAGAATTTGAGAATTTTTGATGTTTATTCTCTAAGTGTTTTGTAGAATTAACCAGTGGAATTCCTATTTCTGGGTTTTTAGTTGGGAAGTTTTGGTTACTGATGCCATGCCTATGCTGTTTTCAGGCCCCTAGGAATTTATTTTATTTTTTAGTCAATATTGAAATATTGTGTGTTTCTAGAAATTTGTTAATTTATCCTAGGCTGTCCATTTTGAAGGCATGTGATCATTCATAGTATTCTCTTTATTTTTTATTATTTTTTTTTTGACAGGCAGAGTGGACAGTGAGAGAGAGAGACAGAGAGAAAGGTCTTCCTTTTGCTGTTAGTTCACCCTCCAATGGCCACCATGGCCGACGCACCACGCTGATCCGAAGGCAGGAGCCAGGTACTTATCCTGGTCTCCCATGGAGTGCAGGGCCCACGCACTTGGGCCATCCTCCACTGCACTCCCTGGCCACAGCAGAGAGCTGGCCTGGAAGAGGGGCAACCGGGACAGAATCCGGCACCCCGACCGGGACTAGAACCCGGTGGGCTGGCACCGCAGGCAGAGGATTAGCCTATTGAGCGCCAACCCATAGTATTCTCTTATAATGGTTATTTTCTCTGTGGTCTCAGTAATATTGCCTCTGCTCTGATTTCTAATTTTATTTACTTAAATCTTCTTTTTATTGCTATAGGGAAAGCTTTGTCAATTTTCATTTTAGAAAATGACTTCTCGATTTTATTGATTTTTATATTGATTTTCAGTTTGTCTCTTGTTTTTTAGTTTTATTTTTCTTTCTTTCTGCTAATGTTTGGCTTATTTTCATCTCCTTTTCTTAGCTGTTACAGGTGAAGATTAAGTTGTTTAGTTGAGATATCACTCCTTTGTTAATGTAGGTGTCTATTGCTGTAAGCTTCTTAGTTCTACTTTTGATGCATCCATCTGTTCTTGTGTGAATTGTTTCTTCGTTTTATGCTATTTTTTCTTCTCATTTGTCTTGAGGAATTTTCAAATTTGCTTTTTCCCTTCATTCTGTCGCTCAGTAGTGGCTTGCAAGTTTGTTGTTTAATTTCCATGTTTGCTAATTTTTCCTTTTTTTTTTTTTTTTTTTTGCTGCTGGTAATGTATAGTGTTATTCCTACGTGTTTAGAAGAAATACTTGGTAGGCTTTTAATATTCTTAATCTGTGACCTAACTCGTGAGGTCTCCAGAGGAAGAGCGATGCTTCTTTTGAGAAGAATGTTTAACCCACTGCTTTTGGGCGCAGTGTTCACTATGGTGTTCAACCTTTTGGGCAAAGATGTTACCCACCTCCTCTGCTTCCTGGCTAAAATCTGTTTGGATGTTTTGTTTGTTATTAAAGTGAGTTATTGAAGTTTCCTGTTGCTGTGGTGTCCCTACTTCTTTCAGTTTTAATTGTATAGGTTTTCTGTTACCAGGTGCCCAAATATTTATTATTGTTGATTCTTCCTGAACTGGCACTGTGGTCATTAGGAAGTGTCCTTCCTTTCCTTTCATGGCATTTTTTTAAATACTCTTAAAGTCTGTTTTATTGGATGTAAGTAAAGAAACTTCTCATCTCTTTTGGTTGTGCTTTGCATGGAATGTCTTCTTCCATCCCTTCACTTTTAGCCTGTCCATGTCCTTGAGTCTAAAGTGAGTTTCTTATAGGTATTATAGTTCAGTTTTGCTTTGTTACTCATCCACCCGGCTATGTCTTTTGATTGGGAAGTCTAAATCATTTACATCTAAAGCAATTATCATCAGTTTCTTTGTCATTCTCTGCTTGGATTTCAGTTCTACCATTAGTCTGCTTCCTCAGCCATGTTCCTTTGTATTTTATTGTTTATTTGAATTGTGCTATATTTTACTCTCTTTTGTTATATGTGTGTGTATATATATATATATATATAGATTTAAAGCATGGAAGAGATAAAAGGGTGAGAGAGAGCAAAGGAGAGAAAGGATGATAAGAGATACATGTAAGTATTATTAACCTGTGGATTGCATAAAATATTCATTATAAAATATATTTTAAGCTGATAATATAATTTCCATCACTTATCAAACAAAAAACTAAACTATGACTTCTTCCACTCACACTTTTTTCTTACTGTCACACTTCACATGTTTTTTAAGCTTTGTACCTTTTAACATGTTCTAGTTATATTCATTTTATACATGTTACCTTTTAACTTTTTACTTAAATTGTTCTTAAAAAAGTGACCCACTCATCCTACAACAGTAAGAGTGTTCTTTTTCTGGTGTAGATATATTTACATTTACTAATGAGTTTCATATTTTTATTCTATCATGTTTGTATTTGGTGCCTTTTCATAACAACTTGAAAATCTTCCTTTAGCGTCCCTGTTACGGCAGACCTATAGTGATAAAGTCCCTTTTCTGTTGTTTGTCTGCTTAAATCATTTTCTACCCTTCAATTTAAAAAAAAAAATGTTTTATTTGAGAGAAACACAGGGCAGGGGGAGAGAGAGAGAGGAAGAGACAGAGAGAAGAGAGAGATCCTATCTACTTGTTTATTCCCCCACTGGCTTGTAATCGTTGGTGGGGTAGTGGTGAGGACGCCTGAAGTTGGGCGACTGGAACTCAGTTCGGATCTCCCATGTGAGTGGCAGGGATTCAACCATGTGAGCCATCACTGCTGCCCCCTAGCGTCTGCATTACAGGGAAGTGGATGAGGCATCAGAACCAGGCTGTGTGACGTGGGTATGGTTAAGTGGCATCTTAACTGCTAGGCCAAACGTTCACCCCTGTCCTTCGTCGATGAAAACACTTACGCTTGCATAGTTTTCTTATCTGGAAGATTTTTATGTTTGTTTTTCCTCTTAGACCTTCGAATAAATCATCCCACATTGCTCTGGCTTGTAATGTTTTATACTGAAAATTAAAAACAAAACTTCTGACAGTTCTACAAATTCTCCCTGTGTATGACAATGCACCGTTGGCTTGATCTTTTCACAATTGTCTCTGATTTTGATTTTGACAGTTTCATTAAAATGCATCTGAGTGTGCATCTTATTTGGACTCTTTGACATTATTTGATCTAGATATCAATTTCCTTCCTCATGTGAGAACAGAACACTCAATATTTATTCATTTTTTTAACTTTTATTTAGTAGATATAAATTTCCAAAGTACAGTTTATGGATTACAGTGGCTCCCCCCCCCCATAACTTCCCTCCCACTCGCACCCCTCCCATCTCCCGCTCCCTCTCCCATTCCATTCACATCAAGATTCATTTTCAATTATCTTTACATATAGAAAATCGATTTAGTATATATGAAGTAAAGATTTCATCAGTTTGCACCCACACAGAACATAAAGTGTAAAATACTGTTTCAGTACTAGTTATAGCATTAATTCACATTGGACAACACACTAAGGACAGATCCCACATGAGAAGTAAGTACACAGTGACTCCTGCTGTTGACTTAACAATTTGACACTCTTGTTTATGGTGTCAGTAATCTCCCTAGGCTCTAGTCATGAGTTGCCAAGGCTATGGAAGCCTCTTGAGTTCACTGACTTCGATCTTATTCAGACAAGGTCATAGTCAAAGTGGAAGTTCTCTCCTCCCCTCAGAGAAAGGTACCTCCTTCTTTGATGACCCGTTCTTTCCACTGGGATCTCACTTGCAGAGATCTTTCATTTAGGGTGTTTTTTTTTTTTTTTTTTTTTTGTTTTTTGTTTTTTTGTTTTTTTTTTTTTTGCCAGAGTATCTCGGCTTTCCATGTGTGAAATATTCTCATGGGCTTTTCAGCCAGATCTGAATGCCTTAAGGGCTGATTCTGAGGCCAGAGTGCTGTTTAGAACATCTGCCATTCTATGAGTATGCTGTGTATCCTGCTTCCCATGTTTGATCATTCTCTCCCTTTTTTATTCTGTCAGTTAGTATTAGCAGACACTAGTCTTATTTGTGTAATCCCTTTGACTCTTAGACCTATCAGTGTGATCAATTGTGAACTGAAATTGATCACTTGGACTAGTGAGATGGCATTGGTACATGCAACCTTGATGGGATTGTATTGGAATCCCCTGGCACATTCCCAACGCCACCATTTGGGGCAAATCTGATTAAGCATGTCCCAAATTGTACATCTCCTCTCTCTCTTATTCCCACTCTTATATTTAACAGGACTCACTTTTCAGTTAATTTTAAACACCTAAGAATAATTGTGTGTTAATTACAGAGTTCAACCAATAGTATTAACTAGAACAAAAAAATACTAAAAGGGATAAAGTATTAAATTGTACATCAACAGTCAGGACAAGGGCTGATCAAGTCACTGTTTCTCATAGTGTCCATTTCACTTCAACAGGTTTCCTTTTTGGTGCTTGGCTAGTTGTCACCGATCAGGGAGAACATATGATGTTTGTCCCTTTGAGATTGGCTTTTTTAACTTATATTTATTTAATTATTTCATTTTAAATTGTGCCACATAATTATTATATTATTACATAGAAGGGTGATTATAGCTAATAAGCTTATTGCATATATAGAAGAAGCTAGAAGAGAGGATTTTGAATGCTCTCATAATAAATAAACTATACTTAAAATTATTGCCAACCTAACTATCCTAGATAACCAGCACACAATGTATAGCGGTACTGTTAATTATTTGCAGAACATTCTCTGGTCTTTTTTCTCCTTCTGAGATTTCCACCCTCTCTGTTGACCTGTTGGTAATGTTCCATAATTTTCTCTATGAATTATTTCTTGTGGTCTGCTGTGTTTCTTTTCCTGATGTTGGTTTTTCAACCCCACCTCCCGCAGTGAATCTTTCAGTCAGTTATTGTGTTCTTTAGCTTCATTATTCCTTTGGGTGCTTTCTCTTTTTTTAAGATTTATTGATTTATTTGAAAGGCAGAGTTACAGAGAAGCAGAGGCAGAGAGAAAGGGTCTTCCATCTGCTGGTTCACTCCCCAGATGGCTGCAATAGCTGGAGCTTGGCAGATATGAAGCCAGGAATCAGGAGACTCTTCCAGGTCTCCAACATGGGTGCAGGAGCCCTGGCACTTGGGCCATCTTACAGTGTCTTCTCAGGCCATTAGCAGGGAGCTGGCTTCAAAGTGGAGCAGCCAGGATTTGAACTAGTGCCCATATAGGACGCTGGGCTGCTACGCTACAATGCTGGCCCTTGGGTGCTTTTTAATATTTCAGTTTTTTTGTTGAAATTCTCCCTTTGTTCATGCAGTTTTCTCATGAGCATCTTCATGAGAGTTTAATTATCTTTCAGGTAAATCATACTTTAGGAGAGTCATTTGAATTTAGTCATGGCCTTTGGTTTATCTTTGTCCACTTCTTTATTTTGCTTGATAATCCATGCTGATATCTGTGCATGAGCTCATGTGAGCACCTTTTTCACTCTGAGTAACTGCCTACCTCCAGGAAAATTTCTCTACTCATTATCTGGACAAGGAATTCTGGCGTCTCCAGGGACTATTTCCCTCATTACGGAGAAGCGAGCAGTTGTGATTTTTGTTAGCACTCCCTGTCAGGGAGGATGTCATGTACCAGATCAAGCTACCACCTCCACTCTGCCCTGAGTGGCCAGAGGGTAACTACTTTCCAGAGCTTCAGGCTGGCAAGATACAGGCAAACTCACTGGGCAGTCCCCATACAAGTTTTGCGTTGTGGGCCACCGATGCTGCTGGTGCAGGCAGGTTCCGTGATGTCTCTGCCTACTGCTGTGGTGCTGCTCCAGTACCTGGGTCTGTGCTCGGTGAGTGACCTGAATCTTCCTACAGACATTTGGAGTTTGGTGGAGTTTGGTTTTACACCTTCCTAGCTCACAGAAGCTTATTTTTCCTTTGTTTTTTTGTGATTTTTCAAAGGATTTTATTTTTATGTAAGTACTGTGAAATTGGTATGCTTATGGATACAAGGAGGATCCTGCACTCTTATTTGGTCAACATTTCCTGGAATACTGTTTCAACCCAAATTTCTTCCTCTTCTTCTGAATCTATGTTTAAGATCTTTGGTTATTGTTCTACAAATTCTTGAGACTCAAGGCATTTTTTTCAGTCCGTTTGTCTCCATTTTGCATACTGGGCAAATTCTTTCCTCATTCAGTGATTCTCTACTCTGTCATCTATACTATAGAGCTTATCGTATGGTTTTCGTTTCCTTCCTTTGTTCATTGCGTGTTTCAGTTTTAATATTGCCATTTGTTCTTTTATTATGACTTATGTTTCCTTATTGGATATATGTGTGTGTGTTGTGCTGTTTGTTTCTTAAAGATATATTTATTTATTTGAAAGGCATTGTTACAGAGAGAGAGACAGAGAGAGCGCACGAGCTTCCATCTGCTAGTTTACCCCCCAAATGGCCAGAAGGCCAGAGCTAGGCCAGTCAGAAGCCAGGAGCCAGGAGGTTCTTCCGGGTCTCCTACATGGGTGCAGGGGCCCAAACATTTGGGCCATCCTCTGCTGCTTTCCCAGGCTCATTAGCAAGGAGCTGGATCAGCAGTTAGGACCTGAACCAGCACCCATATGAGATACTGCACTGCAAACGGTGGCTTAACAAACACTCTGTGCCACATTGCTGGCTGCTCTGTCGTATAAGAAAATTTCTAGTTATTCATTGATGCAGCATTCTTTCAAATGCAGCTTCTTTCAAATCTGTATTTGATAGCTTTTTTCCGTCATTTTGATATTGGTATCAGTGCATTTTCTTTTCTCATATTTGTGAATTTCTCAGTCTTCCATACAAAAGGTGATTTTGATCATTTCCTGCACAAGGCAGGCACCCAGTTTAAGTTCAGGTTTCATGTTTTATGCTGTCCTCCTTTCGCAGAATTTGCCACAAAGTGGGTTGTGCTTCATCTTTTGGTCTGTGGCACCTTACATGGGTCAACTATAGGTGTAGACGTTTGAAATCAACTGAATGCTTTTCATTATAATTTAGCTGGTATTCACTACAGATATAAGAAAAATGACTGAAAAAGCAAAGAGGACAATAAAACTTGTGTATGAAAATAAAATTGCAACAGAAAGCACTTGAGTGAAGATGGCAGTCCTGATTATTCACAGACAGAAGGAGTGAGAGGAAGAGATTTCAGACATTAGCAATGGATGCAAACTTCTGATGAATGATGTTAGCATAGTATCTAAGTTTGAATATTTGGTAATATCCAGGCAGGAAGGATAAAACCAAGGACATACTTTACTAGTTAATTATGAATACGTGTCTGGACTCCTTTTTAGGTTCACTGCTTTTATCAAGGACATGTAGCAGAGATTCCAAAATCATCTGTGATACTCAGCACCTGCTCTGGACTCAGGTAATTGTATGCTGGGGAGATGTGCACTGAGATAGTGTGAGCCCACAGTGTTCGGAATGCTTTTGAAGAATGGGGTGCAACAAAGAGACACATACACCGAATGCGTTTCCTTCCAAATGCTTTTTCTTTAACCTCCTTCTCCAATTCATATCCTTCCTCCTAGTTTCTTTGTAAACTAGGCTTTCAGTCTTAACATTAATGCAGAAAAAGTTCCATCTTGCATGAAGAATATATACATTTCCAAGCAACATTTAAACTGTAACCAACCCAAAGTTCCACGATAGAAGAATATAAAATTTGGTTTGCCAGCACTCTGGCCTCAGAATTAGCCCTTAAGGCATTCAGATCTGGCTAAAAAGCCCATGAGAGCATTTCAGGCATGGAAAGCCAAGACACTCTGGCAAAAAAAAAATTAATTAATTAAATGAAAGATCTCTGTGAGTGAGATCCCAAGGAAAAGAATGAGCCATCAAAAAAGGAGGTACCTTGCTCTGAAGGGAGCAGAGAACTTCCACTTTGATTTTGGCCTTGTCTAAATAATATTGGAGTTGGTAAACTCAAGAGGCTTCTATAGCCTTGGCAGCTCATGACAAGAGCCTCAGGTGATTACTGACACCATAAACAAGAGTGTCAATTGTTAAATCAACAACAGGAGTCACTGTGCACTTACTCCCCATGTAGGATCTTTGTCCTTAATGTGTTGTACTATGTGAAATAACGGTATACCTAGTACTCAAACAGTACTTTATACTTTGTGTTTCTGTGTGGGTACAAACTGTTGAAATCTTTACTTAGTATATACTAAGTTGATCTTCTGTATATAAAAATAATTGAAAATGAATCTTGATATGGATGGGATGGGAGTGGGAGTGGGAGATGGGATGGTTGCAGGTGGGAGGGAGGTTATTGGGGGGAAAAGCCGCTATAATTCAAAAGTTTTATTTTGGAAATTTATATTTATTAAATAAAAGTTTAAAAAAATTTGGTTTGCAAGTTAATCCATGTAAGATGGGATGATACTCAGATTCTGGACTGCAAAGTTCCTGATGAAATCATACAAATTTTGACTATTGACTTTCACTTCTGCATGGAAAATGCCCTCGAATTGCAATTTTATTTCTTCTTCTATTTGAATATTTAGAGGATTATTGCAGTTTGATAATGTCACATATGGAATAGAACCACTAGAGTCTTCAGTTACAAATGAGCATATCCTGTATCAAATAATAATGAATGAAACTGGTTATACCTCCTTACAAGAGATTCAGCCTGTAACTCAATATGTGCAGCAGTCCTACAAGATTCTAGTCCAATCAGATGTGAGTAAATTATTTCATGTAATCTTCATTTACATCACTTCTGATAAAGTATTCATATGGATATATTATGATCTGAAACATGTGGAAAAGAAATTTAAACTGATCTTGAATAGGTTAATACTTCCAAATGTAGTGTTTTGTTTAAAAATTTTTGATGGTTATCCAGTTAATTGTTGAAAAATTGCAAGATATATTGGGGGAAAGAGAGCCTGTTGTTATGCAGTGGGTTAGAGTGCCACTTAGGGTCCCTGCTTCCCATATAGTAACAGCTGGGATCAAGTCCCAACTCTGCTTCCTATCCAGCACCTGTTCATGTGCCAAGGAGGTATCAGGTGATGGCCCAAAGTATTGGTTTTCTGCCTCCCATGTGGGACACCCAGATGGAGTTCCAGGCTTCTGACTTCAGCCTTGCACAGCCCTAACTTTTGAGATAATATGAGGAATGAATGAGCAGATGGAAATTCATTCTCTCTCTTTCTCTCTCTGATTCTGTCACCAGCCTTTCATATAAATAAGTAAAGATATAAGTAAATGATTTTAAGAAGAAAATGTAACCATCATTTATAAATGATTTATATATCATCAGACATCTCTTGACCTGTTTTCCTTGATGAAAACATTTTTATGCACATATGCATGGTTGCTTTTTCTGATTTTGCATGTGATTATTGCAATGATTTTCAGATTTCAATGCTTACAAGCATTTTTCTTTTTTTTTAAAGATTTATTTTATTTATTTGAAAGACAGGGTTACAGAGAGAGGTAGGGACAGAGAGAGAGGTCTTCCATCCACTGGTTCACTCCCCATATGGCCACAACAGCTGGAGCTGTGCCGATCCAAAGCCAAAAGCCAGGAGCCTCCTCCTGGTCTCCCATGTGGGTGCAGGGACCAAAGGCCTTGGGCCATCCTCTACTGCTTTCCCAAGCCATAGCGGAGAGCTGGATGGGAAGAGGAGCAGCTGGGAATAGAACTGGCACCCATATAAGGCCAGGGCGTTAACCCGCTGCGCCACAGCTCCGGTCCCAAGCATTTTTCTTACCTGTATATTTTCTTTGGAAAAAAAAAGTATTATTTTGATATAAAGTTTAATAGTAGAAAGAGCGCAAAACAACTTAGACATTTTCCCAAAATTTGTCTAGAGAGTGTTTGGAGAATTTTAGGTTATTTTGCCTAACCTTTTCATATATGTATTTATCAAAATAGTTTTAATATTATATAGACTTTTTAAAATAAAAATGGCCTAGTCATATGTGTTTCTTTTAGATTTTGCCATTAAAAGAGTAATGCACATTTTACAGATTGAATTATAGATTTCTGAAGTAAACAAAATATGTGAAATATGAAATATGTGTGTAAAAAAAGGAAAAAATACAATGGGCCATAATATCATTTTCTAGAGCTAAACGTGGTCGTGGAATGTATGCTATAATTTCTGATATAATTTTGCATACTATTTCCTGCATAAACAAATGTCCTTCTAAAAGTTCATTGAAAATGGAATGAAAAGATAAAAATAAAAAAAGATGAACTTTTATTTCTTGAAGTAAGCTTCACGAAGTTCAAGAAACTTTTGTAATTAAGGATATTTAGGTAGTTTTACATCACCAAAGAATTTAGAGTCCTAAAATTTTAACCTGACAATGTAGTCTTTTTTAAATGATCACCGGAAGAAAAATGGGTGCCTTTTTTATTTTTTAAGGTAAGGAAACAGACATGAGAAAAGGCATATCAGGACTGTGAGGTGGATTTCTAATGATCTCCCCTTGAATACACACGTGCACACACACACAAGCATACACACACAAAATGGTCACAAAATTGCCTTTGTTTGATGTGAGGGAGTGAACAGAACCATGGTTATGATGCAGTAGGACTCGCAGGTGAAGATTTCTTGGCATTTTTTTCTGTTAACGCTCTGGCTAAATTTCTTAAAACTATGCTAATAAACAAGTGTTATGATTCTTTGACCTTCCCTCAAATCAAGCAATATTCCATGAGTATTCACAACATTCAAAAGAAAAAAAAAAAAAAAACAACTATTGTGATGACCTTTGCTCTTGACTGGTCTGCTTTTGCTTTGCCTGGACCACGTCTAGGTAGACTTTGCCTAGATTGTGCTTTGTCTTGAGACTCTCATGGGTATGCCCATGTTCATCTCCTATTAGGTTCCTGGGAGAAATGCTTCGGGAACTTGATCCGACTTGTTTAAAATCTCCCTTGAAATTTTGTGGTACTCATTGTGGCAAAGATTGTGGTACTCATTGGCAAAAGGTTTGCCTCACTTTAATGTTTTAGCCATAGGGAGCTAGGCTAATTAAGATAAGCAAGATATGGTCTGTTGTTTCTGTTGTGATCTTCAATCAGGGCATGAGCAAAATTAATTTTTTTTATTTATTTGACAGGTAGAGTTATAGACAGTGAGAGAGAGAGAGAGAGACAGAGAGAAAGGTCTTCCTTCATTGGTTCACTCCCCAAATGGCCGCTATGGCCGGTGCCCAAGCAAAATTAATTTTTTAACCGAGTTGTTGTGAATGATCTGCGATTGTATTTGTCAACTTGTGATTTTGGGGTGGAATTATTCCATAAACATTTTGGAGTACATCCATTGTTTCAACAGTGTAACACTTAAGCTTCATGTTCAATTTGATATATTCTCTGGCTTCATTCATAACAAAATTCATATTACTTTTGTAGGCAATTTTTTTTCTTTTTTTATTATTATTTTTTATTTTTGACAGGCAGAGTGGACAGTGAGAGAGAGAGACAGAGAGAAAGGTCTTCCTTTACCATTGGTTCACCCTCCAATGGCTGCTGTGGCCGGCATGCTGCGGCCGGTGCACTGCGCTGATCCGAAGCCAGGAGCCAGGTGCTTCTCCTGGTCTCCCATGCGGGTGCAGGGCCCACGCACTTGGCCCATCCTCCACTGCACTCCCTGGCCACAGCAGAGAGCTGGCCTGGAAGAGGGGCAACCAGGACAGAATCCGGTGCCCTGACCGGGACTAGAACCCAGAGTGCCGGTGCCGCAAGGTGGAGGATTAGCCTATTGAGCTGCGGCGCCGGCCTTCGTAGGCAATTTTTTTAAAGTAATGTCTTATCCTTCTTAGTGCCTCAAACTAGACCATTTTCTGTAAGTTCTGGAAAGTTATGGTGAGTTTATTTTGGAGCAAAAATTTTGAAATTGCTGCATACACAGCTTTTCGTAATATAAATCATCTTTTTCCAATGTGGAAACATAGGTTTAGAGAGATTAAAATATTATTCTAGGAAAGTAAGTGGTGGAATTAAAATTCAAAACAGATATGACCAGCCAATATAGTCTTCTTAGGCCTCCCGTGGCTTCATAAAAGTTTGTGAAAGTGCTCAGAAAATAAGCATAAGAGAATGATACAAATACTTGTAAATGACAGAGTAGGTTAATAATACAGTGGACACCGTGGTAAAATCCCAACCCGTAATAGGGAAGTGTTTGGGTTGACAAACAGATAAAAACAATGAAATGGAGAAAGCAGTGCTATAAAATGATGGCAGAGAAATACTAAAAACACTTGCTAGTTAGTTCTATGTGTCAGCTTAGCTAGTCCAGGTTACCTGCTCAATTGGCCGAATAACATTATGCCTGTTCTGAAAGAGACTGGAGGAAGCAGATTTCCCTTCCTCATGTGGGAGAACCCATCCAGTCGTGACCACGGGACTGGCCCTCCCCTGGAAAGAGGATTCTCCTGCTGCTGGCCTTTGGGCTTCAACTGAGACTGCAGCCTTGGCTCCTGCTTCTCCAGCCTCCAACCTCTGGAGGTAACATTGGCTGCTCCAGCATCTCCAGGCTGTAGGAATAGCTCCAGATGTTAAAGCAGCCAAGTTCTTGGATCACGTGAGACAACTCCTTAATAACAGTTATTTCCATATGTAGGAGCAAACTTTAAAACCTTTTGGTTGAACTGAGTTGGAAGATAACTTTATTTTGGTGCAAAAATTATTGAGATACATGCAAAGCTTTTCCATAATAATGTATGTTTCCCATGAGGTTTTAAAGACCCCTGGCATGCATGGACTTCAACATGTTCTTGAAATAAACTCACCTTTTAATTTCATTTTCCATGGACTTTTTGAAGCTTCCTCACCTACACACCTATGCATTATGTTTCTCTGGATAGCTGTTGTCCAGTATTGAAAGCTGATAATGGAAATTCAGGATGTTGAGAATTGTCATCATGAAGGAAATCATATAAAATGGATTGCAATTTAGAACAACAGAAATAGCTTTGTTGAACAAATGAGGAAATTGAAAATTTCCCAAGAAAGTCTGATGCCAATTTGCAACACCAATACGAATAACGAATACAGCAAATAATCTTATGGGTATCCTGCACTTAAATCTAATCACTCACAAAGATAGAGAAATGAATAGCCACAATGAATGAAGCCCTTACAAAGCAGTCAAACACCTCCTATCACTTCACTGTGGGACATAAAAATACTCCAAGAATTTTTATCTAGTCCGGTTGCCATTATGCTACAATAGCAGTCATGATTTTTTTTTTTAAATCCTGAGAATCTAGAAAACCTTATAGTGGTGGCAATGCTACTTAAAGTATTAGATTGAATCTGAAATTGAATCATATATTTTTACAGATATAGTTAGAGCATAACAATCATTTCAGGAAAAAATACCGTTTTCTAAAATTTTGCACACATTCATGATGCAAAGTAGGAATATAAAGCTTCCTTGATCTGACGTGTGACAGACCTACAGCTGGCATAAAGACTGTGAGTGACTGAAGGCTTGGTACATGCTGTGGGTGACATCTTGTGTCCCCTTCCAATACACGTTGAAGCCCTCACTCTCCAGGAGAGTTTGTAGAGATGAAGCTTTGGCGTATAAGAGTTAGATTAGGTGCTGAAGGTGGCAGCCTTTCTGATGGGATTAATGCTCCCGTAAGAAGAGGAGGAGAGAGGCCAGCTCTGTGGTGTAGCGGGTAAAGCTGCCGCCTGCCAGCATCCCATATGGGCACTGGTTCAAGTCCCGGCTGCTCCACTTCCGATCCAACTCTCTGCCGTGGCCTGGGAAAGCAGTGGAAGATGGCCCAAGTCCTTGGGCCCCTGCACCCGTGTGGGAGACCTGGAAGAAGCTCCTGACTCCTGGCTCCTGGCTTCGGATCAGCACAGCTCCGGCCGTTGTGGCCAGTTGGGTAGTGAATCAGCAGATGGAAGACCTCTCTCTCTCTCTTTCTCTTTTTCTCTCTCTCACTTTCAAATAAATAAATAAATCTTTAAAAAAAAAAAAAAAAGAAGAGGAGGAGAGATGGGTCCTCCATCTGTGCTGCCAGCCAAGTGAAGCAACAAGGGAACACAGCCATCTGAAAACCTCAGAAAAGTTCCCTTATCAGATCTGAGATATGCCAGCACCTTCACTTTGGAATTTCCAACCTCCAGAACTCTTCAGAAAATCTCTGCCTGCTGACCCCATGGTCTATATTTATTACTTCCAGTAGCCCAAGACAGGACAGGAAACAAGGGAAGGGTACATGGCCTCTGTTTTCTCATCCAACAGTGCAACAGGGAAAAAATGAATAATAGAGGACATGCAGTTTCCAATGGAAAAAGTAACCTTGCTTTTGTTTAGACGACTTACCTCCTGTACATGGAAAACTAAGGAATACCAGCCCAAGCAACAAGGATGAATAAGAGAGTTTAGCAATGTCACAGGAAACAAAAGAATAGGTATCATGAAGGTGTTCGTTTTTTCCCAACATGATCATTGGTGGATCCAGTACAATAGACATTAAAATCCCAGAAAATACCTTCCAGGAAATTTACTTTCAGTTGCAAAAGGAAACGCGAAGGTCCTAAAATGTTTCAGGAGTAAGAAAAGGCCAGACAGTATGTATTTCAGGCTGGGGTGGCATATGATGCATTGCATCTCCCGCATTCTGCTTTTATAGCGTGGCAACTGCACAGACAATAGGTACACGAATAGGTGTTGTTGCGTCTAATGAAGTCTTGTTTATAATAGAAGAGAGGTGTAGTTTGCTGACCTCTATCATAGAGCTATGTATGTGCTGTTAATGTTACCATAGGTATACAGAGCAGTGGAACAGAGCAGAAAGATCAGCGGTTGAACCACCAGTTACTGGTCAATTGATTTTTCACAATACAGCTAAGGACCTTCATTGCCTAAAGTTCTTTTTCTTTTTTCAAAATAATACTGTAGGAAGCATTGGCTATCCATATAGAATAAAGTGAATTAATGAACCTTACACAAAAATGATTTAAGGCATAAAAATTGTTGAATTTAATATAATTTCAGTTAGAAACTTAGTGAAAACCAAATTAACAAAGGAGTGTAAAAAAAATGATGTTCAACATCAATGATCATCAGAGAATTTCAAATAAAACCTGAAGGAGGAGTCAGCTTTCTTGATAGTGAGTTAAGCTACCGACAGGATTCCGGCATTCTGTATCAGAGTGCCTGGGACTGAGTTTGCCTCAGGTTCTGATCCAGCTTCCTCCTAATGCACACCAGAGATGGTACCAGGTAATGGCTTAGGTGTTTGAATCCTTGACACCCACACAAGAGACTCGGATGGGAGATCCTGGACCCTGACATCAGCCTGGCCCAGGCCAACCGGGTCTTGTCTGTTGCTGTGATTTGAAGAATAAGTCATCTAGTGGAAGATCTTGATCTGTCAATCACTCTTTCCTCTCTCTCTCTCTCTTTCTCTCCCCATCCCTCTCTCACTTTTCCTGTAAAATAAATAAAACTACATGAACACTTTAAAAACTCAATGAGATAATAATACAAGTCGACAAGAAAGGATAAAAAGTTTGACTTTTTCATACTGCTTTATACATTCACAATTACCATATATCTGAGATACTCAATTTCAAAGTTTTTGGCAAGAAAAATGAAATAAATATATGTGTGTATATATTTATAAAACTGTACAAACTTGCATATTCACACTTAGAAAAGCATTACATATAATTGCTAAAATATTTAAATAATCCAAATGACCATTAACAGGTTAATTTATAAAGAAATTGTGATGTGCCTCTAAAGTAGTACACTATTTACCAATGAAGATTAATAGAATATTAATAATGCCAACAGTTTGAGTGAAAGTAGCTCAATATCAAAGAGACTACTTACCATGTGATCATGTGATTCCATTTATATGAAATTCTAGGTCAGATTATTCTAACCTGGGTGGAAGAAAGAAAATTAGCAGTGGTTTTGAGCCATGTGGGCTACTGGCATCAGAGAAAGTGATGAACATGTCGCTTATCTCAATGGTGACAGTGGATGCATGGATGTTACATATCATATAACTATATACTTAAAACAGACCTGTTTTACTGAATATAAAGCTCAAAAAATATAATATAAAAAAGTTAAAGTTTAAGAACAATGAGAAGGGGCAGGCCTTGTGTGCAGAGGCTGAAGTCACTGCTTGTGTGCTGGCACCCGTGTCAGAATCCCCGGCTGAGCCCTGGCTGCTCAGCCCCTGATCCACCTTTCTGCTGATGCGCCAAGGAAGACAACTGAAGGTGCAGAGCTCAAACCCCTGCAGCCACCTGGGCTTCCAGCATGTGTCCCCTTCTCCTGGTTTTGCCCTTTCCCATGTCTGGCCTTTTTAGGCATTTGGAGAATGAACCAAGGCTGGAAGAGTCTCTCTCTTGTCTTTCTACCCCCCACATGCCTTTCAAATATATAAGTCAATTGATATTTCAAAAGAGAAAATAAAAGCAACATTTGGGAGAAGGTTGGTAGAAATGTGTTTAGCTAGGGGCTGGCGCCATGGCTCACTTGGTTAATCCTCCACCTGTGGCACCAGTTGCCCCTCTTCCAGTCCAGCTCTCTGCTGTGTCCAGGGAGTACAGTGGAGGATGGCCCAAGTGCTTGGGCCCTGCACCCACATGGGAGACCAGGAAGAAGCACCTGGCTCCTGGCTTTGGATCGGCACAGTGCCAGCCGTAGCAGCCATTTGGGGAGTGAACCAAGAGAAGGAAGACCTTTCTCTCTGTCTCTCTCACTGTCTATAACTCTACCTGTCAAATAAAAAAAAAAAAAAAAAAGAAATGTGTTTAGCTTGAAGGATGGCAGGTTGTGAGTGTCCTATCAGCAATGCAGAATGTTTTGAGAGGAAGAAAACACAAGTATCTCCTTTATTTTTGTGACTTTTTGGAATCCTCATTTTCAAGAATAGAAATTAAAATACTTCTTATATGTTATAAAGACATTTGGAATATTACCTGTTTATTTATTGAGTGGGAATCCATCCTCTTGTTTTTCCATTTTTTGCTGAGTCTCTTTGTATGCTTATATACATATCAGTGTTATTATCTGTATCTGTGAGGGTGGATGAGTCTATCTCTTCTCTCTCCATCTACCTCCACATGTCTACATATAGTGCATGTGATAATTACAATGTAAGAATTCCGAAAATGTTTTGTTTAATTTATGTCCTATATTTCACAGCAAGATTCAGATATTGTCCTACCAAAAAGAACTTTGAAAATACACATCATCGTGGATAAAGCCATGGTATGCATTATTGATATATTTCATTATATGTTCACATTGAGGAAATGTGCATGATACACTTCCAATGTTTTCAATAAAGGTGCATTTTACTCTTCAAAATCGGCGTCTTAGTACATTCATGACCTAAGGATGCCATTTGCCCTTAGGCAGATATGGGGGCTTTGTAAAGAAGGATGCAATCACATCATTTCTGTTTAATGTGGTTAATCATGTCTAACATTTGCAGCTATTTATACATGTGAGTAATATAAATATACTTGTAAATGCATCATGTCACATAATCTGTACGTATTTAATATTTTAAATTAACACTATTAGCCTTTAAGATTATGCTTAAAATGAAAGAGTCATTTCATAAATCTTAATTATATTTTGGCTTCTTCATTCAAGCACTGCATTATTTTAACTTGAAACCATTTGAAGTGTGTTAGTGATTTTATCCTATGATTAAGAAACAAGCATTTGTCTTACAGTATGATTTTATGGGATCTGACGGGGCACTTGCAGCTGAAAAAATTGTCCATATGTTTGGTGTTATTAATGCTGTAAGTATTTATGTTTCATATTTATGTAGGACATATTTTTCATTAACACAGTGATATTGTTTGAATACATTGCATTTAAATTTTTATAAAAACATAATTCTATGTGATAGTTCCATTTACCAATGGATTCAACTCCAAATAAGAGTTAACTGATTGTAGATATTACATTTGGGCATAGGGATGTAAAATTATGTAGCATTATTACATCATTTATCTTCTGTTTTCAGATTTTTTCCAAAGTCAGAATAGCTGTTATTCTGTCCTCTCTGGAGCTCTGGTCAGATGAAAATAAGATTTCAACAAATGGAAATGCTGAGGAGATACTACAAAGATTTCTGTCATGGAAACAAAAACTTCTGTCTCAAAGTCCCCAAGAAATGTCGTATTTATTGATGTAAGCACTTTGTTCAGATTGGCAGAGATTTTATCAAGTTGTTTGATATGTTATCCATCAAAATTATGTAGAGAAATGTTATTTAGAATAATATTTTTAAAAAGAAAATCGAAACATGAATACTGGGTTTGCAAAATGCAAAACAGAAAATCAGACAACCCACGTAAGATACTGTTTACTTCATACTGGGTCTTTGCTGAGTAGACCATTTACGGAAGTGCGGGGAGCTGGAAAACGTGGAGTCGGGACCATGGTGGGTCCTGCAGCTCTTCTCAGGGGAAATGACTGAAACCATCAACGTTGCATTTGGGTAAATGCAAACTACCTTACAGAGTACAGTGACTGCCTGAAGTTCTCATTATCACAGAAAGCGTTGTAACAGTAACTTCACCATCCTTGTGGTTAGGCTACTTTCTGGTATGTTCCTACTGACCTGAGGTGCACCTGTTCATCTTTCTGCATCTTTCAAGATTCTTTCTACAGATATTTGCTTTCCTTATTTAATTTTTATATTCAGAAACAGAATGGCAAAGACCTTCTGCAATATGAAACAAACATATAAATCTATTGAGGTATCAAGTGGAATCCAAAGAGCTTCTAAAGCAACAATAAAAAGGGACTAAAATGAATGTGCACACTGGCTGCATCTTGTCTGTTTCTCTTCGTGCAACTGTTGCATTTTTTTTATCTCTTTCCTTCCTCTCCTCGGATCTAACACTCTTAACATATTATTAGGGTTGGTTCGCTATGAACAAGTCAGGGCGATAAACAGCCTTTACTTTTATTTCTTGGGATTACATCCATCCAGTGAGAACAACAGTGGTATACTTTTGGTGAGGTGCTGGACAGCCCCTGCTATGTTTGGGGCTGTGTATCATAGGACATTAAGTAGCCTTTAGAACTTAACTCTTATGTCTCCTATGACTGACAGCTGAAATGGTAAATGACTTAAATCTCTAGATATGATATGCTTTACTCATATTTCTAAAGAAAGAAGAACTTTATTGCAGAATACAAACCTGTAAAACATCATTAAGTTCTCCAATACTTTAAAATGTATGTTTTCACCAGAAAAAAAAAAAAAAACTTTCTTCTTCAGTTACAGGGACCAGGCTACTTTTGTGGGAGCAACATATCATGGAAGGCCCTGTGATCCAAAGTTTGCTGCAGGAGTTGCTATGGTATGCATTTATTCCCTTCACTTCGTTCGGAATATCTGGTTTAGAAAGTTATCATTCACATCAGTAAGCACATGTACGTTTAACACAGCACTCATACAATTTTGTCAAACTTTATTGGTTTTGATATTCTAATGATATGATTTTAAATGGATGTTCTATTGTGGGCAATACACATACATAAAACCTCCCATCTTACCATTTTAAGTGTTGAGGCCAGTAGTGAATACCTTCACGGGGTGACAAGACCTACCTCCAGGTGTTTTATAGTGCAAAGCTGAGGCTCTGTCCTAAAAACAACACCGTTTGTTATCTCTGGTAACCAACATTCTACGTTTTGTTTCCATACTTTTTTTTTTAAAGATTTATTTATTTGAAAGAGCCACAGAGAGAGAGACAGAGAGAGAGTTCTTCCATCCACTGGTTCACTCCCCAAATGGCCACAATGGCCAGAGCTGGGCTGCTCCAAAGTCAGGAGCCAGAAACTTCTTCCTATCTCCCACTGCAGTGCAAGGTCCCAAGCACTTGGGCCGTCTTCCACTGCTTCCCCAGGCCATAGCAGAGAGCTGGATCGGAAGAGGAGCAGCTGGGACTCCAATCAGCGCCCAAATGGAATGCCAGTGCCACAGGCCGAGACTTGACCTACTACACCAGAGTACTGGCTAGTTTCTTCTTTTATTTTGAGGTCCTCAAGGTATAAAGTTAGGTTGTTGATTTGAAATCGCCCTCTTTTTCAATGTGTGCATTTACACATATAAACTTAACCTCTTGTGATGTCTCACTAGTTTTTGTGTGTTTTATTTTTATTTCTATTTTTCTTTGGATTTTTGTAATTTTCAGTATTGAGTTCTTTTATTCAATGGTTGTTTAAGAATGTTTTTCGGGCCAGTGCCGCGGCTCACTAGGCTAATCCTCCGCCTTGTGGCGCCGGCACACCGGGTTCTAGTCCCGGTCGGGGCACCAGATTCTGTCCCAGTTGCCCCTCTTCCAGGCCAGCTCTCTGCTGTGGCCAGGAGTGCAGTGGAGGATGGCCCAAGTGCTTGGGCCCTGCACCCCATGGGAGACCAGGAGAAGCACCTGGCTCCTGCCATCGGATCAGCGCGGTGCGCCGGCTGCAGCAGTCATTGGATGGTGAACCAACGGAAAAGGAAGACCTTTCTCTCTGTCTCTCTTTCTCACTGTCCACTCTGCCTGTCAAAATAATAATAATAATAATAATAATAATAAACAAAGTGGCACTCCCATGTGATGCTTGCATCACTGGGGCAGCTAAATGCCCACAACACAGAAAACCCCTCTCTTCCCCAGCTCCTTTCCAGCTGCAAGCTAACAAGACACCGGGTTCTAGTCCCGGTTGGGGCGCCGGTTCTGTCCTGGTTGCCCCTCTTCCAGTCTAGCTCTCTGCTGTGGCCCGGGAAGGCAGTAGAGGATGGCCCAAGTGCTTGGGCCCTGCACCCCATGGGAGACCAGGAGGAGGCACCTGGCTCCTGGCTTCGGATCTGCGCAGCGTGCCGGCCGTGGCGGCCATTTTGGTGGTGAACCAACGGAAGGAAGACCTTTCTCTCTCTCTCTCTCTCACTGTCTAACTCTGCCTGTCAAAAAAAAAAAAAAAAAAGAATTGTACCTATGAAATACATGAAATCTATTCTCTTTACATCAATAAAAATGTTTGAATAAGAAAACAAAATATCTTCAAAGATTAAAAAATCATATACATTAGTGAGTACTCAAGGTTTCCTTTTCTGAGTGGGTTCTGGTTTTATTCTGTTGGTATCGAAAACAAGTACTCTGTGTTATTTGGTATTTGTTAAATTGTTAATGAAATTTTTGTGTCCTAATTGTTCGTGCTGGAAAATATTCTGTGTGTGCTGGAGATTATTGTGTATCCTGTTATTATTGGGTAGACTATTATGCAAATGTCTTTTGTTCTAGCTTGCATATTTTATTGTAGAAACTGATCTTATTTATCCTACATCTGGTTGCTCTGGCCTTTGGTTGAAATGGAACACTGAAGCCTTCTACTACTCTTGTATTGCTTTCCGTTCTGCCTGCAATCCTTTCACGTTTCCCTCCTGAGTATAGGTGTTCTGGTTTGTGATATTCAGATGGTTATGTTCCAGGTGAACTTATCTTGTTTGTAGGTCTTTAGCTTTTTCATTTGTTTTTAAAGTAAATTTACATGTCAAACTTACAGAAATTTGTTAATGCTTGCATTTCAAAATGTTCCATACCAGATATACATCATGAAAACAGGTATTATGAAAATAATATATATTTTAACATTACTTTGTACCCAAATAGTTATCTTTTACTTCCATTTTTTGTTAACTTTTTGAAATACCCTCATACATTCACTTTACTAATAGCTTTATAAGTTTCTTTCATAGTAAAGATTTTGCTTATCTATTTGTAAGGCAGGATGATAGAGAGATGGGGGGAGACAGAAAGAGAAATGCCTTTCATCCACTGATTCACTCCTCAAATGCTTATGACAACCAGGACTGGGCCACACCAAAGCCAGAGTCGGGATTCCGTGCAGGTCTCCCACATAGGTTTTAGAAACCTGGTTTCTTGGGCCATGACCTACTTTCTTCCAGTTGCATCAGCAGGAAGCTTTATCCAGCTGGAATGTAGCAAGCACCTTAGCTAGGCACTCCAGAAGGGGGTGCATCCATCTCAGATCTCAGATGTCAGCTTCCTCTGCTGTGCCACAATGCCCACCACCCGTGATGATCCATAATTTTCTTGTGGTTTGGTGTTGCTATCTAATGCATTTTCTTTTTAACCTGTGAGACTTCTTTAGCATTTCTTGTAAGTCAGGCCTACAAGACACAAATTCCCAAAGATTTTGCTTATCTGGAATATTAATTTCTTCAACATTTTTGAATGACTGTTTTGTCCAAAACAACGTTCTTTGTTGAAATTCTTTATTTCAGTATTTTGACTGTGTCACTGTACTCATATCTGGCCTCAAAAATATCTGCCAAGAAATCCATGGACAATTACATGGAAGCTCTCTTATGTCACAAAGATTTTTCTCATGGTCTTTTAATTTTTAACAGTTCAGTTATAATACACATCCATGATAACCTCTTTGGGTTTATCCTAGTTGGAATTCATCAAGGTTCTTGATGCTGGTGTTCTTTATAAGCCTTGTTTCCAAAGCCTTTGGCCATTACTTCTTCAAATAAGGGCTATGCCTTGTGTTCTCTCTCTTTTTAGGACTCCAAAATACATAAATTTGTCCCCTTAATAGTGACCCATGAGACCATGGTGCCCATTTATTTTATTCAATCTTCTTTCTACTCTTTGGCATGATAATAGCAAGCAACTTTCTTCAAGTTTAAGTTTGACTGCATCTAGTAAATTCTTCAATTAATTCATTGGGTTCTTCATTTCTAGAATTTCTGTTGATTTTTTTTCAGTTTTTCTTTCATTCTTGTTGTTTATAGATTATTACTTATATGTATGGCTTGAATTCAAAAATTAACATAACCACCATTTAAATATAATGAGGAAACTCATATAATATTGCTAGATTCATGAAATAAAAAATGACCAAATCAAAAAGTGCTTTAAAAACTCTCAGCAAACTAGGAATAAAAGAGAACTTGCAAAAGAGAATTGTAACAAGCAACAATTATAACATCACACTTGTTCTGAGAAAAGAATGCTTTGCTGCTAAGATGAGGAACAAGTCAAGAACAAAGACTCTTACTCCTTTTCCACACTGTACAAAGCTCTGAAAAACTGATAGCTCCAAATTTTATAGGGATGTAGAGCCAAAAGGAATCTCATTCAATTTTCATGGAGCTATATGGGACAGACATTTTAGGAAATATTTTGACAATTTCTTGCAATACTGAATGAACTATTATCAGATGGTCTAGAAATGATCATCCTGGGTATTTACCCAATGAACTGAAAACATATCCAAGGACCTGCATATGAATGCCTGTAGCAGCTTTACTTATAATTGTTGTAGATCACAAGTAACCGAGATGGCCTTTAATAAGTGAACCAATAAACAATAAGGCATAACCACGTAATGGAATATTAATCAGTGATTTGAAAACTTGGCCATTGGCTGGCGCCGCAGTTCAACAGGCTAATCCTCCTCCTAGCGGTGCCGGCACACCGGGTTCTAGTCCCGGTTGGGGCGCCGGATTCTGTCCCAGTTGCCCCTCTTCCAGGCCAGCTCTCTGCTGTGGCCAGGGAGTACAGTGGAGGATGGCCCGGGTCCTTGGGCCCTGCACCCCATGGGAGACCAGGAGAAGCACCTGACTCCTGCCTTCGGATCAGCGTGGTGCACCAGCCGCGGCGGCCATTGGAGGGTGAACCAACAGAAAAGGAAGACCTTTCTCTCTGTCTCTCTCTCTCACTGTCCACTCTGCCTGTCAAAAAAAAAAAAAAAAAAGAAAAAGGAAAAAAAGAAAAAGAAAAAGAAAACTTGGCCATTAAGCCACAAAAAGATATGAAAAGCTTTATCTGTAAGTTGTTAGAAGAAGCTAATGTGAAAAAGATATATATTGTATTAACTGTATGACTTTGGGAATCAGCAATACATGGAGATAGCAAGAAGATCATTGATTTGTAAATATGTAGAGAAAGACTTTGCCATGTAGTATATATTGCTTTTCTTTGAGAAAAATTGACTCCTCAATGTTTTCATTTTCAATATTTATAATTGTTTTAGATTTAACAATGTTAACATGTTGTATATACACTTCATAACTGATTTCCAGTTAACCACTTCAGAACCTGCATGTCCATTCCAGTGTGAGCTCTTTAGAAACAATATATTTAGTTACATAAGGCTGGTAAATATAAAAATGATTGATGGTACCTGTTAGATTTAAGTTCAATCATCATAAAATGATGTCATTAATCTTTTATAATAGGTCAATGACATTTGGATAAAAAATAGTGTTGCTCAAAAAGAATAATAAAATATAGTTGTTTGTTCTGTCCTCTAGACCTTTAAGAAAGCAACTAGCTTTGATATAACAATTTCTTTTTTTCTTTAAATATTTGTTTATTTATTAGACAAGTAGAGTTACAGAGAGAGAGAAGAAGAGACAGATAGAAAGATCTTCCATCCACTGGTTGATTCCCCAAATGGCCACAGTGGCCGGAGCTGTGCCTATTCAAAGCCATGAGCCAGGAGCTTCTTCCAGGTCTGCCATTTGGGTGCAGGGGCCCAAGCACTTGGGCCATCTTCTACTGCTTTCTCAGGCCACAGCAGAGAGCTGGAATGGAAGAGGAGCAGCCAAGACAAGAACCAGAGCCCACATGGGATGGCGGTGCTGCTGATGGAGGCTTAGCCCACTGCTCCACAGCACCAGCCCCATAGAGCAGTTTCTTAAATTTGCAATTGTATCTAGGCTGTATGTCCTGAAATTGATTAGTTCAAAACAGGGCAGAAATGATGTAGGATGTAATTTTGTGTTTTTCTCTGTTTAGTATGCGAAGATGATAACTTTTGAGGCATTTTCAATTGTTATGGTACAGTTCATTGGAATTAATCTGGGATTATCATATGATAACATCTACCATTGTTACTGTCCAGGAACTACATGCATCATGAATCCTGAAGCAATGTAAGTGTTTTATATATCTTAATACAATGCTATTTGCATAAGTACTATTATACATTATATGTTATATAATATGTTGTTCTATGTAATATTAATATATAAAGATGTAAAGATTTATACACATATATAATGTATGCATTTATGATTTGTATAATTTAATACATGTGTATCTATATTATGTTTTCCCTTTGGAAATGCTTCTAACTATTCCTTGATGTATAATCTCTTACAGTATTACTTGAATATGGGTATCTTTATTAATATCATAAGTGCTTATTTAAACATAGAAAATGAATTTAGGACATTGTAGAAATTGTGCTAGATAGTTCAATATTCAAACTAGATATAGAAGGAACATTCCTCAATACAATCAAAGCAATTTATGAAAAACCCACGGCCAACATCCTATTGAATGGGGAAAAGTTGGAAGCACTTCCACTGAGATCTGGTACCAGACAGGGATGCCCACTCTCACCACTGCTATTCAATATAGTTCTGGAAGTTTTAGCCAGAGACATTAGGCAAGAAAAAGAAATGAAAGGGATACAAATTGGGAAGGAAGAACTCAAACTATCCCTCTTTGCAGATGATACTATTCTTTATTTAGGGGATCCAAAGAACTCTAGTAAGAGACTATTGGAACTCACAGAAGAGTTTGGCAAAGTAGCAGGATATAAAGTCAATGCACAAAAATCAACAGCCTTTGTATACACAGGCAATGCCACGGCTGAGGAAGAACTTCTAAGATCAATCCCATTCACAATAGCTACAAAAACAATCAAACACCTTGGAATAAACTTAACCAAGGACATTAACAATCTCTACAATGAGAATTACAAAATCTTAAAGAAAGAAATAGAAGAAGACACCAAAAAATGAAAAAATCTTCCATGCTCATGGATTGGAAGAATCAATATCATCAAAATGTACATTCTCCCAAAAGCAATTTATAGATTACATGCGATACCAATCAAGATACCAAAGACCTTCTTCTCAGATCTGGAAAAAATGATGCTGAAATTCATATGGAGACACAGGAGACCTTGAATAGCTAAAGCAATCTTGTACAACAAAAACAAAGCTGAATGCATCACAATACCAGACTTCAGGACATACTACAGGGCAGTTGTTATCAAAACAGCATGGTACTGGTACAGAAACAGATGGATAGACCAATGGAACAGAATTGAAACACCAGAAATCAATCCAAGCATCTACAGCCAACTTATATTTGATCAAGAATCCAAAACCAATTCCTGGAGCAAGGACAGTCTATTCAATAAATGGTGCTGGGAAAATTGGATTTCCACATACAGAAGCATGAAGCAAGACCCCTACCTTTCACCTTACACAAAAATCCACTCAACATGGATTAAAGACTTAAATCAATGACCCGACACTATCAAATTATTACAGAGCATTGGAGAAACCCTGCAAGATATAGGTACTGGCAAAGTCTTCTTGGAAAACACCCCAGAAGCACAGGCAGTCAAAGCCAAAATTAACATTTGAGATTGCATCAAATTGAGAAGTTTCTGTACTTCAAAAGAAACAGTCAGGAAAGTGAAGAGGCAACCGACAGAATGGGAAAAAATATTTGCAAACTATGCAACAGATAAAGGGTTAATAACCAGAATCTACAAAGAGATCAAGAAACTCCACAACATCAAAATAACCCAGTTAAGAGATGGGCCAAGGACCTCAATAGACATTTTTCAAAAGAGGAAATCCAAATGGCCAACAGACACATGAAAAAATGTTCAAGATCACTAGCAATCAGGGAAATGCAAATCAAAACCACAATGAGGTTTCATCTCACCCCGGTTAGAATGGCTCACATACACAAATCTACCAACAATAGATGCTGGCGAGGATGTGGGGAAAAAGGGACACTAACCCACTGTTGGTGGGAATGCAAACTGGTCAAGCCACTATGGAAGTCAGTCTGGAGATTCCTCAGACACCTGAATATAACCCTACCATACAACCCAGCCATCCCATTCCTTGGAATTTACCCAAAGGAAATTAAATTGGCAAACGAAAAAAGCTGTCTGCACATTAATGTTTATTATAGCTCAATTCACAATAGCTAAGACCTGGAATCAACCCAAATGCCCATCAACAATAGACTGGATAAAGAAATTCTGGGACATGTACTCTATAGAATCCTATACAGCAGTCAAAAACAATGAAATCCGGTCAATTGCCACAAGATGGAGGAATTTGGAAAACATTATGCTGAGTGAATTAAGCCAGTCCCAAAGAGAAAAAGAAGATTTTAAGTTTTGTTTTATTTATTTGAACGAGTTACAGAGAGAGGTAGAGACAGAGAGAGAGGTCTTCCACCTGCTGGTTCACTCCCAAAATGGTTTCAATGGCTGGAGCTGAGCCAATCCGAAGCCAAGAGCCAGGAGCTTCTTTTATGTCTCCCACATGGGTACAGGGGCCCAAGGACTTGGGCCATCCTCTGCTGCTTTCCCAGGTGCATTAATAGGGAGTTGGATTGGAAGTGGAGCAGCCAGACTTGAACCGGTGCCCATATGCAACACTGGTGCTGCAGACTGGGTCTTTAATCTGCTGTGCCGCAAGCCAACCCTGAGAAAGAGGATGTTAATGAGAAGTGTTAGGAGCTTGCTGGAGACATTGAAAAACTTGTCAGGATAACTGCTGAAGAGATACTGGAATATTATTAAATTTGAGAACTCAACAGACCTGGAATATGGAGATCCGAGAGTGAGGGGGTTAAAAAAATAGCAATTGTAAGGAATGAAAAGAACAGTCTTTAGGCTTAGGGAAATAAAGTGAAATACTGCAAAGTTAAAATAACTTGAGTCAGGGGAAGAAGTCCAGGAGGTTATATATGAAATACAGTGAGGAGTCTGCTCTTGTTTGTATGCTGCAGGGTCTGGATCTTATGCTAATTGTAACACAACCCATTTGAATCAACCTATGAGGTATGGGTACTAACATTTTACCTTGTAAATTAATGCAATTTGAATTAGAACTGTTATGTACTATTTGAGAGATGGTGATTTTTATACTAATCTGTAATATCTGGTTAAGATTGAGAAATAAAGAAGTCAGGAGTTTTTTTTTAATGAGTTTTGGAGTATCAAAACTTAGTAACAAGTATTGGAAAAGGTCAATATTTTACGAAAGAGGAAAGTTGTGGGGAGAACTTGAATACAATTTGTACAGGTTGACTGTAGGCAACTGAGTTAGAACTGTGAAGAGGAAAGCTGATTATGTAGGCTCAATTCTTAGAGGGCAAGAGATATAAAATGCAAAAGCCAGCAGGATATGGAAGGGAATGAACACACAATTTTGAAAAAAAAAAAAAGCTGTAAGATGAGAATAGTTGCCTTCGATAAAATGTTTAATACTTTTCCCATTTATAGGCTGAGTAGTTGAAGGCAAAGCAGCAACATCAGTTGAGAGCAGAAAAAAAAGAAAACTGTAGAACAAGAACCAAAACACAGTTGAGTATTACCTAGGGTGGAATAAGTTTTAAGAACAGGGAGACAGTGAAGTCATTTGGCAAATGCATCAGTGTGCTACTTTGCTCTCCAGGAACTCGTTAGCAAAATATAGAGAAATCTAGAAAAGCAAACAACAACAGCAAAGGAATAAAAATGGAAAGAAAAGCACATACTTCAATTTTCTCAAACTGTAACAAATCCTTAACACCAGCAGCTGTGGTCCATACACTAAGCAAATAAGAGCTGCATGAAGTAAGGAGTTCTTTGGTGGGAAATAGAAAAGAAAAACAAAAAGCATTAAGACCTCAAAAACCTTAAAAAATTGAGAACGCAGAAATCGTTGACTAACTTGCGTTCCTCACTGAAAGGAAATATCAGTAAGTCCATGGCATTAGAAGGGATAAAATTGGTGGGGATTTTGCAAAGTGCAAGTGAGAGCAAATGAACTGTAAACATACCTTTGTACACTGGTAAAGCAGTAATTCGTGTCCTAAACAATCTAAAAACAATGAACCATGTGTTATCCTGATCCTGACTTTTAACTGTTGCTGTCCATCAACGGGAACAGGGTCATCTTGGAAACCTGATTGATTTCAGGGCTAAGGCAGAGAAAATGCAAATGACCCTGGAATATTTTGTGTGAGAAAATAAGGAGGGAGTCAAAGATTGATGGAGGTCTGTCAAAAGGCTGCCGAACTTCATTTGGAACCAAATCTGGGCCAATTTAATTCTAAAAATCGTAACAGTAGGTTGTGTGTTATGGTACAGCAAGTTAAGCTGCTTCTTGGCAATATGTGCATGCTCTATCAGAGGGCTGATTCGAGTTCCAGATATCTACTTCCAATCCAACATCCTGCTAATGCATACACTATGAGGCAGCTGGCAATGACTCGAGTGCCTGCCTCTCACATGTGAGACCCAGACAGAGATCCAGTCTTCTGGGGTCTGCCTTGCCTGGTAACGGATATTGCAGGTATTTGGAGAGGGAACCAGTGGATGGAAGATATTCTTTCTCTCTCTCTCATATATTCTCTCTCTCCCGCCTGCCTTTCAAGTAGATGAAAATAAATATGACTTAAAAATGATAGTGGTGATGATGTTTTACAATCCACTGCTGATAATGTAATTAGGAATCATGTTTATATTAAATCAGAGCACTCCTCTGCAAACACAAACTGGCAATGAACAATAATTTAAGAACAAAGACTGGCCAGCACTGCGGCTCACTAGGCTAATCCTCCGCCTTGCGGCGCCGGCACACCGGGTTCTAGTCCCGGTGGGGGCGCCGGATTCTGTCCCGGTTGCCCCTCTTCCAGGCCAGCTCTCTGCTGTGGCCAGGGAAGGCAGTGGAGGATGGCCCAAGTGCTTGGGCCCTGCACCCCATGGGAGACCAGGAGAAGCACCTGGTTCCTGCCATGGGATCAGCGCGATGCGCTGGCTGCAGCGTGCTGGCCGCGGCGGCCATTGGAGGGTGAACCAACGGCAAAGGAAGACCTTTCTCTCTGTCTCTCTCTCCCACTATCCACTCTGCCTGTCAAAAAATAAAAAAATTAAAAAAAAAGAACAAAGACTAGTGGACATACACTGATTACAGTTACTTTTACAAATAATAAAATCAATAGATCAAAGCGACTTTCATCTGTCCTGCAACAAATTAAAATTGCATGCCACTTTTTAGATTGTAATGAAGCAAATGTTGTTGCCAAGGTTCCTAACCTCAATCTACTAATAAGGACATATTTCACAAATACAAATTGAGGGGACATTCTATGAACGATTGTCCAGGAGTTATAAAAACTTGCATACTCCTGGGAGCTGAAACAAAGCACTTAGGCGATTAAACTAAGGAGTCATAAGAACTAAATGCATGGGCTTATTCTCAACGGATCTGATTGTTATACAGTGGTAATATTGTGGTATTTGGGTAAATTTGAGTGACATCTGAGGATTAGATACTAGAAATGGATGATTATTTCCTGATGTTGAAAGAGAATCCATTTGTATGTCAGAAGTATATGCTGAAGTATTTGGTTGTCATATATGTGTGATGGCATCTCAACCTTTCAGGAAAGAATTTTTAGACTAAATTTACTCTGAGTTTAAGTTATTTCAAAATTAAACAAAATTCATTAAACAGTGTACTTAGTAGTATAGAAGAACAAAATGTCAAAAATTACAGTCGTTCATTCTAGAGCTTGTGTATTTTGCTCCTGGCTGCTGGAATATTTTATTTATTTTGTGATTCAAGAACCAGTGATCTCAATTATTCATTAACACAATTATCCATCTTTTATACTTTATACATTTCTAGTTAAATTTATCAGTATGTTCCATTTTTGTAATAATCATTCAGGCTTCATATAATAATGATGATGTCAATAATAGGATATATTCAAATAGAGCTTATTTTAACCTCTTTACTTTCCAGATGCTTCTTATAACAAATTACAGTATAAATGAACATATGGCATTTGTTTGCGACCTATGGAATTAAAAGCGCCCTCCCATTTTTCCTGGCTGTCTTGCAGTGAAGTAGTTCAGAATTCAGTGCTTTATGGGAGAGTGTTACTGCAGTACGGGTTTTTGCTCCATTTATCTGAAGTATCTGACTTAATTTCAGACTATCCAGCGGTGTGAAGTTCTTCAGCAGCTGCAGCATGGCTGAACTGAAACAAGCAGTGTCACAGCCTGAATTTGAATGTCTTCTGGATACCAAAGTCTCATCAGTGGTTTTCCAAGGAAAAACCGGAACTTGTGGCAATGGAATTTTGGAAGGAAGAGAGCAGTGTGACTGTGGCAAACCTGAGGTGAGTCATAAACTTTATCAGGGTATCCTAAGATGTGTCTGTTTTTCTCCTGGAGTCTTAGGGAGATCCATGCAAGCTGAAAGGGAAAGACAGTCTTTAAAATGTGTATATTTTCTCAAATATAGGGGGCGTGTGAAAACTGACTCGTCCTCAGTTTGAAGCATTTGAAGGGTGTGCCTCCTGGGTGTATGTGGCACGGATTATAGAAGCAGACTGCAAACATAAATAGCCTCAGTGATATCATCGTCACCTACATCATCTCCCAGATGTGGCTGTGCAGGCTCACTGAGTTAGTAGATGTGTCTCGTTACTCATCTCCTCATCTGATTTTGGAACTTTACATCTGTGGTAACTTCTTTTATTTTTATTTGGTTTACAGAATTGGTTTAACTACACTCGTTTGCTCATTATCATGAGCAATACAGCATGACCAAACAATTAACACATGCAAGTCCAAAGTACTCCTTGTCCTGTATCTTATTGCCCGTTCTAGAAGTAGACACTATCCATTTTTTGTTATTATTATTACTAGTAATAGTATGCATTTTCATACATTTATAATGAGATTTCTTAGGGTTTCGTTGTACATTTTAATACTAGAACATCGTTTTCTGAGACAACTTTTTCTTCTCTTCATTTCTAAAAGTATTCATATTATTTTATGCAAGTGTTGATTCACTTTTCTGTCTAATAATCCACTCTGCATGGGGATTTAGAATTGCTAATGTTTCCAGTTTATGAGCTCTTTGTGTTTTCTAAAGAGTTTAGAAGCAATGGAACTCTGTCTTCTGCAGCAAAGTGGATGCACCTGATGCAAAGGATTTTTTTTTAAATTAACTTACTTCAATATAAACCTCTATTAATAATTTTAGGCTTCTTAAAGATTTATTTATTTATTTTGAAATTCAGAGTTGCAACGAAAGAGGGAGGGGCGAGGTGGGGAGAGAGAGAAAGAGAGTATTTTCCATGCACTGGTTCACTCCCCAAATGGCAGCAACTGTCAGAGATGAGCAGGGAGTTTCCATGATAGGTTAACCCACTATGCCTGATGCCCACACCTAATTTCAGTTTTATAGTGTGTACTCTCACTGGTGAAAATTTTCTTTTCTCTTTAATGAAAGATGGGATTTTTTAAAATTTTCATTTTATTTTTTTCAGTATTCTCTCTGCCCAGTGGTGGGGACCCCTTTGCTACATTTCAAATCCAGTAAATTTCTCCATCGGATAGTTCCTGTCTTTTTTTTTTTTTTTTTTTTTGATAGGCAGAGTGGACGGAGAGAGACAGAGACAGAGAGAAAGGTCTTCCTTTTCTGTCTTTATCCTTTCGATTTGTATCTTTTTTAAAGATAGCTTTCATTTACTAGAACAAAGATGCCAAACAAGTTCAAGCTAGTAAAATTTATCTGAGCCAACAGCGACTCACTCTGAGCCAGTCATCACTCTGAGCCAGGAGCAGCCCAGGGAGCTCCACCCAGCAACCAAGCAGCAGTATTTATAGACAGGAAAATAGGTGGTGTACAGAGAAAGCCTGATTGATTACAATCAGCCCACAGCTTTCCTTATCTGGTCCTGGTGCGATAAAGCCATTGCCTTGGGAAGACAGGGTGTGAGCAGTGGTCAGCTGCTGTGATCGGCTGAGACTTGGGCTGCTTGTCCTGAGAGTATCCTCTTCAACCACGGGGCAGTTTGTTTGCATGTTAGGTAAGGTTGCAGTTCGATACTTGCCCAGGCACAAAGTACACGGGCAACTTGGAACAAATTTAGTTGAATTTTATGCCACTCTCTGTCACCTTCACAATGAACATGTTCGCTTCAAAAGGGAGTCCACAATTCATGACATAGGTTACTTGAGTGTTCTTTTTGTTCCCTTCGTGTTTTCATTATTGAAATCCCAGTGAGACCATTCGAGTGTAATGGGTAGTTACATATAAGTATGTTAGAATCTTGAGAGCTACATTACACAAGGGACCCTGTTATGACCCATCAATGGTGTATACTCCTTAATTGGAGTCCCATATATTGAACCTATCAAAATCAATTACATCAAAAATGAACTAGAAGAGGAAACTGCTTATGCTTGTGAGAAAGTGTATTTGTTGATTTCTGGCAACTCAGTTCCTCCCACATTGGATGTATTTACAAAAGATGTTGGCTGTCACATACAGCGCCCTCGGTTCATCCATGGGTGGTCTAAGGCAAACATGTCATCTAAAACAACTTTAGCAGGTGAACATAAAAAAACTTTGGCAAATACCCATGGCTTACTCAGTAGAGTCATTGTAGTAAATGTTAGAGAAACATCTCTAATTATAACCTCATTTATATTTATGCTAATTAAAAGGAAAATCCTTCTACAAAAGGATACCCATTCATAAAGATTCCATTTGACTTTATTTTTAGTTTTAAAGATTTATTTTATTTATTTGAAAGAGTTACAGAGAGGGGGATTAAGAAAGAGAGGTCTTCCATCTACTGGTTCACTCCCTAAATGGTCACAATGGCCTGAGCCAGGAGCTTCATCTGAGCCCCCCACATTGGTGAAAGGGCCCAAGCCCTTGGGCCATCCTCTAATACTGCTTTCCCAGGAACATTAGTAGGGAACTAGATCTGAAGTGAGGCAGCCAGGACTTAAACTGATGCCCAGATGGGAAGCCAGTGTCACATGTGGTGGCTTAACCTTCTATACCACAACACCAGCCCCATCCATTCATAAGCATTTACACCTGATGGAAAATTCACCTTTGCTTCATAGTTCATTTTATTAGGTACAGTCTCAACTTCACTTGCCAATTGTTTATGGATTGGCAGTGGTATAACTAGAATCCTTGCTCCAAATTGGTTCCTTGTATTACATTTATTGAAACATGGAATTACCAATATATATGGCTGTTCTTTATATCTGTTTATCCACAGATCAATAAAGATAGGGGAGGGGCATATTTGGCATTTCCCTCTGGGTTGCCTTGTTAGGAATCACCAGCATGGAATCTCAGATTTGTCTTGGGATCCATTATTGAAATAGTGCACAGTGGGAGGCTATTGAAAATGAAGGGATCACAACATGGGAAGCGGGATACACAGCAAACTCATAGAGTGATAGATGTCCTAAACAGCACTCTGACCTCAGAATCAGCCCTTAAGGCATTCGGATCTGGCTGAAAAGCCCATGAGAGTATTTCAGGCATGGAAAGCCAAGACACTCTGGCAAAAAAAAAAAAAAAAAAAAAAAAAAAAAAAAAAAAAAAAAAAAACAACGAAAGAAAGATCTCTGCAAGTGAGATCCCAGTGGAAAGAACGGGGCCATCAAAGAAGGAGGTGCCTTTCTCTGAAGGGAGGAGAGAACTTCCACTTTGGCTATGACCCTGTCGGAATAAAAGCCAAGTTGGCGAACCCAAAAGGCTTCCATAGCCTTGGCAACTCATGACAAGAGCCTAGGGAGATTACTGACACCATAAACAAGAGTGTCAAATTGTTAAGTCAACAGGAGTCACTGTGTACTTACTCCTCATGTGGGATCTGTCCTTAATGTGTTGTCCAATGTGAATTAATGTTATAATTAGTACTGAAACAGTATTTTACACTTTATGTTCTGTGTGGGTGCAAACTGATGAAATCTTTACTTAATATGTACTAAATCGATCTTCTGTATATAAAGATAATTTGAAATGAATCTTGATGTGAATGGAATGGGAGAGGGAGCGGGAGATGGGAGGAGTGTGAGTGGGAGGGAAGTTATGGGGGGGGGAGCCATTGTAATCCATAAACTGTACTTTGGAAATTTATATCTACTAAATAAAAGTTAAAAAAAAAGAAAATGAAGGGATCAGAGTTATACATTCATATGCAAATTGCTGAAGAATCTTTCTTTTGGTTTTCTTGTGCATTTTTTTGGCATAAATTTAAAACCTTCAGATAGGTTTCAGCTACCATTAGATTTAAGCAAATAACCTGAATACATGGAATTTGAAATAAGCAAAGCTTACATCAAGGACCAGATAATGGACTTTGCATATCGGGGAAACCGGTTACAAGGTTAATTAGAGAATTCCTCGTGACATATTTGGCATTGTTATTTCCAAGTGAAAGTGATAAAGTGCAAAGTCTTACTTATTGCATTTTTTTTTGCCATGATCAAATAATAAAGAAACACAATGAAAGGAAGAGAGAGGATGAGGTTGCATGGTGGCAGAAGAGAGAGGGCTTGTCCAATGATTTTCAGAAAATCAACACGTCTCCAGGATATCATTTGCCTTGAAGAGAAACTTTCCTAGTCACAGTTAAACTTTGAGCTCTCCAGTGATAGCTGGACCCAAGAGTGGGGAGGGGCCATGAGATGTTGATCTAAGACCTGAGGCTGTGAAGTTTTGCAACAAACAACTTGGTATGTTGTTTTCCATTGGAGTTCGGAGCCAGTGTTTCCCAGTGTCATTTCCAGAAGACCCTTCTCTGAGTTCTTAGGTACTAGAAAATCTGGCTATAGGCAGTTGGGTCACCAAGGCCTCATTATATTGTGAAAATGTACTTTTGCCTAACACGTAAAAGCTTTCCAGGGTTGAGTCTGTGAGAAGCACAGATTCTAAGTGGTTCTCCTTTTCGTAGCATAGACCCTTTAGAAACCACACTGCTGCGGTTTCAACCTGTGTTTTCCATTGGAGGTATTGTGATTGCCATCAACAGCTGAGGTTAACACCCTTGACCAAGATGATCCACCCAGTTAGGATAGCTCTGGCTCCTACTATTTTGTTAGCAATAACTCATTTAACGGTTTTGTAACTTATCATGTGAACTTGAACTTCAAGAAATATATATTCTCAGCAATGCCCCACGTGGGAAATACATTTTCTAATTACCTTTAAGTTACAGTTAAGCCATCAACCATCCTGCATGGAAAAGCCTCTACAGAACCAAAACCAAACAGCAAAGGTGGCAATTCATTGACATCCATCTTTAAGTTCTCGAGTGATCTAGCAAGGGTGGGAAAGTTATTACCTGCCATATTTATTGTCTTGCCGGAATTATGAGCTTGACAAATAGAACATTTGTTCAAAACCACTTTAGAAAATTTAGAACAACTATCCACTGTTGTTTTTTTTTGTGTGTGTGATACACATCATTTTATTATAGTCCATGATGAGCCCTAGAGAGCAGGCCTTTTAATAATGGAAACACTTTTCCCATTATTGATTTATTTAGTTTTAATTTTAATTTTTAATAATTTTTAACAGATTCAATGTGCTTTGTAGGTACAATTCTAAGAACATAATGGCATTCCCTTACTCCCTCCCCCTCTCTCTCTTTCCACCCTCCTTCCTTCTCTCTTTCTTTTTAGTTTTTGAGATAACATTTTAAATTTACATTACAGTGAAAGGCTTAGTATTTCATAGAATAAGAAGTTTAACAACTAAAAGGCAAAATACCTTAGTTTAGTGGGGATGTACACGTGAATACAAACAATAATTCAACAGGAAAATTAACAATTCACCCATATACAGTAAATTTTAAAGTAATCATGGATCATTAAAATTATAGTAATATAACAATCATAACCATTGATTTGACAAAGATATAAAACAGTTTTACAAAACTATAATTTTTGCAATATTGATGTACATAGATATTTCTTTTTTCTTAGTTTTTTTTGGTTTGTTTTTAAAATTTTAGCTCCCAAAATGAGATATTTGTATATCTGGGTCTAGCATATTTGACTCAACATAATGTCCTCCAGTTGCATCCATTTTGCTACAAATGTTAGAATTTCATTTGTTTTTATAGCTGAATAATATTCCATTGTATATATATACCAGATTTTCTTTATCCATTCATGTGATGATAGGCACCTTAGTTGATTCCAAATTTTGGCTGTTGTGAACAGTGCTGATATAAACATAGTAATGCAGGTATCTCTTCGATACATTGTGTTCAAGTCTTTTGTGTATATACTCAGTAGTGGGATTGCTGGATCATATGGCAAATCTATTTCTAGTTTTTTAAGAAATCTCCACACTGTTTTCCACAGTGGCTGCACTAATTTACATTCCCACCAACACCATATAAGTGTTCCCCTTTCTCCAAGTCCTTGCCAGCATTTGTTACTCTTTGTGTTTTGGATTTTAGCCAGTCTGATAGGGGTGAGTTGATATTTCAGTGGGGTTTTGATTTGCATTTCCCTAATGGTTAGCGATGTTGAGCATTTTTTCATTTATCTGTTGGCCACTTGTATTTCCTGTTTTGAGACCTGTCCAAGTCCTTTGCCCATTTCTCAACTGGATGGATTGGGTGTTGATGTTGTTGTGTTTTTTAAGTTGCTGATATATTCGGGATATTAATCCTTTGTCATATCAGTGATTTGCAAACATTTTCCCCATTCTGTTGGATGTCTATTCACTCTATTGATCATTTCCTTTGTTTGCAGAAGCTTGTGAGTTTGATGTAGTCCCGTTTATTTAGTTTTGCTTTTGTTGCCTGTGCTTTTGGAAGTCTTGTCCCTGAAGCTATCCTCTGTCCCAGTGTCGTGGAGTGTTTCCCTTATGTTTTCTTCCAGCAACTTCCTAGTCTCAGGTTTTAAATTTAGACCTTTGATCCACTTTCAGTTACAAAAATGTATATGGTGAGAGTTAATGGCTCTAATTTCATTCTTGTACATATATAAATCCACTTTGCCAACTGCCAGCAGCATTTATTGAATAACTACCCTTACTCCACTGTATGGTGTGAGTGGAAGCTTCAAGTATGAGGTCAAATTTTTTTTCCATATGGACACCCAATTGCTGCAGCCCCATATATTGGAAAGACTGTTCTTCTCCTATTCTCACAATTGTTGAGAAGCAATCCATCATATTTTTAAGACTTTAACTTGTATAGCTAAGACTCTCATGGATTTGACTTATATTGTATGTTGTGTGTAAGGTTTTTTTATGTCAAGTTTCAACATGGTTTGTAGGCATATAGAAGTAACGATTCCTCCTATATCAAGCTTAAGGTAAGTTTGATTCATATTTTGGAAAATGTTTGGAAGATATGCAAAATTTAGAAATCAAAAACATGAAATAATACCAATGAAGATATGGAAAAAAGTATGCTTTTGAAGTGTATTCCAAAAATAAGAAAAATCAGTAGTTTGTCAACACCTACCATCTAATTGGCAAATGGAAAATTCAGAAGATAGTAAATAATGAAGACATATTAAATGAAAGTTTGGAGAGCTAGGAATGAAGGGAATAAAAAAAATCTGGTGTCTTGAATTTTTCAATGACTTCTAAATGGAGCCTCCTTTGGAGAAAAGAATCATCACTCGAGTTTACCACACAACAAACCGCTCCAACCCTTCCAAAAGGTGCACACACATACACACACACACACACAGGACTTCCACATATTTGCCGAGGCCATGATGGGGGTGAGAGTCTTACCCATAGGCACAAAGAATGAAACCACAAAGATTAGATGACAAGCTTTTAGATATAATAAAGGTATACTATTTAACAATATCAAAATATACAAAAATTACCAACAACACAAAATTGAGGTGTTAGAAAAACATGTAAAATGTGATAACACATACAAGGTTACTTCAAAAAGATCACGGGAAATGCACATTACCTTGTTGTAATTTTTTTCCACAACTTTCTTTAAAGTAACCTCATATTAATGGCTAGGGGTTAATACTGTTAATATGAAATTGCTTAGCAGGAAAGAAGAAAGGAGAGAGACAATACCATAACAGAAATATTAACATTGTAATATTAAATACACCAGAATGAGCAGAGAAGTAAAATTTTCAACACATCAATAGTGAAAATGATAAAATTGAAAAAAAATTGCACTTTGGTAGTCCCTTTTACTCATTTATAAATTTTACTGTTACCTACTGCTAAATAGAGAAACTGTACAAAATGATATATTTTTCAAAGATTTATTTCATTTATTTGAAAGTCAGAGTTACAGAGAGAGGTAGATACAGAGACAGAGAGAGGTCTTCCATCTGCTGTTTCACTCCCCAGATAACTACAATGACCAGAGCTGTGCCGACCCGAAGCCAGGAGCCAGGAGCTTCTTCCAGGTCTCCCACGTGGGTGCAGGGGCCCAAGGACTTGGGTCATCTTCCACTGCTATCCCAGGTCATAACAGAGAGCTGGATCAGAAGTGGAGCAGCCAGGACTAGAACTGGCACCCATATGGGATGCCAGCGCTTCAGGCCAGGGGGTTAATCCACTGTGCCTCAGCACCAGCCCCACAAAATGATATTCTGAGAAGACTTGACAATATGGAAAAGCACCGATAATACAATAAATTAAAAACTATAAAAATCACACTGTGTATTTTTGTGCACACAAGAAGACTGAAAACTGATTGTGTCATATCTCTGACATAACAAGGTATCTACACCATGGAATTCTGAGTAACTCTATCATCCTTTTCTCTAAAGGGACCATATATTATGAGTGGAGTGCTGATAAATACAAAAGTCAAAAGTCGCCGGCGCTGCGGCTCACTAGGCTAATCCTCCGCCTTGCGGCGCCGGCACACCGGGTTCTAGTCCCGGTCGGGGCGCCGGATTCTGTCCCGGTTGCCCCTCTTCCAGGCCAGCTCTCTGCTGTGGCCAGGGAGTGCAGTGGAGGATGGCCCAGGTGCTTGGGCCCTGCACCCCATGGGAGACCAGGAGAAGCACCTGGCTCCTGCCTTCGGATCAGCGCGATGCACCGGCCACAGCGCGACGGCAATTGGAGGGTGAACCAACGGCAAAGGAAGAGCTTTCTCTCTGTCTGTCTCTCTCTCACTGTCCACTCTGCCTGTCAAAAAAAAAAAAAAAGTCAAAAGTTGAGGTGAAAGTGTTGTGGCACATGAGTAGCCAGAGTCCCAGCTGTTTCGCTTCCAATCCAGCTTCCTGCTGATGCTCCTGCCAAGGCAGCAGAAGATGGCTCAAGTACTTGGGGGCCTGCTACTTGCAATAGAGACCAGGATGGAGTTCTTGGCTCCTGGCAAAATAAATTAATAAGTCCTTTTTTTTTATAAATTCAGAAGTCAAATTAGAGGGCTTTTGTAAAATTTTTTTAAAAAAATTATTAGTATAAAGAGAACGGATTTCATGTATTTCATAGGTGCAATTCTAAGAAGATAATCATAATCTCTCCCTCTGTCAAACACCCCTCCTTCCTTCCTTTCTTTTTTTTTCTTTTTCTTGCAAAAACATAATTTCAGTCCACTCTATAATCAAAGGCTTAATGCACCACTAACCATGATATTCAACAAGTGTAAGAGGGATCGATAATATGCTGTCATGCATCAGTTAATTTGGCTGCTTTTAGAGAAATGCATTGTTAGGCAATTTCATCCCTAAAGGCCCAGCCTACTGCACCTAGGCTATGGGGCGTAACCTACTGCTCCTTGGCCTCAAGCCTGTGTGGTGTGTTACTCTACTAATTACTGTGGGCAGCTACAACACAGTGGTAAATATTCATGCGTGTAGATACAGAACATAGAAGCGTGCAGTTAAAATATGCCACACAATAAGGAATGCTACAGCTGGAGGAGACTCTCACCATGACTGCACCCTGAACTGTGCTCTAGGCAGGTGGGTGAGTGAGCAGTGAGCGGGAGAGAAGGCCCAGGACACTGCTCCCACAGACTCCATGAACGCCGCACACTTAACCCCCACACAATTTCCTGAATATGTTTCTCTGTGTTAATAAGTTAACTGTAACTTGTTTTTTTTACTTTCTGAACTTCTAAAACTGTTTAGCTCTTTATCTCTTTTATAGTAACAGCTTAAACCGCACACTGTAAGTCTACACAAAGGTATTTCCTTTCTTTATAGCTTTGTAAAGTTTTTTTTTTCTGTTTCTAATTCTAATTTTTTTTACATCACAATTTTATGTTGGAAACTAAGAGAAAACACACATATTTGCTCGTCCTACACCAGATCCGTGTTATAAATGACGGCATCTTCCACCTGCATTTCTTGTCTCAGGGCAATGCCATGCCTGCAGCTGTCATCTCTTGTGGGAACAATGCTGTCTTCTGGACACTGCCTGAAACACTTGCCTGCTGCCTTACGGTTCACTTTTTATTTTCTTCTAAGTAGAAGGAGGACAGGCCACAGCAATGACCAGTGCACAGTGCAGTCCATACACTGAGCCACTGTCATCAGTGAATGCACTGTACCGGGCTGGTCGTTACAGTTTAGGTGACTGACGCGTAGTAGGATTGTTTGCACCAGCACCAGCACAGTCACTTGAGTGGCAACGTTGCACTACAGTGAAGATGACCACATCACTAGGGGACTGGAAGTGTTCAGCTCCTCTACAACCTTATGAGACCACCATTGTACATGAATCTGCCCGTGACCCATCATGTGTCATGGGGCTCATGGACGTATCTGTAAACTCTGTAATGTCATTTGTGTGAATGAAAATTTCCATATTTAACTTGAATATATTTGCTTTCAGACATGCATATATAAAAAATGCTGCAACCCCCATGCTTGTGAGCTAATTGGATTTGCCGAATGTGGAACTGGACCATGCTGCAATAATAAAACTTGCCTAGTAAGCTTTCAAAATATCACATTATTTAGTTTCATGAAGTTTTAGTCTTCTTATACATTCATTTGTTAGCTATTTAAAACAATCTTTTTAACTTTTTGTCTTTTCGGTAAGCTTCTCTTGGTCTAGTTCCTAATAGCATGCGAATATTTTTGAATGTCCTTAAGTTTTATACAGAGCATGTTTTTAAATGAATATGTATTATTTTCTATGGAGCTAGATATAGAGCATATTTTATTATTTTATATATGTGTAATTTCATTTGTTTTTGAGTTAATAGTTATGTGTGCTTGTAAATGACATTTCATGGACAACTGATTTCAGGATCCAGAAGATGTCTTTTGGGGTCTGTCAGTCTTCCTCTTAGCTCCATTTCTAAATCAGTCTCAGTCTCTACTGAAGACACACTCAGTTCTTCCACACAGTGCCAACTCCAGGTTATTTTGACATTATTAATCCTTCTTGTTTATGCCTGAATGTAGCTCTTCATGATTAGACAGTGCATGACAAAGCCCTGGTTGAACTATCCTACACACATGGGCAATGTCTGATAAGCAGAAAACGATAACAAGAGCTCCTGCTTTCCACACGGCAGGAAGAGGAGCAGTGTAGGACACGTGGCGCATAAAGACTGACGTGTAGCTGGAAAGTGCTTTTTTTAAGGACCTTCACAGAGTTTTCTATGCTAAAATCAAGGACGTTACAATTAGCAAAAAATAATAAGTACCCTTAAAAAAACGGGGTCCTTGCTAAGAAATTTAGATCACCAATATGTGAGCATAAATTACAAATTTTAGGGTAAAACAAGATCCAACCTAAACAGGAAGCAGAAGAATATTTTGATTTTTGTAACATTTGTCAGTTGCAAGTTGCTCTGTCATCTTGTGTATCTCTCTCTCCCTGCTGAATGTCTCACCCTGCTGGTGTCTGGGCTCCTGCAGCTTATTCTTGAACTCAGCATTAATGAGATGTTTTGGGATTGTCACACTGGCGACCCCAGTGTTTGTGACAGTGACGATGACAAATTTCCCGTGTCAGAAGTTGCAAGGTACAGCCCGGCCGCTAGGTGAGGCTGACCTACGTTTCCTCATGTGCTGATTGGCCAGCCTGTGGCTTCGTGTCAGCAGGCTTTCAAGACTCATTCTCAGTGGCACAATGCCCAGGCTCTTGGAGAACTTCACCACCCTGCTGCCACCATGCTTGCTGCTGTCAACTCATTTTGTGTCAATCAGAAAAATCTGTTTCTTTTCCTCTTTTAAAAGATTTATCTACTTGACAGGAAGGAGGGACTGGGTGAGGGGCAGAATGCCCGGAGAGGTGGGTAAAGGGAGATACCCCCATCTGCTGGTTCACACCCTCTGTGGCCACATCAGCCAGCACTGGGCCAGGTCAAGGCCAGGAGCCTGGAAATCTGTCTGGATTTCCCACAGGGTGGCAGGGGCACAGTTACATGCACCAACATTCACTGCTTTCCTGGGCACATTGGCAGGGAGCTCGAAAAACAGAGCAGCTGGGACTCATACTGCCTCTCTGATCCGGGATGCCAGCCTGCCGAGAGGTGGCTTCATCCACTTCGCTACAATGCTGCTCCCTGTCTCACTGAATCCCGCCCCGGGGGCTGGGTACTTCCTCTCAAGACGGCCTTTCCGGGATTCATGGCAGGTCACAAATATCTTCCAATTCCTTTCCTGACAGTAGGGTTCTGACTGCAATAGGGCTTCCCTTTCTTGAGTGTCTCAACCCTGGTGTTCACCTTTTTGAACTTGCCACTGGCGTTAGCCTTCTTGGCTTGAGCTTTCTTCTTCGTGTCTACTTTGGAGCACTTAAACCCAACGCTTTGCACGATGGGAGGAAATGGAAAGCGTGTTCTTTTTCACTATGGATTAGTAACTAAAGTCAACGGCTGTTTGATTTTTAGAGTGTATAAATATAGAGAGCAGCCTGGGGTTTCTATCTCTAGGCAATAGGTCGTTCTACTTTTCCCATCATTAGAGCTCTCATCTTGGCCTTTGTCTTCAGAACAGTGGTGCCGAGGCTTTTTCTAAACATTTCACGGCCCTCTGACTACATCTTCAAGAGTAGGTTAAAATGTAGATCATTGCAAAACTTGGCAGAATGAAAAATCTCAGTGCAAGTTGCAAGGATGGCCCCATACCTAACATCTGGAGTCGTTACATCAGTCCACACTGATTTTTATCATGCATGATGGCGTGAATTTGACATATCATTCAAAGGTTTCCAGGTGTCTTCCAGTGTGTTCCCATTTTTATTTGCCATAGTGTAAAATTCTGTTTTCTTCTCTGCCTGCTTCCAGATAAGTGAGTTATCACTAGGCACACTCAGCTTCTGGCTTCAGCTTGGCCCTGGTCCAGCTGCAAACACGTTTTGGGAGTTCTCTCTGTCTCCACATCCCCTTTATTCTGTCTCTCAGATTCAACGCTTAGTCTCAGCCAAAAGCCCAAGAAGTCTCTCAAATAAATAAATAAATACATAAATAGTGATCACAAAAGCCCATTGAAAACAATGTGCACATCTCATGTCTGAATGTCTGTACTTGATACCCAAACTCTGGATCCTGACTCCAGCTTCCTGTCATTCAGACTATGGAAATCGGAAGTAATTCACTCAAGTAATTAGGTTCCTGCCCCCTGCTTGTGAGACCTGGTTTGAGTTCCTGGTACCTGGCTTCTTCCCAGACCAGCCCTAGCTATTGTGGGCATGTGAAGAATAACCCAGGTAGTGGGAATGCTCTCTCACGCGCTCTCCCTCTCTCTGCCCTCTCAAATAAAAAACTAAAAAATGTTAGTGTCCCCAGAATACCAGTTATGATTTGATCAGTTGTATCCTGAAGAATGGGCAAGCAAAGAAAAACAAATAAGCTCTTAAGAAGCTTGAACTGAAAATGAGTCTGTCTTTATAATTGGGTGAATCCAAGTTTCAAACAGTAATGATGGGATTCTTCTTCTAATCATTTTGTTGGGATTTCCTTTTTCCTGTTGTTGCTGACAACTCTCAAACTTTCTCATACGTGATCACAGTTTGCAGCTTTGTACTTTTCTAATCCATAGTGTGCCAATATTTGAAAAAAAAAAAAAAAACAGAGAGCTCCTCTTCTCCCCGACATTCATTCACGCATTTTTAATCCTTGAGAGTGGAGGGAAACTGGACTCACACACACACACACACACACACACTCAAACTTATATATTCTTCTTTGTCTCACAGATAGCCCATAGAGGATTATCATGTAGGAAAAGTACAGATCCATGTGATTTTCCAGAATATTGTAACGGAACAAGTGAAATTTGTGTACCTGACATAAAAGCTGCCGACTTAGAACCATGCCAGAATAAAACTGCCTACTGCTATAAAGGAAGGTGTCGAGATTTAGATAGACAATGTGCAGACTTCCTTGGAGTGTGTAAGACTTTTATCTTTTTTCTGGGATTTCTGTTTAAACTTTAGTTCCTCGAAAGACAGTAAGCGCATCTTATAGCTGTACTGGAAAATGTTGTAATTTTTCCACCCAGATTTGAAAAGAAATTAAAGCCACTCTGACCTATATTAAGAGGTGAACAGAATAGGGCATCAGTCCAATTCCAGTTGACTTGTGGGAAAGTCTAGACCTTTAGAGTAGCAAACAAAAGAGCAAATGACCTATTTCTCAGTTATTTCTACACTATAGTACACATTTTCTCATTTGGATTAGCTTTTAAGAAGTGTTTCTCCTTTTTGTATAGGTAGTAGATGGAAGTCAATTTATACAGTTTGGCATTGACTGGGCATCTTATTGTAATATGCCTCTTCATTGATTTGCCACTTTTGGTTTCTAATTATGTATTTTAAACATGAGGAATTCTAACTGCGTCTTCATTTTCAGATGCTAGAGGTTCTACTTATCTGTGTGGACAAGAAATCAATTTTCTACATGACCAATTTGGAGGTTGTCGGGGGCGATTTTGTACTTTCACGTATGTATTTGGAAGATTTTTTTTATTTTCCAAATGCATGTCCATAGACTGTAGACTCACCCAGAGCAAAGAGAGAGGCGCCTGGTGTATGTGTGTGTGTTAGCATCTGCAGTTTATAGAAAATGCACTTATAGTTTGTTCTTCATAAGTCAGTGTATGCTGTAAAAAGTTTTAGTTTTATCATCGGAGTATTTTGAATTAACTTTATATTTTTAAATTGTTATTTACCTGATACATTGCATACTTAAGCGACTAATGAATTACTTATGTCTCCAGGAATACCCTTTGTGGGCACCTAGTTTGTACATGGACAAGTGAAACCATCATACAATCAAGAGAGTTTGACTATCAATACACTTTTCTTGGAGGCCACGTATGTGTATCTGGAAGAGCAAGAAATAGAACAAACGAGGGTATATTCGTTGTGGAAGAAGGAACTACGTGTGGTAGGGACAGTGTAAGTACAGTTTCTACTTCATATCACATATTGTGGATCTGTGTGTGTGTGTGTGTTGAGGAAGACCTTAAAATCTCGTTTATTACTAGTGTTAATTACAGTTGCTGCATTATGATTTTTTTTAATTTTTAAAATGTATTTTCATTTTATTAGAAAGGCAGAGAGAGACCGAGAAAAGAGAGAGAGATTCCATCTGCTGATTCACTCCCCAAAATGCCTGCAACAGCTGAGGCTCAGCAGAACTGAAGCCAGAAGCCGAAACTCAATTCAGGTCTCCCACATGGGTAGTAGGAAGCCAGTGGCTAAAGCAGCACCAGCTGTCTCCCAGGGTGTATATTAGCAGAAAGCTACAATCGGAAACAGAGCTGGGACTTGAATCCTTATATGGCAGATGGGCATCCCAAATGGTGTCTTAACCACTGGGACAATTCCTGCCCCTTGGATCATGATCTTAAAATTCAACAACTAAAATTAAATGGTCAAAAGTGCTCTTGCTCCACTGTATCATGTAGATATTGTAACTCATATTTTGACCACTTGAGAAGCTAAGCTTCCTTCTTAGGCTGGGAATTGACCTGCGGTAATCTGTGCAAATCAAGAATAAAAATAAACAATCAATAAACCAAAAAATGTTAAAATATCACAAAAGTGTTATGCTATTAAAATAATCTGAAGATCAACAACATTATGCATATTAACCTACTCCACAAATAATTCTTCCAAAGAAGATAATATTCTTACCAAAAACTTGGCCACTTCATAGGAGCTAGTAATGAAATACAGAAACCTAGTAAGGGATTTTCAAAGCAGTGATTTAAAAAAATTAGCTGATTAATGAAAAAAAGTATACAATTATGATGTATTTTAATAAAATAATTACCATATGCACATAATATTTTAAGAAGTGAACAATAAGGGGAAAATTCCAGTGAGCTGAAAACATATCAGAATGAGAAAATGTCACATGAAAATGATAATCACAAAGGAACATACTATCTTAAAAAGTAACATGTCAGTATCAACAAGGCCACTTAAAATTAACTGGAAAATATTTACCAAAACTACCACAGTGTAAATACATAACTTATTAGCTAATTTTGTAGTGAATAACTTAGAGAAAAAGTCACTAACACATAACAGATATGTGATATAATATGAAAATTAATTTGGCTTTTTCCCTGTTTCCTGGCACATAGCTCTGAATAAAACCTGTAGAGAATCATGAGAATGAGCAGTGTATTTTGCTATTCATAATAAGCCCCTCAGTCAAAACTGAGTTTTTATTCATTTCCCTCACACTTTCACTTCTGCTACTGAAGCAACTTAGAGCAGGATCTCTTGATGGCCTCAGCATGGAGCCGGTTATTAGAATGACCAAGCTATTAGAGGGTTAGGACTTTCACCCATTCTCCTCTGATTTCTTGGGAGAAAAGAGATAAGCTGTGTAAGAACTCCAGGACAAAGGGACCGGAGGTTCTATATCGTGAATTTGCAACTCGCAGGGAGCGTAGTGCACTCATGTGGTCATCCTGGAAACCAGCCTCTACCTGAGAAGACGTGGGAGCCCTCCACTTTTCCTCCAACACCTTGCCCTAGGCATTCCATCCATCTGCCTGTTTGTGGCATCTTTTACAGTAAACTTAAATATCAGTAAAGGGTTTTGGCTGAGTTCTGTGGGACTTCCTAACAGATTGTTTCTCCAAGGAGGGGAATTGTGATTGGCATCTGAAATCCAGTCAGTCCTTTGGGGGGCTGAGCCCTATAGCTTACGGTATCTGATGCTAATCCTTCCAGGTGGGTATTGTGTGTGCATTGATTTGCTGGACACTCAATTGCTGTCAGAAAATTGGTTGTTGTCCGAGAACTCATGCTAATTTCTACCTGTAGAAGTTGGGTGCAATTCTTGATGCATAGACACAAAGAATCATCTATACATAGTTCTTGTCTAGTATACATGACAACAGAAAGGCAAAGTCAATTGTCGAGTTGTAATCAGTAAGGAATGTAATGAGGGTTAACGTGAGCCAAGATTGAAATTGGCTAATATCCAAATGTCAGGCTCCTGAGAAACAAAGAGTTACAATTTGAGTAGAGTATGCTTTCAGGGAAGTCACATGGACTCATTACATCTGGCTCGAAGTTCAAGAAGGATTATGCATATCCAAAGGGGTGTAGGTGTGTGCGCCCAGTAAGCTATTACCTATGCTACATATGCCATCATATTCAGCTGGAGGTGGGGATTTAGCATTCCAATGAATGGTCTGGGGCTTTTTACTTTAGAAAGCTGAGGTTGAGGTGACAACTGCTGCTTGTGCACAGAATTCTCACCACTGGCTGCAGCCTGCTTATGGCTAGTGGTTCCTCAGTAAAGGGAGTTCACCAACTGGATAATGTCTTCAACCAGTCAGTTGTAACTTACATAGAACTGCAAGGATTCTGGTTGATTTTAATATATTCATTTGTATACACACACACATGTATGTATGTGTATATGTGTGTGTGTGTGTGTGTGTGTGCGTGTATTAGTTTCCTGGTGCAGGGTATTTCCCAAGTAATGTGATTAAATAATACAAAGTAAACAAATATTGAGATACTGGTTTTACATATCAAAATCTATGGGATACAGCAAAAAGCAGTGTTAAAAAGCAATTAGAAAGATATCAAATAATCAATCTAGCAATGCATCTCAAAGACATAGAGTAATAAGAAGCAACCAAACCTCAAAGTGGTAATAAAAAAGAAATATTAAAAACTACAAAACAAATACACAAATTTGAAATTTTTTAAAAATCACAAAAAAAATCAGTGACATGAAGAGCTAATTTTTGAAAAAGTAAACAAAATGGACAAATGATTGGCCCAACTAACCAACTAAAGGAAGAAGGATTAGACCCAAATTAATAATATCAGAGATGAGGGGCTGGCGCCATGGCTCACCTGGTTAGTCCTCCGCCTGTGGCACCAGCATCTCATATGGGCACCAGGATCTAGTCCTGGTTGCTCCTCTTCCAGTCTAGCTCTCTGCTGTGACCCAGGAGGGCAGTGGAGGATGGCCCAAGTGCTTCGGCCCTGCACCCACATGGGAGACCAGGAAGAAGCACCTGGCTCCTGGCTTCAGATCGGTTCAGTATTGGCCATGGCGGTCATTTGGGGAGTAAATCAATGGAAGGAAGACCTTTCTCTCTCTCTCTCTCTCTCTCTCTCTCTCTCTCTCTCTTGCTATCTATAACTCTACCTGTCAAATAAATAAAAATAAATAATAAAAATAATAATATCAGAGATAAAAAAGATGTTACAAATGTTACCATGAAAATAAAATGAATAATAATTATGAATTATTACAAAGAGCCATATGCCAATATATGCATAAGTGTAGGAGAAATAGATTGAATTCCAGATACATACAATTTACCAAAATTGAGGCATGCAGACACAGAAAACTTGAATAGACAAATAACCAAAAAAGAGTTTGAAGCAGTAATAAAGTCTTCCCAATAAAGAAAAACCCAGAACCAGGTGACTTCATTTGCTGAATTCTACCAAACCTTTAATGACAAATTAATCCCAATTCTTCTTAACCTGTTCAAAACAATTGAAAAAGAGGGAATCCTCCCAAACTCCTTCAGTGAGGCCAGCATCTCCTTAATTCCAAAACCAGAAAAAGATACAATCAAGAAAGATAACTATTGACCAATATGCTTAATGAACTTAGATGTAAAAACCTCAAGAAAATACCAGCTAATCAAATCCAACAACACATCAAGAAGATCTTCAAGCCTGAACATGTGGAATTTATCCTGGGGATGCAGGGGTGTTTCATATATATAAATCAATATACATGATACATCACATTAAAAATCTGAAGAATAAAAATCCTATGATTGTCTATAATTACAGAGAAAATATTTGATAAAATATAACATCTTTAGCAAATTCAGTATAGAAGGAATATATCTCAGAACAATCAAGGCAATATATGAAAAACCCACAAGCAGCATCATATTGAATGTGGAAAAACTGGAAGCATTTCTACTAAGATCTAGAATCAAACATGGAAGCCCACTTTTTCCATTACTTTTAAGTACAGTTCTGGAGGTATTATCCAGAGCCATCAGAGTAGAAAAAGAAATAAAAGGGATACAAAGTTAAAAAAAAAAGTAAATAAAATTATCCCTGTTTGCAGATAACATGATCCTCTATAAAGAGAACCAAAAGAGGCCGGCGCCGCGGCTCACTAGGCTAATCCTCCGCCTTGCGGCGCCGGCACACCGGGTTCTAGTCCCGGTCGGGGCACCGGATTCTGTCCCGGTTGCTCCTCTTCCAGGCCAGCCCTCTGCTGTGGCCCAGGAGTGCAGTGGAGGATGGCCCAGGTGCTTGGGCCCTGCACCCCATGGGAGACCAGGAAAAGCACCTGGCTCCTGGCTCCTGCCATCGGATCAGCGTGGTGCGCCGGCCACGGCGGCCATTGGAGGGTGAACCAACGGCAAAAGAAGACCTTTCTCTCTGTCTCTCTCTCTCACTGTCCACTCTGCCTGTAAAAAAAAAAAAAAAAAAAAAAAAAAAAAAAAAAAGAGTACACCGAGAGAACACTGGAAATCTTAAGAGAATCTGGCAAAATTACAGGATATAAAAAATGAATACACAAGAATCAACAGAATTTGTATATACCAATTATGCCATGACTGAGAATGAACTCATTCACAGTAGCTACAAAAATTTTTAAATATCTGGGGATAAATTTAACCAAGGGTGTAAAAGATCTCCACAGTAAAAATTAAAAAACATTAAGGCAAGAAGTAGAAGAAGACACAAAAAATGGAAAAAATCTCCCATGTTTGTGGAAAAGAAGAGTTAATACCAGTAAAATGCCCATACTATCCAAAGCAATTTACAGATTCAGTGCACCCCCAATTTGAATACCCAGCACATTCTTCTCAGATATTAAGAGAAAAATGATCCAAAAATTCATATGGAAACACAAGAGACCTTGAATAGGTAAAGCAGTCTTAAGCAATGAAAACAAAGCTAGAAGCCTCATGATACCAAAGTTCAAGACATAGTACAGAAGTCACTGTTACAATTTAATGGATTAAGCCTCTGCCTGCAAACCCAGCATCCCATATGGGTGTCAATTCAAGTCCCAGCACCTTGGAAAACACTGGAAGATGACCCATTAGCCCTATACCCATGTGGAAGATCCACTTGAAACTCCTGGCTCCTGACCTCAGCCTGGCCATGCCCTGACCTTGACAGCCATTTGGGGAGTGAATCAGTGGATGGAAGATCTCTCTCTCTCTCCTTCTCTCTCTCTCTCTCTCTCTCTCTCTGTAACTCTGTCTTTTAAATAAATGCAATAAATTTTTAAAAATACTACAGGGCAGTTATAATAAAAACAACCTGATCTCAGCACAAAAATAAACACATGGGCCTATGGAACAAAATAGAAATCCCAGTAATTAATCAATGCATCTACAACCAACTAACTTTTGACAAACTAGCTAAAATCACTTCCTGGAAAAAGGGCAGTCCCTTCAATGAATGGTTCTTGGAAAACTGGATATCTGCAGGTTGAAGTATAAAAAAAGACCCCTACCTTTCATTGTATACAAAAATCAACTTACAGTGGAATAAAGACCAAAACCAAAAACCTGAAACCATCAAATGGTAATCATAGGGAAAACACTGCAAGGTGTTGGCAAAGGAAAGAATTCTTGGCTAAGATCCCAGAAACACAGGCAATTAATGCAAAAATAGACAAATGACTTTACATCAAGCTAAGCGCTTCTGCACAGCAAAGGAAATATTCAACAAAGTTAAGAATCAACCAACAGAATAGGACAAAATATTTGCAAACAATGTATACATACATACTTACATACATACATACAGGGACATATAAGGAGCTCAAAAAATTTAACAACAAAGAAATAAAAAATCCAGTTAAGAAATGGGCAAAAGGCATGAACAAGCATTTTTCAAAGGAAGAAATACAAATGGCCACCAGACACATGAAAAAAAAAAAACTCTCAGGGTCACTAGCCATCAAGGAAATGTAATTAAAAATCACAGTGAGGTTTCATCTTATCCCAGGTAAAATGGCTATCATCCAAATATCAAAAAATAAGAACTGATAGACATGATGTGGAGAAAAAGGTACCCTATTATGCTGTTTGTGGGAATGTAAACTAGTACAACCATTATGGAAGGCAGTATGGAAATACCTCAGAAACCTCAAAATAAATTTACCATATGACCCAGCCATCACACTCCTGGAAATATAACCAAAGGAAATAAGTTCAGTATATGAAAGAGTTACCTTTATTCCCCAATAGCTAAGTTATGGAATTAACCCAGATGTCCATCAACTGATGACTTGCTAAAGAAATAATGGAATACTACCAATAATAAAAAATGAAATTCTGTCTCTTGCAGTAAAATGGAGGCTACTGGAGACCATTATACTTAGTGAAATAAGCCTAAAAGACAAATATTAGCTATAGCTAATATATAGAATACAAAATCAAAGGTTAATGTTTTTTGAACTAAATTGACATCTTGTGATTTGATTGTTGTCTATAACACTTCTCTGTACATCTGCAGAAGGGTGATCTATTTACCTTTCACTTGTAGGGTTCTTTGGTTAGAGGAACATTGAGCCCGTATTTATAAAGTAAATTGAAAATATCACAAAAAAGTGGGAAGAAAGGAAGGAGGGAAGGAGAAAATGTTGTGTTCCTGGAATCATATTGACAAAATTCATGAAATCTATTCTTTATGTATTAACAAATGTAAGAACTAAAAAAGAGAGATACTGGCTTTGACTTATGAATGGGTCATTGACAATATATTTGGTGGATGAATCATATATATTACTATCACCATAAGACAAGTATCAATTAGCACACACAATATGTGTTATGCAAGAGAAAATATCAGGTCACAATAAATGCCAGCCTTAGGATGATCAGATAGCTTACAGTATTTCCACAATGCAGTATGATTCCTTTCTCTTAAATAAAATTTGTAGTATGGAGGGTGACAAATCAGGAAAACATCTGTAAAACATGAACTTTCACTATTTGAATTGCAGTGACACATGAACATTGTATGGGTTCCAATTTCTTCAGACAGTATCTTTGACTTAATCATCTTTCTGGACATTCCCAATATGATATACAGCAGTCCACGGCCTTATGTCTTAATTATTTAATATTTATACTACATTTCTTTCAGAAAGACATTTTAGAAGAAGCCCTAGCATAAACTGTTGTAGTATTGATTGCATTCAAAGGCATGGAGATCCTGTAAAGATCCAGAGGCACATGTGCAACGTGGCTTCTACACTGATAATTACAACAACTTATGATCAGAGAAGTCCTAGGAAAAGGCATGAAAAGGGGGCCAGTGTTGTGGCACACCTGATTAAGAAATTGCTTATGACGCTGCCATCCCACATAAAGCACCAGTTAGAAAACCAGCTGATCCACTTGCAGTTCGTATGAAAGCAGCCGTTGACAGCATATGCCAATCCTGTAGGAAACCCAGGTGGAGAACCTGGCTCCTGACTTTGCTCTGGCCCAGACCTGGCTGCTCCAGGCACCTGAGGAGAGAACCTTTAGGTAGAAGATGTCTCTCTCGCTCTCACTAGCTCATCATGCTCCCTCTTATGCCTGCTCTCACACGGTCACCATCACTCTCTCTCTGTCTATCCATCTCTCTGTTCCTCTACCTATCAAATAAATAAATGTCTTAAAAAAATAACCAGAAAATGCAAGAAGACTTATCCGTGAATCGAAGTCTCAGTATGATGAAGATGTCAAAATTAATTGTTAATACGATGCAATAAAAATAAGAATTGCAGGAACGGGGCATAAGGGACTGACGGTACTAAAAAACTGACCTAAATTTGTATGAAAATACAAATCGCTAAAATAATAGCCAATGCCATTTCAATTGAGAAAATGAAATCAGGAAAGTATTCACTTACTAAATATCATCTTACTAAAAAATGTAAGTAATTAAGCAATGCAGTATGGATACCAAGATGGATGAACTGACCTATAAGAGTAAAACAAAAGATACTGTTTCAGAATAAGTTCAGATCAAAGTATAAAATGTTTTTATTTTTTCATGAAGCTCTCTTAAGAAAGCTTAAATGAAGTGTCTAAAGCATTCAAAGGTTTCTTTAACAAGACAAAATTAATTAAAAGGAAAACATAGCTAAAGGCATCATTTCATGATTAGAAATCACTGAGTGGACTCTTGGGGTTCTAGAAAAATGTACTAGGCATCCTTCACTAAAATCTGAATATTGCTTAAAAATATAGCACTCTAAGGTCTGGTGCTGTGGTGCCCTAGGCTAAGCCTCTGCCTGTGGTGCCAGCATCCCATATGGGCACTGGTTTGTGTCCTGACTGCTCCTCTTCTGATCCACCTCTCTGCTAATGACCTGGGAAAGCAATGGAAGATAGCTCAAGTTCTTGGGACCCTGCACCTGTATGGGAGACCCAGAAGAAGCCCCTGGCTCCTGACTTCAGATTGGCTCAGCTCCAGCTGTTTCAGCCATTTGGGGAGTGAAGCCTCAGATGGAAGGTCTCTCTCTGTCTCTGTAACTCTAGCTCTCAAATAAATAAATCTTTAAAAAATAAGACTCTAAAGATTAGAGAGAAAAAAGGAAGACTAGCAAGAGACCTTGGACTCAAGGAGCAACATAGTGGTGAATTTTCTTTAAGGCCTACAAATTCCAAAGGGTGTGCCAGAGAGACTAGCAACTCAAAAAATGTTTAACACTTTAAGGTCTGGTGCTGTGGTGCACTAGGCTAAGCCTCTGCCTGCAGTGCCGGCATCCCATATGGGCACGGGTTTGAGACCTACCTGCTCCACTTCCAATCCAGCTCTCTGCTATGGCTTGGGGAAGCAGTACAAGATGGCCGAAGTTCTTGGGCCCCTGTACTCACGTGGGTCAACCAGAGGAAGCTCCTGGCTCCTGACTTTTGATTGGCGCAGCTCTGGCCGTTGCAGCAAGTTGGGAGTGAACCAGCAGATGGAAGACCTTTCTCTCTCTCTCTCTCTCTCTCTCTGTGCCTCTCCTTCTCTCTGTGTATAACTCTGCATTTCAAATAAATAAATAAATCTTGAAAAAAAAGTTGAAAAAGTTGGGAAAATCTTTAACGTGACTGTTTGGTTTGTAGCCTTAATTGTTTAGATGTGTGAGAAAAGCAGCTGCTAAATTTAGAATTGTTTCTGTCAACGTATTTAAACATGTAAATTGAATGATATGTAAAAATAAAGTTGAAGGTTTGGTATGGGTATATATAACAATGTATAAAAAGTGTTAATGCAAACCCTAGTCATTACAAATGATTTGTTATTTTAATAATATTTATTTACTTATTTATTTATTTGAAAGAGTTACAGAAAGAGAGATGGAGAGAGAGAGACAGAGAGAGAGAGATTTTCCATCAACCGGTTCATGCCCCAGACAGCTGCAATGGCCAAGGTTAGGCCAGGCTGAAGCCAGGAGCCAGGAGTTTCACCCGGGTCTCCTGCATTGGTAACAGGAACCCAGATACATGTGACAGCTTCCGATGTTTCTCCCATGCCATTAACAGTGAGCTGGATTGATGTGGAGCAGCCTGGACATAAATGGCACACGTAGAGGGATGCTGGTGTCGCAGGTGAAAGCTTCATCCACTACACCACAACGCCAGCCCCTACATTTCTTCTTCAACCAATTAATAACACTAAATCTATAGTTCTACTCCTTCAAGGAGAAAATAGCATCGCATTTGAATTATTTAATATTTCATAAAGAAACAAGATTCCAATTTAATGTTGATAATAAATCCAAGTTCTAGTTGTAGTTTGAATTGATTAAATGAAATACTGATTTGTCTGTTGTGTATATCACCCCTGTAATGTGATTCTTGTATCAACTATGAGTTTCAATACTTGACATTTTTGCTGCTGTTTGCTTCTTTAACATATTTAACTTTAACATCCCTGTAGATCTGTATTGGTGTGAACTGCAAACATTTTTCTCAGCTACCTAACAAACCACAATGTAATGCCAGAGTGAAATGTAATGGACATGGGGTACGTGACCTTTATATTGTTTTTAATTATAATGCTTGTCAGTAACATTTGCCAGGATAATAAGAATGGTTAGAAGTATTTGATGCAGAAATTTCTTTCGGAAAAGTTAGGGTTAAATTCAGAAAGTAGATTTAGTTATTGCTATCCGTGCATATCATTTATATGTGTCTCATATTAATAGTGTGTGCAGAACCTAAACACCTTGTAATTGTGTACAAAATGTTATAAAACATTTGTTAGTAGTATGATAAATTAAGATATCGAATTTCAGAAATGGATTTGTAAGAATTACCCTCATGCTGTACATTTAAACATATATGTAATATTCTTTGTACTTGAGTGTAGTTTTACTTACATATGCACTTATGAGCACTCAACACAATGTATTCATATTATACATATGTATACAATCTAGTAGGTTATGGGGTCAGAATTTCCTGTCCACTCAGATCTGTTGCATCTTCTGACACATTAAATTTATGTGCCAGTATGAATCTTCTATGAAAACTTATTTACTTTTAGCCTTTGAAATAATGTTAAATTTTAACCATTTCCAATAATCATACAAGAGACATTGCTATGTAAACCCCCTGGTACATTGATCTGCTTTCTTAAATTTCAGTAATACATTCTATTTGAATAGTAAGCCATTGCAAAAAAATTAAAAGAAAAATAAGAAAGGAAAAGGTAGGGAGGATGGGAGCCAGGGAGGAGTAAAGAAATCAGGGTTTGAAGAGTCTCAGGTTTAGATTCTTTAAGAAACACAACTTCAGCTTTTTCCTCCCACCTGTCATATCAGACAATGAGAATCTCCCCTCATTCTGGCTTCTTTTAACATGCTCACTCCAGTGATAACTGGCATTCACGTAGGAACCGATGACACAGCTCTGAAGAAGGTGTGTTCGTGTTGGCCACTTGCCTTTCTGCTGTGTGGCATCAGGAAATCCTCTGCTGATTACGGAGCCTCTGTAAACTCGGTGCTTGCCATCGTGCCGTTGGCTTCAGTGTGCGTCCCAGTGACTTCTGCTGCATGGGCGCTTCCGTGGGTTACACAGCAATTCAGGATGAAGGGACGTTTTCCACAAAAGCACTCGCATACACTGCTGTTTCTAGTTTCGTTGCTCTCTCTTTCCTTTCGTATTTACTGCTGTGTGACTTTACTTCTTTCTGCCACCGACGGTTCTCTGTATTCACTCAGTGATCACATTTGCAGATATTTGCTAACTTTCCGTTTACATTTTGGCTACCTGTATCTGATTATTCAGGCTTCTTTCTACCTTTAGTTTTTGGCCCCCGTTCATTGTAAAGTTGGAGCTAATCATGTTCTACCTAGACACTTGTGAATTTTTACTTATTTATTTGTTTACTTAACAATGAGGGAGGCCAGCGCCGCGGCTCACTTGGCTAATCCTCCACCTGCGGCGCCGGCACACCGGGTTCTAGTCCCGGTCGGGGCGCCGGATTCTGTCCCGGTTGCCCCTCTTCCAGGCCAGCTCTCTGCTATGGCCAGGGAGTGCAGTGGAGGATGGCCCAAGTCCTTGGGCCCTGCACCCCATGGGAGACCAGGAGAAGCACCTGGCTCCTGGCTTCGGATCGGCACAGCGCGCTGGCCGTAGCAGCCACTTTGGGGGTGAACCAACAGAAAAAGGAAGACTTTTCTCTCTGTCTCTCCTTCTCTTTCTCACTGTCTAACTCTGCCTGTCAAAAAAATAAATAAAAATAAATAAGTAGAATAAAATAAAATAAAAGAATCAGGAAGTGAGACAGAAAAAAAGAAACAGATTGATAGCAAGAGTGCCCATCTCAAATGCCCACAGCAGTCAGGGATGGGCCACGCTGGAACAGGCAGCCTGGAATGTGGGCAGCTAGACCCCAAGGACGGGAGCCATTGTTGCTGCCTTCCAGGGCTTTGATTAGCAGGAAGATGGAATCAGGAGCTGGGGGCACCTGTGAATCCCAGTCACTCATGTAAGGTGCACATGTCGCTACCAGCATCATAACCACTAGGCCAAACAGTTAGGATATCTGAGTGTCTAGGATATCTGAGAAGACACTGCATTCGCACTTGTCATATTACTTTTCATTTGAAACCATTTCCGTATTAACTTACCATTTCTATATGAAGTCACAGTATTTTAACAACTTGCATTCTCTAACAAGCATTTGTTTTTATGTTGCATGTGTAGCTATTCTTCTTCTTTTGGTTTTAGATTTGCAATGAAAGACTCAACTGTCATTGTGATCCTGGATTTGCACCTCCTAATTGTGAGAGAGTTGCATTTTCTCCAGGTGGAAGTACCGATGATGGGTTTTGGCTCCCGGCAAGTGAGTCTCTAGGTGATTCTGTTCCAACACTATTGTGCTTCTTTTTTAAAAAAATTTATTTATTTATTTATTTATTTATTTGAAAGGTAGAGTTACAGAGAGGCAGGGGCAGAAAGAGAGAGAGAGAGAGAGAGAGAGAGCTCTTCCATCCACTGTTTCATTCCCCAGTTGGCCGCCATGGCCAGAGCTGCACTGATCCAAAGCCAGGAGCCAGGAGCTTCCTCTGGGTCTTCCCACGCAGGTTCAGAGACCCAAGTGGATGGAAGACCTCTCTCTCAGCCTCTTCTTCTGTCTCTGTGTAACTCTGACTTCCAAATGAATAAATAAATAAATCTTAAAAAAAAAAAAGATGGGATTTCATCCTTTCCTAAGGATGATGAATGGTATTCCACTGTGTATATACAAGCCATTTTCTCTATCCATCCATCTGCTAATGGACACCGGGGTAGACTCCATATCTTGGCTAATTGCAAACAATGCTGTGATACATATGGATGTGCAGAAGCCTTATGAACTGACTTAATTTCCTCTGATACTTACCAAGTAGTGGGCATGCTGAAACCCACAGTAATTCTGTTTTTGCTTTGTTGAGACATGGCCATGCAATGGATATAGCAATTTACCTTCCCCAACTGTGTGTCAAGGCCCCTTTTTCCCACACCCTCACCACCACTTGTTATCATTTGATTTTCTGACAATAGCCATCCAAACTCAAGTGAAGTGGTATGTCACTCACCTTCTGATTTTTGTCTCCCTGGTGATCAAAAATGCAGACCATGTCTTCATGTGTTTATTGTATATTGGTTAGCTTTCTTTTGGGATATGTCTGTTAAGGCGGTTTGCTCATTTTTTAATCACACTACCTGATTGTGTTCCGTTTTGTTTTGGCTTGTTTCAGTTCCTTACATATTTGGATATCATTTATGTGGTTGAAAAATACCTTTTTGGCATATAACTTATTGTTCATAATGTTCTGCCAGGATCATTTTGTGATGTAAAATAATGTCTCTTTCTTCATTTATCGTTTTATTTATTTGGGTCTCTGTTCTTTCATCTTAGTCTAAAGAATGATTTGCCCACTTTATATCTTTGTCAGAAATTTAAGGTATTGTTTTGCTGTTCTTTTGCATTTTTGTGTCTTTCTGTTCTGATCTTTGTAATTTCCTGTCTTCTATTAACTTTTTCTTTAGTTTTTTCTTGCTTTCCTATTTCCTTGATATAAATATAAAATTGCTTATTTGAGGCCACTCTTCCTTTATGATACACGTTTTGATTGGCATAACTTCCCAATGAGAACAGCTTTTGCTGCATCCCTTAAGCTTTAGTATGTTGTGTTTTCATTATCATTGGTTTCAAGAAATTTGTTGTTTCCTCTGTTTTCATTGACTAGCTGATTCTTGGGGAGCAATTACGCAAGACATGATTTCTATGTCTTGCATCAAGTTTTCAAGGTCCCTCCTGCTAATGAATTGTAGTTTTGTGCTGCTGTGTTTATAAAAGAGAGTTGGGGCCGGCGCCGCGGCTCACTAGGCTAATCCTCCGCCTAGCGGCGCTGGCACACCGGGTTCTAGTCCCGGTCGGGGCGCCGGATTCTGTCCCGGTTGCCCCTGTTCCAGGCCAGCTCTCTGCTGTGGCCAGGGAGTGCAGTGGAGGATGGCCCAGGTGCTTGGGCCCTGCACCCCATGGGAGACCAGGAAAAGCACCTGGCTCCTGGCTCCTGCCATCGGATCAGCGCAGTGCGCCGGCCGCAGCGCGCTGGCCGCAGGGGCCATTGGAGGGTGAACCAACGGCAAAAGGAAGACCTTTCTCTCTGTCTCTCTCTCTCACTGTCCACTCTGCCTGTCAAAAAATAAATAAAAAATAAAAATAAAAGAGAGTTGGAATTATTTTTGTCTTCATAAATTTTTAAGACATGCTTCATGACCAAATGTAGAATCAATCCTGGCAATGTTCCTTGTGCCATAGAATAGAAATAAGTATTATGTTGCTGTTGGATAAAATGTTCTGTAATTCCTGTTAGGTCCATTAGGGCAGACATAAAGCCTACACCCATTGTTTACTTGTTGACTTTCTGTTTTGGTGACCTATTCATTTTTGAAACTGGGATATTGAATTTCCCCATTTCTTACTGGCTGTGCTGTCTACCTCTATCTATCTATCTCTATCTATCTCTATCTCTATATATCTCTATATCTAATATTGGGTGTCTATACTAAGTGCTGTGGTAATGGTACATGCGTCTACAACCGTGAGCTGATCTCGTGGAGCCGACGCTGTGTTCGTCTGTCTTGCACAGTCTTGACACACAGTCTAATCTGTGACATTGTGCAATAGCTGCTCACACTGTCTTTTGGATTTACGTCAGTTTGGAGGATCCTTTTGTAAGTTCCTTTGCTTTCAGCCTGTTGGCGTCTACACAGCTGAACAGTCACTGCTCGGCAAGTAGATTTCTGGGTCCCAGCTCCTTTATTCAGTCTACTTAACATTGATTCATTGAGGCTGTTTACATACAGAATTATAGATAAGTAAGATGTAGAACTGTCATTTAAAAGTGGTTTATTGTTTTGAGTATCTGTTGCTTCTTCCAAGTGGTTATTATAATTTCACATATTTGACTGCAGGACCCTTTAAACATCTTCGGTTAAACCAGTCTCGTGGTGTTTGATTTCTCCAAATTTTGCTTTCCTTGTAATATCTTTGTTCCCCTTCATTTGCAAAAGATAACTTGTCCAGGTAAAGTAGTCTGCATTTGCATTTGCTTTCTTGAATAACCATGGCTGTATCATTCTACTCCTTCCAGACCTCTGCAAGATTTCTAAAAGCCTGCTGTTAGGGACCAGCACAGTGGCATGGGCAGGTAAAGCCGCTGCCTCACTGCCGGCATCCCACTTGGGCTGCTCAACTTCCGATCAAGCTATGGTCTGGGAAAGCAGTAGAAGATAGCCCAGGTCCTTGGGCCCCTGCACCCATGTGATAGACCATGAAGAAGCTCCTGGCTTCAGATCAGCCCAGCACTGGTTGTTGCAGCCCCTTGGGGAGTGAACCAGTGGATGGACAACCTCTCTCTCTCTCTTTCTGCCTCTGTAACTCTGCCTTTCAAATAAATATTTTTAAAAAAAAATCCCTGCTGTTATTTTAATAATGCTCTGCTTAATAGTGACTAGGCACTTTTCTGTTGAGGATTTTAAAATTTTTTCTGTGTCCTGAATTTTTGAGAGTTGCACATTAATGTGTTGTGGTGAAGACTTTTTCTCATCATGTTTATTTGGGATCCTGTGAGCCTCCTGTGTTTGAGCAAATGTATCTTTTCCAGATTAGGGGAGTTTCCAGCTATTTGATTGAACGGATTCTTTGTGCCGTCACTGCTCTCTCATCTTTCTGGGATTTCCACATCTCAAATATTTCTTCATTTAACCATGCCCAAGGTCACCTGTTTTCAGGTTGTCTTCATCTCTTTCATTTTTACTGTGGTTTTTTTTTTTTTTTTTTTTTTTTTTTTTTCTCACTGTGATGTTTCAAGTGACTTAGCTTGAATTTCAGATATCTTTTTCATGTTTGATCATGTATCTTGTTAGAGGCTTTGAACTGATTTTGCTTTTCAATTTGATTTATTGAGTTCTTCATTTCCAACATTTCTGATTAGTTTTTTTCAAGATCTCTATCTCTGATGAATTTGCCATTTACACCACATATTTTTCTTATGGTTTCCTTTTAAGTGTCTTTCTGTACTATCATCTATCTCCTCAAACATCCTTGTACTCACTCTTTTGAATTCTGTATCAAGTATGTCATTGATATCTTTTTCTTTGGAATTCGTTTACAGAAAGTTATTGGAGGCCGGCGCCGCGGCTCACTAGGCTAATCCTCCGCCTAGCGGCGCCGGCACACCGGGTTCTAGTCCCGGTCGGGGCGCCGGATTCTGTCCCGGTTGCCCCTCTTCCAGGCCAGCCCTCTGCTGTGGCCAGGGAGTGCAGTGGAGGATGGCCCAAGTGCTTGGGCCCTGCACCCCATGGGAGACCAGGAAAAGCACCTGGCTCCTGGCTCCTGCCATCAGATCAGCGCGGTGCGCCGGCCGCAGCGCGCCGGCCGCGGCGGCCATTGGAGGGTGAACCAACGGCAAAGGAAGACCTTTCTCTCTGTCTCTCTCTCTCTCACTGTCCACTCTGCCTGTCAAAAAAAAAAAAAAAAAAAAAAAAAAAGAAAGTTATTGGGTTTCTTCGGAGGCATAATGTTACCGTGCTATGTTCTGCTACTTGCAACCCTATCTCAAGATCTGCCCATGTGGCAGATCAGTTCCCTCTCTCTCTCTCTCTCTCTCTCTCTCCTGGCAATCTGCTTTCTCTTGGATATGTGAGGTGACGTGTTGGTGTGGTAGTCCATGTAGTGTCTGACTTCATTTGGATTCCACAGTCTAGTTTTTCTATCATTTCTTTGGCTATATCCAGGGCCTGACATGACAACCAGGGAGACACACAGTTCCCAGCAGTCATGTGAGCATGTCTCAGAATGCTGTGCACACGATGCTGAATGAGAGGGATGTCCACTGTGAGGACATTCTGGTAATGAAGGTGACAGCATTATTTCTTATGCAATGTGCAACAGCAGCCCCAAGCAGCCCCAGTGCCAAGGTGGATAGCTGTCATGCTCCTCCGTTCCACGGGCAGGATGGGCACAGGAACAGTTGGCCTGGGGCTAGGGAGAGGAATCCTAGCAGAGGGACAAACGCAGCTGCTTGCGGTGGTAAGTGGGATCACAGCACTCTCCTACTGCTACCCACTCTCAATCCCCGACAGTGTCAACGAAAAAGCAAAAAGAGGTGGGTGAAACAACAGTCCTCACTCTCAGCGCCTGTTCTCAGTCCCTGGCCAAGACAGCTGAAAAGCACTGGCCCAGGGGGAAGGGATGGGCAAGGCTGCAGTTCTGCCTCTGGGCAACCATCCTCATTCCACAGCAGAGGCCAGAGACAGTGACTCAGATGTATTTTTTTATTCTTTGTTTCTTTGTCTTAGTGCATCTTATATTACATCTTTGGTTTTTCAGTGCCACTATGATTTACCAAAGTGTGGTTTTCTTTTTAGTTTAGTCTGCATGGATTTGCTTATAGTCTTAAATGAAGACTTGCAGATATTTTGGGATGAGCTTGAAAAAATTCTTAGCTTTTGGTTTCTTTTTAAAATATTTATTTATTTATTTGAAAGGCAGTTACAGAGAATAGATTGTGTATGCGTGTGTGTGTGTGTGTGTGTGTGAGAGAGAGAGAGAGAGAGAGAGAGAGAGAGAGAGAGAGGAATCTTCCTTCCACAGGTTTACTCCTCAAATGGTCTTATCAGCAGTGGCTGGATAAAGCCAAATCCAGGAGCCAGGATCTTCCATGTGGCTGGCAAAGGCTCAAACTCTTGGGCCAATTTCAGCTGCCTTCCCAGGCACATTGGCAGCGAGCTGGATGAGAAGCAGGGCAGCCGGGTCCACACAGGTACCTATTTGGGATTTTGGGATCACAGGCAGAGACTTACTCTTTGCACCATAATGCCTGCCCGTTTTTTATTCTTACTTTTTGTTAAACACATTACATTTCCAATAATTTGTACACAGCAGATTCACTCTTTGGAATAGAATTCCACAGCTATTGAAACATGGACAGACTCACATTTCTACCACAGTGATCCTGATGCAGAATAGATCTGTCACCCACGTCATCCCCATCACTCTGCCAGTCCTTAACTCTGTGTTGTTGCTAGAAGCCTTCCAACGAAAGTGTGTCTTATACCTCACCTATCCAGTCACTCACGGAAAGATATTTGAGTTGTTGCTAGGTTTTCACCGTAGTGAATAAGCCTACTATAAACATGCACACGGGCCTTAGCGTATCTATAAGTTTTGTGGATAAATGCCCAAGAAGGAGAGTGCTGTCTCATTTTGAATTGTCTAAGGAAAAGCTAAACTATTTTTCAAATTGCCTGTGTGTTACCTTTGTTTCGTTATGAGCAGTAACTTTGCAGTCAGTCCACACATCCACCATCACACAATATTGTCAGTTTTGGTTTTGTTGGGCTTGAGCTTCGCTTTGCAAAGCTTTAGATGCCCAGTGATATCCTATTAGGGCTTTTATTTTAACCTTTTATGTCAAAGTAATTATGGATTCACAAAGTGTTACAAAGGCCCATAGACAGAAATTCTATGCAATCTTCACCCAGCCTCCACCAATGGCAAAACGTTGCAAGTCTGTCCTGTAATATCCCATCTAGGAAAGAGATACCGAGAAAATACATAGACCTTAATCAGATTTCACCACTATGTATGCACTCATCTGTGTGCGTGTGCATGGGTGTACGTGTTTTGTGCAATTTTGTCATGTTCAGACTCACGTCACCGCCACCGCAATCATGATACGCAACTGCGCGACCACTCCACGGGTGCCTACCATTACCACTTTGTAAATACATTGACTCATTTTTCCTCTTTGCCAACTCCTGGCAACCACTAAATTGTTCTTCATTTCTTCAATTGTGTGATCTCATGAATCTTATATAAATAGAATTATAGAGTTTTTCTGTAAGCGGAGCTCCCACAGACACTCAGCAGAATTTCTGTAACCTACATATAAGTCATTACATTATCAGCATTCATTCATTTTTGTTTTAATTTTTTGACAGACAGAGTGGACAGTGAGAGAGAGAGACAGAGAGAAAGGTTTTCCTTTGCCATTGGTTCACCCTCCAATGGCCGCCGCAGCTGGCGCTGATCCGAAGCCAGGAGCCAGGTGCTTCTCCTGGTCTCCCATGGGGTGCAGGGCCCAAGCACTTGGGCCATCCTCCACTGCACTCCCTGGCCACAGCAGAGAGCTGGCCTGGAAGAGGGGCAACCAGGACAGAATCCTGCGCCCCGACCGGGACTAGAACCCGGTGTGTGGGTGCCACAAGGTGGAGGATTAGCCTAGTGAGCCGCGGCGCCGGCCACATTCATTCATTTTTGTTTTGCATAAGTACATTGTAATTTGTTAACTGTTCACACTGTGAAGGACATTTGGATGGCTATCAGTTTTTATCTATTATGACTAAGTCTGGGATGACTATTCATACAGAAGATTGTACTTGAAACTTATATTTTAATTCTTTATGATGTGTGGCCATAACTAAAATTACTAGGTCATATTTTTAAGCTGATTATTGTTTTTAAAGCAATGGTCAGTTTCTAGTGTCTGTACCGTTTGACACTGGCACCCATAATATATGTATGGTCCTTTTTTTTTTTTTTTTGCATTTTTACTACCAATCCATGGCACAACTTTTTTTCATTTTCTTTCCTCCTTCCTCTTTTTTATAAATTTGTTAATTCTGATAGCTGTGTATTGATATCTCACTGCAGTTATAGAGTTCATTTTCCTGTGCATAATATTATTGTTAAGCATTTTTACAGTTTTTATTTGGCTGTAAGAGCACTTTAGTGCTCTTATGTGCTCAGATCTTATGTTACTTCCTAATCGAGTTGATGACATTTGTGTTTTTTTAATGTTGAGTTTTGAGAGATTTCCTGTAGTACATAACTTTGTTGGATGTGTCATTTGTACATATTTTGTCCAAGTCTGTGACCAAGAGTTTTTGTTTGTAATTTGAACTTTCCACTTTATTTCCATATCAAATACTGCTTTGTGTTCAAGTTTATGTACTCTTTGTCCTAGCAGTTGAAGATTTTCTGCTGTTATACTGAAAGTGATAGGTTTATGCTTTGCATGTAAGTCCATAACACACTAGCAATTAATTTTTATAAGAAATGGGAACTCTTAGGATTAAGTATTTTTTTCTTTTTAATTTTTAACTGTTATTGATACAATGAGAACAGATTTCATTTATCCCATAGGTACAAATCTAAGAAGACAACCATGCTTCCCACCCTCGCTATCCCCCGACCTCTTCTCCCTCTTTCCTTTCTTTCTTTTTCTTTAATTTTTGTGAAAACTTTAGTTCAGCCCACTCTATATTCATAGGATTAATGTACCACTAACCATGATATTCAACAAGCGAAAGCAGAAAGATCACAGTTCCACAAGAGTGTAAATAAGGATTAAAAACAATTTCGAGGGGACAAAGAATGGTCTTTTGACAAAATTTGTGGAGACAACTGGGTATCCACAGGCAAAAGAAAGAAGATGGATCTCTACAGCACACCATTCTCAAAAAGTAACTGAAAATGGATCGAAATTCAGTATCTAAAGCTCTAAAAATTGTTAGAAGAACACAATTTTGTGGACTGAGCATAGGTCATGTATAGAAGAGACTAAGACAAGGGTGAGATAAGAAAACAGTAGATGAATTCAACTTTAACAAAATTAGAAACTTTTGCAGTGCAAATTTTACAAATCAAGAAGTGAAAGGCAAATTACAACAAGGGAGAAAATATTTGCAAATAGGATGTCCAATGTGGGAACTGGATCCAGCACATATTAAAAAAAAAATTCTAAGTAAATAATCAAAAGTCAACTCAATTAAAAATGGAAAGTAGTGGGTCAGACCTATATTCCAGCACCTGGAACACTCATGTCTCTACAATCCTGCTTTCACTCCTAATTGAAGCTTCCTAGCAATGCAGACCCTGGGAGGCAGCAGGTGATAGGTCATCTAGTTGGGTCCCTACTACCCATATGGAAAACCTGGTTGCATTCCTGATTTCCAGCTTCAGACTGGCCTAGTCCCAACCATTTCAGGTATCTGGGGAGTAAACCGCAGATGAGATTCTCTCCCTTCCCTTGCTCTCTGGTTTTAAAATAAATATTCTTTTTTTTTTTTTTTTTTTTTTTTTTTTTTTTGACAGACAGAGTGGACAGTGAGAGAGAGAGAGAAAGGTCTTCCTTTTGCCGTTGGTTCACCCTCCAATGGCCGCCGCGGCCGGCGTGCTGCAGCCGGCACATGGCGCTGATCCGAAGCCAGGAGCCAGGTGCTTTTCCTGGTCTCCCATGCGGGTGCAGGGCCCAAGGACTTGGGCCATCCTCCACTGCACTCCCAGGCCATAGCAGAGAGCTGGCCTGGAAGAGGGGCAACCAGGACAGAATCCGGCGCCCCGACCGGGACTAGAACCCGGTGTGCTGGCACCGCAAGGCGGAGGATTAACCTATTGAGCCACAGCGCCGGCCTAAAATAAATATTCTTTTAAAAGAAAGTAATGGGAAGGGATTTAAATAATCACATCTTCACAGAAGATGGACACTTGGCCAGTAATCCCATGAAATGTGTTCAATGTCCTGGACAAATTTAAATAAAACCACAGTGAAGCACCTTTTCACATCTACTGGGATGAGCACAACGAAATGCAGGCGATTTGTGGCAATGAGTTTGTGGAGAAACCTTGTTAGTGGTCTTTTCCCAGCAGTGGTCAAACTCCAACATCCCCATTAAATTATCTGCTAAGTATGAGTGGATGTCACCTCAGGTTGTCTCCTGTTGTGTTTACGTGCCTTGCCTCTCTACTGAGCAGTCCTCGGATGTACACACGCATGCACACACATGCACACACACACACACACACATACACACTTCTGGGTTCCATAATCTACCAAGCAACTCTGTCTGCGTTGCTGTAACCTAAGGAGTCCAGCCATTTAAGTTGCAGTGACCACAGTCTTCTGCTTCCTCAGCTCAGTGGGAAAGTCATGAGCTGTGCTTGGTCTGTGCTGAGATTCTTTTTGTGCTGAGGTCGGCAACTCATCCTAGGTAAATTACAATAGAGTCAGCCTCACGTGTTCTCTGTCCTTCCTTCCGAAATGATCGTGTTCACTTTCCTGGAATTGTAGAAATCATTTCCCTCATGTTTTTACCCTGAGTTATATTTTCTTTTTTTTTTCAAATTGCTAAAATTTGATTTATTTTTCTTTTCTCTTCTCTTTTTAAATTTGTATCAATGTAAAGAGAACAGATTATCTGAATTTCATAGGTACAATTCTAGGGTAATCATTGTAAGAGGACACAGGTGGCATCATTTAATGCATGCATTTCATCGTGTCTAGAACAGGAAGTATTGTCTTTCTGTCTTTGAATAATGGAATCTCCCAATCAGTTAAAAAAATTTAAGTCCATTTCAAAAGATTTATTTATTTATTTGAAAGGCATAGTTGCAGAGACAGGTAGAAACTGAGAGAAACCTTCCATCCACTGGTTCACTCCCCAAAAGGCCACAACAGCCAGGACTGGGCCAGTCCAAAACCAGGAGCCCAGAACACCATCCAGGTCTGCAACACTGATGCAGCTGCCCAAGTACTTGGGTATTCCTCTCCTGCTTTCCCAGCTGCATTAGTAGGGAACTGGACGAGAGGTGGAGCGGTACTGACATGAACTGGCACCCATATGGGAAGACTGGGTCACAAGTGGCATCTTAACCATTGAGCCAGCCCCATGGTCAAATTTTTTAAATCCCCCCGCTCTGTTGTATTTTTGGTGAAGGGGTTCTTAAAAAGTGATGACCTCTTCAAGTGGGTGAGGCATTTTTTAAACCTGTGTTCTGGACCAGTGCTGTAACGTAAGTGGGTTAAGCAGCTGCCTGTGATGGCGGCATCCCACATGGACACGGGTTCTGACCCAGCTCCCTGCTCTTACAACTGGGAAAGCAGCAGAGGATGACCAAGTACCTGGGTCCCTGCCACGCATGTGGGAGACCAGAGTGGTGCTCTGGGCTGCTGACCTCAGCTTGTCCCAGCCCAGGTTTTTGTAGCCATTTGCAAGAACCAGCAGATGAAAGATATCTCTCTCTCTCTCTCTCTCTCAGCATTCTGCCTTTCAAATAAATCTCAAAAAATGCTCTTTATTAAAATTTAAAAACTGTTTTAGGCAATATTAATGTGTTCAAAGTAGCAGGGCACAGAAGGGAAATGATAGAATAAAAGAGACTGCAATATTTTATCACATAAGTAAGGAACGGATGCTACATACTGTTAATGACTGTATTCTCAGCGATGTGTGCATGCATTGACATGTAATGCAATTTGGGCTACAATCACAGAAAAAGCTTTTAAATTAAGAAAAAAATTCATTCTTAGTGTGTAATACTTGAACCCAAAATTTTTAAAATCCAAATTATTGTACTTTGAATGCATATTTCCGGAAGGTGATGGATACATTCATGATTACAGGTAAAAACCTGCCCTGGACCCTAACAAGACAAAGTGCTCCTAAAAAAAATGGCCTTTTGATCAGTCTCTACGTTTTTCTACCTCTCCTCATGATGACTGGCATCGTTGCTTTAAAATGGGATAAAATGAAGGAATTTTTGCTCAGAACAAACACTTTAAGTGAAGGGTAGGTAAACATTTTTATGTTTAATTTTAAAACGTATTATGGGAAGAATGGAAACAGAATTCAGGATCTTACATATAGGGATTCCAGGAGGTATAGGGTGAATTTTTAGAAGAACTGAATAAGAAAGTCCCAGACTTCAGGCACTTGGGTATCCCTCATGTTCACAGAAGCAATTGTGGCGGCTCAGGAAGTCCTGGGGCCTTTGCGGGAGCAGCCACATTGGCTGAAATTGTTTTAGGAGGTTCTGTTGACTTCCCGGGCAACACCACTGCCACTGCCCTGACACCCACCTGTGCTCGGGAGGCGAACAGACATAGTCAGGGAAGCAAATCCTGTGATCAGAACACGCAGATGGTAGACAGTAGGAAAAATAGGAGCAGGCATGGACTGAGGGAGGGAAAAGCGTGATAGCCTCCATTTTAACAATCAATGCTGTTCATGGATTTAAAATTAAAATTAAGGTACTGCTCAGCTCTTTCCTTTTTTTGTTTTTTTGTTTTTGTTTTTGTTTTTTTTTTTGAAGATTTATTTATGTACTTGAAAGAGTTACAGAAAGAGATGGGGGAGACACACACTGAGAGACAGAGAGAGAGAATCTTCCATCTACTGATCCCTCCCCAGATGGCTGCAATGGCCAAGCCTGAGCTAGGCCCTAGCCAGGAGCCAGGAGCTTCGTGCGAGTTTCCCATGTGGTGCACAGCTGTTTCCTTCTCCATAACACCAATGCTAATCACAGTTTGCCCAGGGAATACTTAGGGAAATAAGGATGCAGAAATAAAGACAAAGAAGTAGGCCTCACTCCATGCACAAGAAAAATGGCTTTCTGTTTCCCTTAAATGCTGATGGAAACAAAATCGTGATTAACATTTCCATCAATACCTCGATTCATAAAATTAGTTAAGATAATAAAAAGCCTGCGGCACGTAGTTAAATTCAGGTTAATGTCTTATTATTTATAAAGATGTTTATATAATCAAATCAGTTTTGATGGACTTAATTGAAAAGTAGCTGGGATAAGTCTTTCTGATGTTCTTATTTAAGACATCTTGGCGGGCTGGCGTTTTGCCGCAGCAGATTAAAGCCCTGGTCTGCAGCACCAGCATCCCATATGGGTGCTGGTTCAAGTCCTGCCTGCTCCACTTCCGATCCAGCTCTCTGCTATGGCCTGAGAAAGTAGTGGAAAATGGCCCAAGTCCTTGGGCCCCTGCACTGGCATGGGGGAACTGGAAGAAGCTCCTGGCTCCTGGCTTCGGATCAGCACAGCTCCGGCCTTGTGGCCATATGTGGAGTGAACCAGAGGATGAAGACTTCTCTCTGTCTCTCCCTCTTACTCTCTGTAATTCTACCTCTCAAATACATACATAAAGTCTTTTTAAAAAAATCCATCCGAAACTCTGGCTGAATTTAGGTGCCTTTTGCACAGCTGTTCACTTTTGTCCCCAGAGAATATGCACTGAGAGAGATTGGTTGTGGGTAGAGGACTGGTGTTTTCACTGAAAACTAGTCTAAAATGTTTGGCATAGATGTGCTGAGCCAAGTGCACACAGAGCAGTCATGGTTGAGGGAATGGGCAGATCCAGGAAGAGACGATTTCAATCCCAAAGACTGATTCGTCATTTGTAACAAATGACCCCTTATTATATTTCCTTCAAGCATCTGTTCTTTGTTATCAAAGATGTCTTTTTTTTTTTAAGATTTCTTTTATTTATTTAAGACAGAGTTATAGAGAGAGGTAGAGCCAGAGAAAGAGAGGGGTCTTTTTTAAATATTTATTTATTTGAAAGGCAGAGTTGGGGGACGGTGGGACCGGAGACACATCTCCCATTCCCTGGTTCACTCCCAAGATGGCTGCAAAGGCCAGGGCTGGGCCAGGCTGAAGCCAGGACCCTGGAACTCCATCCAGGTCTCCCCTGTGGGTGCAGGGGCCCAAGTCCTTGGGCCGGCTTCAGCAACTGTCACAAGCAGATTAGCAGGGAGCTGGATCAGAAATGGAGAAGCCCCAGCAGGGATGGACCCTCACAGAGGTTGTCAGTGTCGCAGAGAGAGGCTTAGCCTACTGCGCCACAGGGCCAGCCCAGGAGGGGTTTGTGAGTACTAGTAAGGGGTTCAAACCTGTGCTCGTCATCTGTGGCCAAGGACGTCATGTAGTTGATGTCACGTAGTAGTGATCTGAAAGCCATGACCCTCGGTTTCAACATTAGCTGTGGTGTACAGTGGTCTTGCAAAGCAAACATGCAGGCTGTCTAAATAGCACAGATGTGACTAAATGTAGCTGGAAGATTTAGCTGCCAGCTTAAGGACCTCATTGGGGAAAGTGAATTGTTATCTAAATGTTTACAGAGCTACTTTAGTGAAATATTATTAGATAGGCGGTAATTGAAGAATTTTAAGGTGTATATGCAAAGTATCTTTTTTACTTGGGAATTAGGCTAGATATGATACTATTTCGGGACCAGCACTGTGGTGTAGAAGTTAAGCCACCATTTGCAGTGCTGGCATCCCATACAGGCACTGATTCGAGCCCCAGCTGCTCCACTTCTGATCCAGCTCTCTGTGTGGCCTAGGAAAGCAGTAGAGGATGGTCCAAGTCCTTGGGCCCCTGCACCCACGTGGGAGACCCGCAAAAGCTTTTGGCTCCTGGCTTCAAATCATCCCAGCTCTGGCCATTACAGCCATTTTGAGAGTGAATCAGAGGACGGAAGATGTCTCTTTCTGTCTCCCTCCCACCCCGTAACTCTGTCTCTCTAATAAATAAATAAATTTTGAAAAACGAAGATATGATAATATTTCATCCTGTTTTCAAGGTAGGCAAGAAAGGGAGTTTGTTAACCAGGATTGATTTTAGTGAATTTTTTCTCCAAACGCTTAAAATCTTTCAACGTTAGGCCAACCTGAGAAAAAAAGACAAACAGAAATATTGATACATATTCACTGATAAATTAATGCAAATTAGCTGTGTTTCCTTTTCTGTAACCCTAAGAAACAAACAGTGCTCTCTTTTATGCAGATCAACATCAGAAGAGAGCGTTCACAACACCAACAGCATCATGGAGTCCTACAGCTAAAGGTGAACTGAGGGCATCGCGTCACTGACTGTGTGATCCAGCAAAGGCTCTGATCCTCACCCACACCTCCGCTTAAGAAATCATCACTCTTGGCAAATCCTCATTTGCTAATTCCCTGTGATACACCAAAGACCACAGTAAAGCGTGAGGTGTTACTTTTGTGTTGTCGGTTTGGGATATTGAATGCTAACTCAGGTCACCCTGGCGTGTATTAAGCAACAACTTTATAAAAAAAAAAAAAAAAAAAGAAGTGAGCCTAAAGACATTTTAAATATTCTCAAAATATCTATAAGATACGTGCCCCTGCTCCTTCAAGTCAGGTCCTAATTAGTAAATTGACATAGACTGTCTCCCAGTGTTTATATTTCTTCCTCACTACGACTCCATTGCTAAGGTTACCCGTGTTCTGGAAATAAGGAAATGGGCAAAAGGAATTTCAATAACTGTTCAAGTGCACAGAGTTTTGGGGAGACTTGGAATTTAAGGCAATTGGACTCCAGAGTTTAAGCTCAAGGACAGTTTTGGCACACAGCCTAAAACTATGTCAGAGGAGGAGGGGTTGGGTCTACATTGAGCGAGGACCTCTTAGATGCCAGGCACAGTCTAAATCACCACCCCACCGTACACCAAGGCAATTCTTTATCACAGAATGGAAATCAAACCAGCATCCACATATATTTCAGAGCTGTAATTTACATATGTAAGAATATAATGGTACTTGATATGTTAGTTCTATCGCTGGGAATAATAGGAAGAAGTCTAACTTTGCACCAAGAGTGCATGATCAGGAGGCGTTCCCCCAGCTACTCACCTGCCATTGCCCTCATCTCCTCCAACTGACAGTTGTCAATGGGGATCTGCTTCCTCCTCTGTCCCTGAGCACAGGGGGCTGGAGAGCAGCAAAGCCCCGTGGGTCCTTACTTTGAATTCCAAATGTCTCATCCACAATCCCAAGGCTATCTCTGTGGAAGTGCTGCATCCAGATACCCAGACTCCTTCCAAGACCAAGAAGGAGCTGTCAAACCCCAGGGGCAGAGCAAATCCGTCTTACACAGGTACCTGGCTGGCAGAAGCACCCATGCGTATATCTAGACCCCCTACATAGGAGCCAAGAATGTTTAATGGGCACCAACGAATATCAGTTTATCTGCAGCCACGTTGGCAAGAGGACTATGGTTGTGAGAGGTCAGAGAGGGAAGCTGGGATAGGATCGTGGAGGTCTTGAAGGCCCTCTGACGTTTTACAGTGAGTGAGAGGACTCACTGGGGGAACAGAGACCAGTGCCTGCCCTACACTCACAAGGACTTTCCTCTACAGAAAAAAGACCAGTCAGCTTAGTGGGAACCCTTCCCTAGTCCCCTATTTTATCACATACTGACATCTTTCTTTTTGTAAAAAAAAAAAAAAAAAAAAAAAAAAAAAAGATTTTATTTATTTATTTGAGAAGCAGAGTTACAGACAAAGAGAGACAGAGAGAAAGATCTTCCATCCTCAGGTTCACTCCGTAAAATGGCCGCAATGGCTGGAGCTGGGCTAATCTGAAGCCAGGAGCCAGGAGCTTCTTCTGGGTCTCCCATGCCGGTGTAGGGGCCCAGGTACTTGGGCCAACTTCCACTGATTTCCTAGGCCATAGCAGGGAGCTGGATCAGAAGAGGAGCAACCAGGACATGAAATGGCACCCATATGGGATGCTGGTCCTGCAGGCAGAGGCTTAGCCTACTATGTACAGTGCTGGGCCCAACTTACATTTTCTTTCCCTCTGTTTCCTAGTGGGTGATCTTTGTATACGAAGTTCCTAAGGGTCAGTTTATAGTGTTTCCTTTTCATGTGGTTATTGCAAACCATTCACGAGAAAGAAGCTGTGCCTTCCAAAAGTGCTTTACAAATTTCACAAGCACCAGTTTCAGCATGAGCAGTGGGTTTGTGTGTGTGTGTGTGTGTGCACGTTTTGTCTTGTTTTGTACTGAGTAGCTGCTACACCTGTAGATGACTAAGACAGCTCTGAACTCTGAAGAGCGAGCATCTCTCTGCTTCTGTACTTCCCTCACGGCCACTAAGCAAGAGCACCAGAGGCATCAGCTGGAGAAAGGGTACGACCCAGACGCTCACGGCTCACTGCCTGGACTCAAGAAACAAACTTCCTGTTGTGGCCTCAAGTATTTGATTTCAGCAACACAAATAAACCCTGTGACTCAAAGTGCACAGGCTGCTGTCCGTGGTTCCGGTGCGGTCACAGACCTTCACCGGGAAGTAAGCAGCTTTGCCCTGGAAGCTGCTGCAGCCCCAGGCGGGAAACAACGCCTTGTCCACTGCTGCCCGCCCCAGGTGCCCTTGGCCATGGTGACCCTGCACCTCTCCAACAGCTCTCCCAGGCTGTGGAGCATGCAGTGGGAGCGTCACCGGGTCGCGGCATCTCCAGAGCCCCAGATGGTCCTGCCATCTGCTGTATCTACAAGGATGGCCCTAGGTGGGTCCTTGCTCACGGATCTCTGTTCCGTCTCCAGGTGGTGCCTCCTGGGCCCCATGTAAACTGAGACTCGAAGTGCTCGCTTGTCTTTGGGGACCCCACACTTGCTGCTCTGTCTTCACTGAGCTGAGCTTCCCTGGGTAGGCTTTCCTTGCTGCAGTCTCCCTCTCCCACCCCCTCCTGCTGGGTGCCACAGAGCATTGCACCCCGAGTGCAGCCAGGACCTGCAGGGTCTCCGTGCAAAGGCAGAGTCTCCTGGGAGAGAGGCGGGAGGACCGCACTGCCGAGGCTCATCCGTCCTTTCCAAAAGTCCATCAGCTGACGGTGGATGAGAAATAGTGGCACATGCATTCCACGTAGCAGCTTCCGCCATCCCATGGGACCAGGCCTTGCTTGAGACTTAAAACCACTGCACCCAGTGAATAAAGCCAGGCGCCCAGACCACGTGCACCATCCATTGGTATGAAACGGGCAAACAGGGCCACTTCTGGACAGAAAAATGGGTTTAGGAGTTGTTGAGGGCCGGGATTGTAGATGGACAGAGGGTAGAGCAGATTGGAGACGGGGTTTATGGAGAAAGGGCGCAGTGTTTGTTTTCTGAGGTGAAAAAGCTAAATGGAGTAGTGGCTGCACATATCTGTCTGAACTAAAATCTGTTTGAAATTATCCCTTTAATTTTTATTGTTTGAGAAGCAGAAAGACAGGGCAACCTCCCATCTGCTGGTTCACTCCCCATAGGCCCCTGGACTTGGGAGCACCATCAGGACAGGAACTATGCTGCAACAGGTGATGCAGGGGCCGGAAGTGGTGACTTCACCGCCAGGCCAAATGCCCAGTCCCAGTTGTAGTCAGTACACCAGTGAACTTGAGGTAACTGATTTACATCTCAACCATTTGTTTTAAAAACAAAGAAAACTACTAGTTGGGATGGCTGTACCACAACTGACCCTCATACCCACCACCACTACCTTATCTGGGGCCGTGTGCTCTCCGGCCTGCCCTGTTTAAAACACGTGGGAGGTGTCAGCTCCCCTGTGTTCCAATACCTGGCAGGGGCAGGTCCCGTCTTGCACAGACACACCTGCAGCAGAGAGGTAGCCGGGTGGGCCCCAGGGTGACTGGGGGTGGGACCACATTGGTCTGAATGTCGGGGGGGGGGGGGCTTAGGGACTCTGCCCACAGTGGTGTCAGTGGGGCCCTCCTTGTCTTGCTGTCCCATCTCTGCAGCTTCTCAGCAGGAGCTTAGAGTAACTGCTGACACAGCAGGTGGCTTGCACTTGCAAGCTGTCCTGTGTCTCTGTGGTGGTGCTGTAACCAAGCTACACAGGTGCAGAGGAGTGCTTTGTCAATGCCTCACCAAGACCCAACCCTGTAGTCTGATTTCCCCTCAAGCGCAAAGGGAATGGCATCAGGAGTCCCAGGCAGGAAATTGCCACTAATAACAGTGACAACTGCTGGCCCACCACAGTAGGTAAAGCCTTCCAGGGAACACAAAGGACTTCCAAGCCCCACCCTGGAGAGGGAAAGCTCGCCTCTGGGCCCTAATTCACTCCGGAGGAGTCTCCACAGTTCACACCTTTTTAGGACAAATCAGTGGTGCACAGACGGCTTTGCCATGTCTGCTGGTTCCACTCCCTGCCCCATGGAGTCCACAGAGCTACCGGGGGTCCGCAGCCCCCCTGCTCCCAGGCCCCGGGCGCAGCGCGCTGTCGTCCCAAGTGGCCCAGCGCCTGCCCGCGAGCCAAGGGCAGGCCCAACGGTCCTGGTCCTGGGCTGAGCTCCCTGCGCCCCGCCCAGCCATGTTCCTTCTCTTGGCGCTGATCGCTGGGCTTGGAGAGCTGCGCGCCCGTCAGGGTAGGTCCTCGGGCCCTCCCTTGCCTGCTCCTGGGCTGCGGATAGGGCTGGGTTCCGCCCCCCATGGCCTTCCCTGGGTCCCCCTGCTGGAGTCTCCTCCCTGTCACCCCGCGCCCCAAGAGACGGAGCAAGGGCGCACGGAGGCGTCTGCTCTGGGCCTGGCGGCCCGGCTCTGCGGGGGGAAGTGCGGGTGCGGAGTGGCCCTCAGGGCCCTGAGCTGCACCCGCAGATTTCGCGGGTGGATGGTTGGATGGTTGGGTGTGTGGTTTGCCAGGAGGGGCCCCTGGACACCCAGGGCCAGCTGTGCGTGGGCAGGAGCGCGGGGCCACAAGCACAGCGCTGCTCGCCGCGTTACTTCCACTGTGCACGCCTCACGGGAGCGAGGCCTGACTCGGAAAGGCCGGGAGACCCCGCAGCCAGCCCTGTTCTTCCTGCAGATGCGGGGGGCGTCTTCCTGCGCGTCACGGTTCCGCGGCGGCTGAGGCCCGCGCAGAGTGCAGCCCCCGGGAGGACGGTGAGTGTGGAGGCGGCGCGGCGGGCGTGCGGAACGCGGAGGCGGCGCGGACGCCACGCGTGGGCAGGCGGCGCCGCGGTCTGTGGGCTCCGGCCGAGCGCGCAGTTGTCGCGGCGCCGCTTCCCTGGCCCTCGCAGGTCTCTCCTTACGCCCTGCTCCCTCACCATGCTAAGTCCTGAAGCCTCTGACCCTCCACGCCTGGGAGCCTCACAGGGAGTCAGCAGGACACGCGCCTGTGTGCGTGGCGGACTCCAGTCTGCACTCTCACAACCTAGTGCTGGCTCCCAGGAAAGGACGGCATGGCTGGACCTAGGCAAAATTTTGGAGTTTGGAAGCATCACAGTCTGTAGTAATATGCAAAGGACAAAAGAAAGAAAAAGGAAAACTAAAAAAGGCTGTATGTGCCCACTGTGCTAAAAATAAAATGGCACAAATAATGTAAATTAAATAAATTACAAATATGTAAGTATATTGAATATAATGTATATATTAATACGCATTAAATAATGTATATTAAACTTTATACATTACAAATATACATTTATATTTCTTACATTACAAATATATACTTATACACAGTAAATAAGTAATGTAAATTAAATACACTAAGTACAAAATAGAATTTGTGACTATTAACCGGTAAGTGCTTTTTTGCTGTACAAAGAATGATTATATTGGAGGCAATTGATCTTGAATATTTTCTAGAATACAATACTTAGCACAATTAAAATTTTTCACATTGCAAACTTAAAGTAACAATACTGGAGTTTAGATTTCCATGTGGTTAAAATGATGAGATGTGGGGCCAGCACCGTGGCGCAGTAGGCTAATCCTCTGCCTGTTGCACTGCCATCCCATATGGGCACAGGTTCTTGTCCCAGCTGCTCCACTTCCGATCCAGCTCTGTTGTGGCCTGGGATAGCAGTAGAAGATGGCCTAAGTCCTTGGGACCCTGCACCTGCTTGGGAGACCGGGAGGAAGCTCCTGACTCCTGGCTTCGGATCGGTGCAGCTCTGGTTGCTGTGGCCGATTAGGGAGTGAACCAGTGGGAGGAAGACACCTCTCTCTCTCTCTCTCTCTCTCTCTCCCTCTCACTGTCTGTAACTCTACTTCTCAAATAAATAAATAAAGTCTTTTAAAAAAATAAAATGATGAGATGAATATGTTATTCCTACATATTTTTTCACATTGAAGGAGCAAATTTGAAAATAAGAGTAAGGAAAAATTAAAAACCATTAACAGTTTGGCATACAATATTAAGAATCTACCATGAACAATATTGGAACTTACCTAATGAACAGTTACAGTAAAATAAATAAAATATATGTGAAATTGTGTTGCAAAATTACAATGAGATAAATAATTTCCTTCCAGAGGTGCTGTAAAGTATTTTCATGTAACAATTCTCACACTAAGTCTCTTAATTAGGATGTAGCTAGGAGGGTGGCTGTGGCTATGGCTATATATGTATATGTATAATATGTTGATAAAGATGTATTTTATGTATTCTCTGATTCATATACATGTACATTTTTTTCCAGAAAGGAAATTAGAAAATGTTAGGGACATAAAATCTTGAAGTGTCAGCACATAGATTCTGAATTTTAATATTGATTACAATTCCACTGCAATAAGGTGTTCTCTGTGGAAAGATTCTTTGTCAGTTATTTTCTTCCAATCTTTTACTGTGATACATTACAACTGAGTGATCACTTTAGCCTTCACATTGCTTACTCCTTGTCAGGAGACATACAGCTAGAAGACTTCTGAATATTCACACTACAAAGAAACCTTGACAATGTGAAGCAATGGATGCTCACTATCCTAATATGATCATTAAAATGTATGCATGTATCAAAATATTTTACATTGTACCACTTAAATAGGTACAATTACTGTTGGTCAGTAAATTAAAAAATAATAAAATAAAATAAAAAATAAGAGACATATAGCAACATTGCAGGATGTGAAATGCTGTTACTACAGAAAACATGAAGAGATAAGTGCTTGTCTTTTATTTTGCTGTTATTTATGTGGCATTATCGATACGAATTTTACAATAAGAAAATACTTTCTGATGTCATATATTGGTATAACTGATATAAAATGTAATTATCTAATGTATGCATTGCCAGAGACCAGCACCAGCCAGTCCAGGGGCCCCAAGGTGTGAGAGGTGTCGGCGCACGAAGAAATGAGAGACACTCACAGCAAGGCCCATGGCATGGCTCTGGCTCTCAGGCACCAGACTTTATTTTTATATCGTAAGTCACATAATGATTCTTTTTTCTCACAATAACAAGTCTGTTGTCCATTTTTTTCTAATTACAATTTCTTTGATTTTCAAGGGCACATTCAGAGCATGGGTTACAATCACAGACAGGTGCGAGAAATGGGCTGCCCACACAAGCCAAAGCCTGGAGTGCTGCTGAGCTATGCAGAAATTGGCTACACAAGCTAGAACAGTACCTTCCTAATCTAATCTTTACCAGAAGGCCCAAGTTCAAAGCAGGCCCTTTTTAAAATGTATCCCCTCTCTGCAGTTCTTTCTGTAATTCTTTAATTTCTTTATTGCACTTATTTAAGGTTCTCTGAGATCTACTCCACAGTTTTGACATCCTAACCATTGCTGTATTTGTAGCACATATTGAATTAAAGCTTTAATGACATTTACCTTTGTTCTAGTGGGAAGTATACACCAAGGAGCCTGTTGCCTTTTAATTCTTTTCCACAAGCAGCTCAACCTTGCATAAAGCATCACCCCTTCTCCTACACTAACATTCTGCTTGATTAAAATTCTACAAAACGATGGACATTTTGGGGATTATGAGACTAAGCGTTCTTCCCTACAATTAGGAATGCAGCAATCAGTAGCAGGACCACCAGGAAGCTCCGGCTTTCTTATGCAGAGTGCAGTTCCCAACAAACCTAAAACCACCCAGAGGACCGCAGCTGTCCTGCTCAGGCCTTGCTGAGACAGACCTGCTGTGTCCTTGTCAGCCAGCAGAAGTTGCTTTGGCCTCGCCAATGCATTTTGATGAGTTTGTACACACACTCGCCATGACACCATCACCACAATCACTGTCCTGAACTAATTCCCCTCAAAAATGTCCTTGTGTTCTGTTCAGTCATTCTGCGGCAAGAACGTGAAATGTATCAACACCATGTTCTCAACTTGCAGAGTACTAGAAATTATTCGTGATGAATAACTGAAACCTTAGATCCCTTGAGCAACCATGTCCTCTTTCCCCATTCCCCAGCCCCTGGTAACGGCCATTCGATTCTCTTCTGCAAGTGTGGTCATTCAGAGACCTTATGTAAGTGTAATCCAGTGTGTGTTGCGTTCTGTAACTGGTTTACTTAGTTTAGCATTATGTCCTGTAGGTTCATCCTTGTTTCAAATGCTAGAGGCTCCTTTCTTATCTAAGGCTGAATAATATGCCATTATATGTGACTATCACATTCTCTGTATGGAAATTCACCCGCCAGGAAATTAGATTCTTCTCATCTCTTGGATATTGTGAGTACTGCGGCAATGAACGTGAGACTGCAGAGGTTGTTTTGACAGAGAGATTTCAGGTCCGTAGGATATACCCAGTAGTGGATCACTAGATCGCATGGGTAAGTCTATTTTTGGTTTTCCAAAATGGCTGTACTAATTTACATACCACACACAGTGCACAGAGCGCCCTCTTCTCCACACACTCACCAGTATTTGCTATCTTTTGTCTTTGGGATGATAACTGACCTAACTGGAGTGAAATGAAAGCATAGTGTGTTTTCGATTTTCATTTTCCTGGTAATCAATGATGCTGAGCACTGTTTCATGTACCTTTTTGTCGTTTGTATGTCTTCCTTTGAGAAGTGTCTGTTTGGATCCACTTCTCATTTGGTCATAGTATGAGGCTTTATTGAGTTTGAGTTCTTATTTACTCTGATTATTAACTCCTTGTAGATGTGTAGCTTGGAAATATTTTTCTTCACCCTGTTGTCTCTTTAATTTGTTGATGGTTCCTTTGCTGCACAGAAGATTTTTAGATTGATGAAATCCCATTCATATATTTAAAAAAAATTTTTTTTTTGATGCTCTTTTGGAATCTTATCCAAAATCCTTGTACATCCCAAAGTCTGGAAGTCTTTTCCCTAAGTTGTCTTCCCGTATTTTCAGTTTCAGGTTCTCCATTAAGATCTTCATCTATTTTGTGTTGATTTTGGTTTTGGGGTCTAGAATCATTCTTCTTGTGGATATCCAGTCTATTGAAAGCCCGTCACTTATCCAGTGTATTTTCTTATCTCCTTTGTCAAAGATCTATTGGCTGTTGATGCTTGGGTTTACATTAAGAGTCTATATTCTGTTTCATTGATCTACATTTCTGTTTTAAAACCAATAAAGGGCTGTTTTGATTAGTGTAGCTGTATTTTCTAGCTAGACTATTGTCTTCATTTTTTATTTGTTGAACTCTTTATTTAATGGAGCCAACAATCCTTTGACTATAATGTAAATTAAAATGTTAACTCAAAAATAATAAAATATTTTAAAATTACCATAGTTTCATAGTATATTTTGAATGACAGGTAGTGTAATGCTTCCTTTATTATTCTTTTTGCTAAAAATGTCTTTGGCTATTCAGAGTCTTTTGTAGTTTCACATGAATTTCACTAGTGTATTTTCTGGTTTTGTGAAAGGTATTCTGATAGGGCACACAGGAAATCTGTAAATCACCATGGGCAGCATGGTCATCTTGGTCATCTAAATGATACAGATTCTCCCAATATGTGGACATGAAAATTTTTTCATTGCTTTATGTCTTCAATTTCTTTCATCAATGATTTATAGTTTTAATTATAGAACTATTTTACCTCCCTGAGTAACTTTTTCCCGAGGTATTTAATTTATTTGTTTTTGTTTTTAAAGGAATTTAGCATTTATTTTGTAATATATAAATACAGCCCAAACGCCAGAAGAATAAACCAGTGATGTCAAAGATCGGTTCCAAGTCAGGGAATGAAAAGCCAGACCTAAACCAAGATTAGCCCTAAAATCAGAAAACCGTTTCCTCCCTGCAGAAGCTCCAAGCTATGATGCAGTAGTGCGACCCGGACATTTTCCTTCCTTCACTGCATAAGAATCTCAGTTTAGATCATCAGCTTGTTTGGCCACTGCTGACCTCAACCGCCCGAGGAGCAGGCTTGCTTGATCACATCCACTGTCCACAGACTGTTCTCCGTGAATCATTGTTGAAAAGGATTAACATTTTTGCTCACCCTCTTCATGAAATAGCTGGGAAAAATACATACAAAAAATTTAAATGGTTCTACATTTCACATGAATGCTCAGAAAAAATGTTTGTGTAACATATGCTTAATATTTAATACAACTGTAGCTTCAACATGGTGGAGTCTGTGGTTTCCTATATAGCAGATCTCTCGTCACCTACAAATGGGCACTTCCTTCTTCACAGTAGGGATCCCTTTACTTATGTCTCTCACCTAAATACTTTAGCAAATACTATGCTGAACACAAGTTGAATGTGGGCTTCTTGCTTTGCTCCAGATCTTCAAGACTCAACTTTTCTATATGCAGTTTCATGTTAGCTGCTTACATCTATCTGTCTATCTATCTATCTATCTATCTATCTATCTATCTTTTATTAGGTGGAGATAAGTTCCTCCTATACGCGATGTGTTCACAGTTTTGATCACAAGAGGATACTTATCAAATGCTTTTTGTGCCCCTATTAAGATGATCATTTGCCTGGTGCCACGGCTCACTAGGCTAATCCTCCACCTGTGGCGCCGGCACACCGGGTTCTAGTCCCAGTCGGGGCGCCAGATTCTGTCCCAGTTGCCCCTCTTCCAGGCCAGCTCTCTGCTGTGGCCCGGGAGTGCAGTGGAGGATGGCCCAAGTGCTTGGGCCCTGCACCCCATGGGAGGCCAGGAGAAGCACCAGGCTCCTGGCTTCAGATCAGCGCGGTGTGCTGGTCACAGCGCGCCGGCCGTGGAGGCCATTGGGGGGTGAACCAACGGAAAAAAGGAAGACCTGTCTGTCTGTCTGTCTCTCTCTCTCTCTCACTGTCCACTCGGCCTGTCCAAAAAATAAAAAAAAAAAAAAAAGATGATCATATGATTTAGTCCTTGGTTCTCTCAATGTGGTGAAATCACATTCATTGGTTAGCAAATGCGAAGACATCCTTGCTTCCATGAGATGAATTCCACTTGAAAAGAGTGGAAAATCTTTTTAATATACTTGGGTTTTGGTGGAATTTTGCTGAGGATTTTTGCATCTACATTTATAAAAGATATTGGTCTGTAGCTTTCTTTTTTGGTTGTATCCTTTTCCCATTTGGTATCAAGGTAATGCTGTTTGGAAGACTTTCCTTCTCTTGTACTTGTTAGAGTAATCTGATCATTCGTGTTGTTGATTCTTCGTAAGGGTTTGGTAGAATTCAGCAGTGAAGCTATTGCATCCCAAGCTTCTCTTTGATGGGAGACATTTAATAACTGATTAAATATTGCTACTCTGTATTGACCTAATTAGGCATTCTCTTCATAGATATCTCAGTCTGGGTAAGGTGTATGTTTCCAGGAATTTGTTCATTTCTTTTACGTTATCAAAACTGCTATCAAATAATTTTCATGATAATCTGTTGCAATCCTTTGTATTTCTGTGGTGTTAGTCATAATGTGTCCTTTCCATCTCTTATGTTATGAATTCCTTTCTCTTTTTTGCCTAGTTAATTGAGCTAAGAGTTTGCCAATTTCATCTTCTCAAAGAATCATCTCTTTGTTTCACAGATGTACTGTATTGCTAGTTTAGTCTCTGTGTTATTGATTTGTGCTCCTAATTTTGTTAATTTTTTCTACTTTTTGGGGTTGGTTTTGTTCTTATTTTTCTAACTCTTTCAGGTGCTAGAATAAGGTATGGATTTGTGAGCTTTCTGGTTTTTTAATAAAATGATCAGTATTTAATGTAATAAAAATAAGAAGGTTACAATAAAAAAGTTGAATTTACCTGTATGGAAAATTCATTTATTGTCTTCTGTCCTCTCATCTTGTTACGGAGGAATAGGTGCCTCCTCAATTTAAAAAACAATTTATTTGAAAGAGTTACAGAAACAGTGACAGTGAGAGGCTGAGAAAGAGAGAGAGCGAGAGAGGCAGAGATCTTCCATCTGCTGGTTCACTCCCCAAATGGCTGCAAAGACAGGGGCTGGTCCAAGCCAAAGCCAGGAGACAGAAGATTTAGCCAGATCGCTCACATAGTAGCAAGGACCCAGCTGCATTCCCAGTCACGTTAGCAGGGAGCTAGATAGCAAGTAGAGCATCTGGGACTTGAACCGGTGCCTGTATGGGATGCCAGTGCTGCAGGCAGTGGCTTATCCCACTGTGCGGTATCTCAGCCCCACCTGCTCAATTTTGATTGGCATTCTGCTCATGGAATTCCATTTCATTCACCATTCTGTCTAGAGTACCACAGAGGGCTGTGGGAAACAAGGTTTCAATGGAGTGAACAGCAAATTATGATACTCTGACACAATGGTACATTTCACTCGGCTGTAGCATAGGCTATAAAAAAATTGTTATGGTACAAGTCCATGATTTGTGAATTACTGATTTTAATGTATAAATTGGAAGTGAGTCAATGTACATTTTTCTCATTTGCATACCAGAATCCTGAATTTAGGATGAGAAAAAAAGATGCAGTGTCAAGTTAGGATTTCATAATATGAGAATATCTTTTGGTACCTGAATATGTCCTGCATGAGAATATTATTTTAATTATTTATAGTAGAAAAGTAATATAAGTATAATGATTACTACTTCAAAACACTATAAAAAGTACACACTGCAAGTATCTTTGAAATGTTTAAAAATATATGCTGATTTTAGTCTCAATTATCATCAAATTATTTAACCTAGTCATTATGGATAACTATTATAAATAAAATTATTGCAGTGAGATGATTTACATAATAAACAGAAAAGAAACACAAGATATAAACTTACATAGCATAGTGCATGATAAAATAGAAACCCAGAAAATGCATTTAACTAGTCTACAAGAAAGAAGCAGAATATGAGTAGGCATTTGGAGCACCGGTAAGACCCTATGTGGGACGCCGGCTTCCCATATCATAGTACCTGGGCTTGAGTCATGACTCCATTTCCAATTCCAGTTTCTACTAACGCACACCCTAGGAGCAGCAGGTGGTAGCTCAGGTAGTTACATCCCTGACAGTCCTATGAGAGCTTTTGGCTTGAGGTTGGTCCAGCCCTGGCCGTGTAGGCATGTGGGGATTGAACCAGTACAAGGGAGATATCTCCATCTCTCTGTCTCTACCTCCCCTCCTCTCCTCCTCTGCCTTTCAGGTAAATAAAATTAATAAATTTAAAAGAATTTTTAGGGGCTGCACACTGTGGCACAGCAGGTTAAAGCCCCGGCCTGTAGTGCTGGCATCCCATATGGGAGCTGGTTCGAGTCCTGGCTGCTCCACTTCCAGTCCAGCTCTCTGCTATGCCTGGGAAAGCAGTAGAAGATGGCCCAAGTCCTAGGGTCCCTGCACCCATGTGGGAGACCCAGAAGAAGCTCCTGGCTCCTGGCTTCAGACTGGCTCAGCTCCGGCCACTGTGGTCATTTGGGGAGTGAACCAGCGGGTGGAAGACCTCTCTCTCTTTTCTCTGTAACTCTTTCAAATAAATAAAATAAATCTTAAAATGTTTTAAATGTCTATATTCAGATCCTGCTGCCTATTTCTTAACAGGATTGAATTTTTGATGTACGCCTTGATTTCTATAAACTCCCCTCATCAGACTCCTGCTGTATCCCAAAGGTTTTGGTATGTTGTGTCTCCTTTTCTTCTGTTTTATGAAATTTTAAAATTTATTCCTTGAGTCATTTGTTTTACAGGAATTGACATACTTAATTTTTCTATCCTTGTGGTAGTCTCTAAACTTTTTCTTGTTATTTCTACTTTTTTAAATTTTAATTTTAATCTTAATTTTTAAGATTTATTTGTTTATTTGAAAGGCAGAGCTACAGAGAAGCAGAGGCAGAGAGAGAGAGGTCCCACATTTGCTGGTTCACTCCTGAAATGGCTGCAATGGCTGGAGCTATGCTAATCTGAAGCCAGGAGCCAGGAGCTTCTTCTGGGTCTCCCACGCGGTTACAGGGGCCCAAACACTAGGGCCATCTTCCACTGCTTTCTCAGGCCATAGGAGAGAGCTGGATTGGAAGTGGAGCAGCCCGGACTTGAACTGGCACCCATATGGGATGCCAGCACTACAGACAGCAGTTTTACCCCCTGTGCCACAGTCCGGCCCCTATTTCTGTTTTTACATCATTGTGGTGGGAAAAAGCACTTTTTATTATTTCTATTTTTTTTTAATTTGCTGAGACTTGTTTCATTCTCAAAAATGTCTCATTTCTACTGAGAAGAATGTGCATTCTTCAGCTTTTCTATGGAGTACTCTGCAGACGTCTGTTAGGACAGCTGATCTGGGTGCAGTTTAACTCTGCTGCCTCTTTGTTGATGCTGCCTGGGTGATCTGTCCAGATCAGAAAGCAAGGCGTTAATCTTCCTGATCTCTTGTAAGTATAGCCATTTCCCACGTTATCCTGTGAATCTTCTGGTTTATGTCATACTGCTTCAGAGACTGTTCGTATTTTTGCTTCTGCAGACAATATATTGTGTTAGATCCCAAATTCAAACGTGCTATACCAATAATCAGTTTAGGTTTAAAATGCAAGTTATTTTTTTCTTCCCAGTTTGCCCATGATTATGGGGATTTGGGATGATAATTTCCTATGGAGCGTGAGGGGCTCCGTCTCTCTGATTCCGTCAGTCCCAGAGTTAGCACTCAGGCTCTGCCTCCCTGCTCACCTGCAGCCAGAGGTAGGCTACTTTATGGAAGTTTCAACTTCGCTCAGTTAGAGGTGCAAAAATCCAGGGACTCACTCTATGCCAGTTACTTGAGCCAGTTTTCTACTTCCTTAGGTTTTTTTTTTTTTTTTTTTTTTTTGACAGGCAGAGTGGATAGTGAGAGAGAGAGAGAGAGAGAGACAGAGAGAAAGGTCTTCCTTTGTCATTGGTTCACCCTCCGAATGGCCGCCTCGACCGGCACACTGCGCTGATCCGAAGCCAGCAGCCAGGTGCTTTTCCTGGTCTCCCATGGGGTGCAGGGCCCAAGCACTTGGGCCATCCTCCACTGCACTCCCGGGCCACAGCAGAGAGCAGGCCTGGAAGAGGGGCAACTGGGACAGAATCCGGCGCCCCGACCGGGATTAGAACCCGGTGTGCCGGCGCCGCAAGGCGGAGGATTAGCCTAGTGAGCCGCGGCGCCGGCTTTTCTACTTCCTTAGTATCCAGTTGAGTTTAAGACAACTTGAATCTTTGAGTTTTATACAGTGATGGATGTTACAGATTTTTATAAATCCTGCTTTGGAATTTTCCTACAAGGACCTCTCAACAAGTATGTTAAATCCATTTTTGTTAAACAGACAACTATGAATGCTTCCCCATTCTCATTGTTCTTTCTGGAGACATATTAGAACTTCTGTTTTTGCTCTCCATATGGATTAATACTTGCATAATATTTTCCTAGTTTATTTTATTTCTATGTAATGGATTTAAGTTTTAATTCATTGAATATTCAACTTAATATCAATAATTATTTCTGAAAATCACTCCTTTCACATAAAAATAATAGGTGGATATTTCTTACTATTTTGTTTTAAAAATTAACAGGCATACAAAAATCGTATATATATTTATGGAGTATGATGTGATGTTTCATTATATATGTACATTGTGTAACATCTAATCAAAATAAATATTTATCCTTTGAAGAATGTACAATTTATTCATAAGGAAAACATCAAAAACAATTTCTTCTTGATTTTTTAAAAAGAGAAATATATAGTACATTCACATTATCACCCTGCTATGCAATAGAATCCCAAGCTTCTTACTCCTAACTAGCTGTGTCCTGGTACCTGACAATGAACTTTTCTCATCCTTTCCTCTCTAATGCCTTCTGCATTCTCTGGTGGCCATCATTAGCACTTTAAAATTCTTTTTTGTTAAAAAAAAAAAGATTTATTTATTTGAAAGGCAGACTTACAGGGAGGGAAGTAGAAAGAGAAGAGAGGGAGAGTGACAGAGCAAGAGAGACAGACAGAGAGACAGAAAGAAATCGATCTTCCATTCGCTGGTTCACTCCCCAAATAGCTTCAACAACCAGGACTGGGCCAGACCAAAGCCAGGAGCCAGGAGCTTTTTCTTGGTCTCCCACATGGATGCAGAAGGCCAGACACTTGGGTCATCCTCTGCTACTCTCCCAGAAGCATTAGCAGGGAGCTGGATTGAAAGTGGAGTGGTCCCTATGGGATGCCAGCATCAAAGGCGGCAGCTTAGCCTGTGGTACCTCGGCAGTAGCCCCAGTATTTTAAAATTCTGTGAGATCAGCTTTTTTTTTCAACTCCACATAAGATATCAGGTAATATTTTCCTGATAATAGTTATGTGAGATACCTTAATACTAATTTCCAAATTGATTAACTAAACATCAGTCAAAGACAATAAAATGTCTACAAACACACACACATAATTATCATACTAGGATAGAAATGATTTCTTCAAGGTAAAACAATTAGTGTGATTCTAAGAGTTGTTGTCTCTCAGTAACACGGCATCTGTTACTAATCTGCAACACCCACAATACGTATCTGTTTTAGTATTTTTCTAGAGGAACAATTGCCAAAAATATATTGCTAAGCTCATGTCTATTTATATGTAGTTTGGATATGAAAAGCCAAATCATGAGATATAAAAGCAAGAATATAGCAATCATTTGGTTTTTCTCTGGCTTGCATCATTATATTTGCATTTCTTAAAGTTTTATTTAGCATGTTTTTGTGCTTGTTTGAGGTGGTTTTTTTTTTTTTTTTTTTGAAAGGCAGAGTGGACAGTGAGAGAGAGAGACAGAGAGAAAGGTCTTCCTTTGCCGTTGGTTCACCCTCCAATGGCCGCCGCGGCCGGCGTGCTGCGGCCGATGCACCGCGCTGATCCGATGGCAGGAGCCAGGATCCAGGTGCTTTTCCTGGTCTCCCATGGGGTGCAGGGCCCAAGCACTTGGGCCATCCTCCACTGCACTCCCTGGCCACAGCAGAGAGCTGGCCTGGAAGAGGGGCAACTGGGACAGAATCCGGCGCCCCGACCGGGACTAGAACCCACTGTGCCGGTGCCTCTAGGCAGAGGATTAGCCTAGTGAGCCGCGGCGCCGGCCTTGTTTGAGGGTTTTTATAGTCACTTGTTGCTTGTTCATATTTTCTGTTTGACTTTTATATATGTGATCATGTTAAACAGGTTTATTTTATAATACCCATTTATGCTATCTCATGCCTTCATGATTGTAATTCTATTATAGTTTTTATTCAAATATTTATTTAAATAATTACTTATATTTCTATTTTGCCTATTAGCTTTTGCTTCTGTCGGCTTTCTTTATTGGATATATGATCTCTGACATGAAATGAGTGTCCTAGAAAACTTATATGTGGAAATATAATTACTAGCAATCATAGTCCACCAGAAAAAAACTGTTTTTCTCTGTCAGTCCTTGAGAGTATTATCAAATAGAAAATAATCTGGGGCCGGTGCTGTGGCGTAGCGGGTAAAGTCCACCTGCAGTGCCAGCATCCCATATGGATGCCAGTTCTAGTCCCGGCTGCTCCACTGCCGATCCAGCTCTCTGCTATGGCTTGGGAAAGCAGTAGAAGATGGCCCAAGTCCTTGGGTCCCTGCATCCGTGTGGCAGACCTGGTGGAGGCTCCTGGCTCCTGGCTTTGGATTGGCCTTGCTTCTGCCGTTGCCACCATCTGGGGAATGAAACAGTGGATGGGAGACTCTTCTCTCTGTCTCTCCTTCTCTGTGTAACGCTACCTCTCAAATAAATAAATAAATAAATCTTAAAAAAAATAATTTAAATTAAGTGCCTGATTGGTTGAAGCTTTTGAACACTTTAATTAATTGAGATTTTTACTCTTTGTCCTGCCATTCAGTGTTCAGTGAGATGAGGGTTTTTTTTTTTTTTTTTTGGACAGGCAGAGTGGACAGTGAGAGAGAGAGACAGAGAGAAAGGTCTTCCTTTGCTGTTGGTTCACCCTCCAATGGCCGCCACGGCCGGTGCGCTACGGCCGGCGCGCTGCGGCCGGTGCACCGCGCTGATCCGATGGCAGGAGCCAGGTACTTATCCTGGTCTCCCATGGGGTGCAGGGCCCAAGCACTTGGGCCATCCTCCACTGCACTCCCTGGCCACAGCAGAGAGCTGGCCTGGAAGAGGGGCAACCGGGACAGAATCCGGCACCCCGTCCAGGACTAGAACCCGGTGTGCCGGCGCCGCAAGGCGGAGGATTAGCCTAGTGAGCCGCGGCGCCGGCTAGAGATGAGCTGTCTTGTCCTTAACGTCAAAGGATAATCGTAGTCCTTTTTCATGACTTGGTCTTACACAAAATATTTATGTTCTAATAATTAGCTCTATACAGATGTGTCTTCCTGCTTTATCCATTATTATGTCCCTAATTTTGTATATTTTGGAAGTCTGATCTTTCTTTTCTTTTTAATAATCCTATTCTTACCTTGATTGTTCTCTTTCTTTTAATTTCTATGGCTTACTCTGCTATTTCTTTAAACTGTTTAAATTTAATTCTTACCTCACTTTTTTTATATGTTCTTTTGTTAAAAGATTTTATTTATTTATTTGAAAGTCAGAGTTATACAGAGGAGAGGCAGAGAGAAAGAGAGTCTTCCATCCACTGGTTCACTCTCCAATTGGCTGCAACAGCTGTGCTGCGCCAATCTAAAGCCAGGAACCAGGAGCCCCTACCAGGTCTCCCACATGGATGCAGGGACGCAAGGACTTGGGCCATCCTCTGCTGCTTTCCCAGGCCCCAGCAGAGAGCTGGATCAGAAGAGGAGCAGCTGGGACTCGAGCCAGCACCCATATGGAATGCCGGCACTGCAGGCGGCAGCTTTACCTGCTACGCCATTCACCAGCTCCCTCACTTATTTTTAATTGTCCATTTTGGAATACATGAAAACATTTAGTTTCATATTAAATATTCCTGGTGTCATATTTTACAACTTTGCAATCATTTTTCAATATATTTAAATAAATACTATGACTCTTTTTTTTGCCCTGAGTGATTGGGAAAGTCATTTTGTCTTTAACTGGCAAGATAAAATACTGTTTTACACATTTCCTTTTTAATAACTAGAAAAATATTTTGTATTTAAGTATAAAACTCAATTTTAAAGAAGTGAACACACTTTCAAAGTCAGCACCCAGATTTAGAAACCGAATATTTAGATACAAGTCAGGTTATTGTTCCTTCTGTTTATTTAACTCCTGTCTTGACTAATAACGCCATTACTTTGCCTATGTTTAGAATTGCAGTGTATTAACATTATGTCCACTGCTTTTTCTGTTTCTAAGATTTTTCACATTTCATTTTTGTGAAGTACATCCAGACTGTTGTGTTTAGAAATTATTATGGTTAAACATCGCACTTAGCGGGCATATGGATATTGTTACATGTTGAAGGAAGCTAATATTAGAGTGCTTCAGCACACATGTATGCATTTTCTCCTGGGATAAATCTGTAATTACAATTGTTGAGCCATGTTTTATAATTATCCAAGTAGTTATGTCAATCTTTTACAACAAAAAAAAGGAGAATTTTTGTAGTCTACATTGTTTTTACTAATGGTCCTTGCTTCCTCTCCCAGGGGGACCTGTGCAGACTTCACACACTCTCAGTGTAATAGCCTGTAAAGCACACGGCCCCTCTCAGCCCTAACGCTCACTGGACACTTCATCTCATCTACCTCCTTTCCCAGAATTAAAATTGTGTTCTTAATGAGAATCAAATGAAATACAAATATGTTTGAGACATATGAAATACTTAAAACGAGATGAGCATATGACAACCACTAGTCAAGCCTTACGAAGTGTAGAAATAGTATTCTATCTCACCTATCACACTTGATGAATGGCACAGCAGGAGTGAGAGAGAGCACTCAGGAGTAAACTAACACCAACACTGACCTTGGGCCCAGCAACAGGGCGCTTGTTTTTTATGAGTCGCCAACAGTGCTGTTTCTTGAGAAACATGCTGAAGGAGAATGGATGGCTTGAACTTATCCTGGGTGGAAACAAGAGCACGCTTTGCACAGGTGAGTAGCTGGCATCTGAAAGAAGCAAAGCATCCAGGTAAGATACGTTAGGGTTTCGTTAACCGTGTGCAGCCTGAGGTCTAGGCCTGGAAAGCTTGATTGTGCATAGTCACCCACACCCCTATGCACCTGTTTATGTGCTCCTAGTGCTTTCTGGGTGTCCCCAGCCGGAAGCAGTGCTGCTCAGTTCTCTCTACCAAACTTGCAGACCCTGTCCCAGCTTAGAATCAAAGACCTCATTTGAAATTGATGGCTGTTATAAAAGAATTGCGGGCTTGCCTCATGCAGGGACGGAGTAGGATTAATCCTTCTGTAATATTCCATAGAGTCACCTTCTACTCCTGGATGCCAAAACACCAGGACGACGAACATTATCACCACTCAGTCTCTCTTACTTTAGGACTTTGATCCCTCAGCTGTATCACTGGCTTCTCATCTGCTCAACCTCTAGAGCCCGTTTCCCTCATCATTTTATATTTTTATGTTAATAGTTGCTGAATCTCTGCCCTCCCTCTCATATATTTATGTAATTATTCTAGATTTTATATGTGAATAGTTACTAAATCAAATAAATCATAATTTCAGATTTTACATGTTAATAGTTGCTAAATATACTTGTCATATACACATACATATGACTTTCAAGATATATATGGGTTATGAGACTGGTGCTGTGGCGTAGCGGGTAAAGCCACCGCCTGCAGTGCCAGCATCCCATATAGGCACCAGTTCGAGTCCCCACAGCTCTGCTTCCAATCCAGCTCTCTGCTTTGGCCTGGGAAAGAAGCAGAAGATGGTCCCAATCCTTGGGCCCCTGCACCTGCATGGGAGGCCCAGAAGAACTCCTGGCTCCTGGCTTCAGATCAGCACAGCTCCAGCTGTTGCAGCAAACTGGGGAGTGAACCAGAGGATGGAAGACCTCTCTCTCTCTCTCTCTCTCTCTCTGCCTCTCCTCTCTCTGTGTAACTCTTTCAAGTAAATAAATAAATCTTTAAAAATAAAATGTCACTGTCATTCTAAACTACGTAAAATATATGAATTTCTAAACATAAGCAACTATTATAGTACTGATAATGCTAACATTGGATCTTTTTCAAAGTGTACTCCATTTTTGAAAGTCACCACATACCTATTTCTGATTTACTAAACAATCTATTCATTTGCTTTATCTCAGGTGATTTACGTTATCACAATTGATGGGAAACCATGCACCCTGCATCTCAGAAAACAGTAAGATAACGACTTTTCTCTTTAAGCAAATGATGGTTTCAAATTTAGATTTTGCTCTTTTTAAAATTTTTGTACAGTATTTCAATTCATGAATGCTTTTTCATGAATCTACTTTTCAATTTAAGACTCATTAAGTCTTGAATATTAATCTATGACAATCTTACTTTTAAATTATTCCACTTGGTATTTTCATATTAATAAGTAAGAAACTTATTGAAAATCTCCAGTTAAGTAGAAGCCACTGAACCCAAGGTCTGAGAGTTACATGTCAGGTAATATGATGTGAAATCAAGCACTGTTATGCTGTTGGTGGAAAATTCAAGCAGTGGTGTTCATTTTATTATGTGTTTATTTTTAACAACTTTCTTAAACATGTTTTACATACAAAATTCACCAAAATGTGAAGTTCAACCATTTCAACAACTCCATGACGTGTTGCCACCTTCAGCTCTAAACCAGTGCCAGGCTCTTTCCTCCCCAGAGAGAAGCCTGCATAACAGTCTTTTCACTATTAACCTGGGCCCACCCTCACTGCAGGCAGTAATCAGCTGCTATGTGTGTCCTGATTTGCATCTATTAGCACTTCAAAGAAGCAGAACCAAGCAGCCTCTTCTCTGCTGGTCTATTTTAAAGTGTTTATAGCAACAGTCCTTTGTCTGCCTTATCCTTCGATAAGGAGATTTATTCTCACCTAATTCATGAGTGCCCCCAGTTAATTCAAGTTTACTATTCTCACACTAGCCTTTCACATCTTTGCAACTGCACTAAAAGAATTCTTTTACAGGATCGTCAGTGTTCATGTTTTTTAACATCGCTTTTGCTTTATTTTGCTTATTTTTATTTTATTTGAAAGGCAGACAGAGATTTGAAAGGCAGGCAGAGAGATATTAGATGTGATAGGTAGGTAGATAGATAGACAGACAGACAGATGGACAGACAGGAATCTCCCATCTGCTGATTCACTCCACAAATGCCCACAACTGCCAGGGCTGGCATTGGCTAAAGGCAGAAATCTGGAACTCCATCTCCGGCTCCCATGTGGGTAGCAGACGCAAATACTCAAGCCATCACCTGCTGCCTCCCAGCATGTGAATTGCAAGAAACTAAAGAGCTGGGATTCAAACCCAGGTACTAGTGTTGTGTCCGAATTTTCCAATCAATGCACAAGGCACAGTCATGGTATTTGTTACCAGCCGGCTGGGACCCCCTACCCGCACACAGCCCTTTAGCAGTGCACAGGCAAAAGGCCCCTTCATTTGCATAAGAGAGGTTTTTGTAGCCTCACACTTGCAAGGGTGCAGGTCATCTCCTATTTGGTTACCTTCTTACTCTATATGGCAAGGTACTGGGACCTAACATGTTCATTGGTTCATTTAAATGTAAAGGCTATATACGTTATGTGGGGGGAAGGCCACACAAAGGGGATGGCACGGGGAGCCACTGGCGGGAAGCACCGGGCCATAAGTCCCAGGGGAGCTGGTGGGGGGCAGGAGGTCATAAATTCCGGGGGAGCATAGCAGGCGAGCAAGCAGCCAGAGGACAGGAGACTCCAACTCCTACACTAGAATATGGCAAGCTGATGTCCCAAGCAAAAGTTCAGCCACTGTGCCCCACATGCCAGCTCCTGATACAGTTGGTTTTAAGTCTTCATTTTATCCTGGCACTTGTCAGCATTTGGTAAAGCTGATGAATGTCTCTTCTGCAAAATAATGTCTTAATTTGGCTCATAGAGTGCCACAGACTCCTAGTTCAGGTTCGACTTGTATCTTTGTGATCTCTCTTGTTCTTCCTTTCTTTTTTTCTTCCTCCTCTTCCTCTGAAGTGGGAGGGGTGGGGTCTAATTTGAATCCAAGTGCCTTGACTTTTACTGAGAGGACAAAATGGCAAACTTCATTTAAAGGGTGAGAAGGTAAACACACACACACACACACACACACACACACACGCATCTGCACAGTTGAGCAATGGAGTGGGCCAGAGGCAGAAAAGGGGTGGGGGAGGCGAGGTAGAGAGAGGGTGCCTTCAATGCCTCCTCTCCCCCTGGTCTCCAAGGAAAGAAGGGCCCCTCCCAACTACCTACCTTTTGATAAGGTTGGCACTTCCCACAGGATCCAGGTGAAGGACAGACAGCAGATGTGGGGTAGTTTTGATTAACAAGTAGGCAGGTAGAATCACGTGGGGCAGGGGCTCATGGTCTGCGACCTCCCCCTCAGCTAGCTGCCTTAGCCCATGTCACCTCCTCCTCTCTCCAGTCTTAGAATCCTCTGTAGTGCTGTTTGTCGCTCCCCGTCTTCGTGGAGGAACGACACAGGACCCTGCGCTGTTCTTTTGTCTGCTCGGCCCTTCCTGGGTTTGCTGCTGGTTCTTCCCGGGTTGGCTACCGTCCCTTCCACCTCCGTGGAAGGGCAGTTCCCCCTGGCCACTTTCCCCACTTCCGCGGGGGAGCGGCACACCGCCGGCCGGCTCTCTCGGGGGCTGCACAGGTGTTCCTTCAGATAGATGTTCCCCTTAGATGTTCCTGGTGCATGTTGTCTCTCTCCCCCTTTATAGTCCTCTTCCACCAATCCCAACTCGGCTGCCCACACGCCGAGTACGCTGCTCTCCTCCAATCAGGAGCACGTCCTACAGTTTATTGGTTGAACTGGAGGCAGCTGAGTAGAAGCTGTTTCTCCCTTCTCAGCGCCATATTGTGGGAGAGCAGATGCATAAAATAAGTCTTAATTCCAGTAACTTAGTCTAGTCCGAGTTGCTCCCCACACTGTTCTTCATTTTTTTTCTAGCTATATTCAATCACTTGGTTATTTCATTCACACAAGACTTACACAGTCTGTCACATTGTTAAGAAAGCCTGAACTCTTTGAAATACTACACCAATGAATTTCAACTATTACACCATACTAATTGCCCAAATTAAATGCTGCTCTGTTTATTTCTAATATTTTTTATTTTACTATTTATTTTGATTATTTCAGTGTGTACATTCATATTAAACCTGTGACAAGCTTTTATTCTGTTCTTTTTTAGCTCATTCTTACCCCAGAACCTACGGATTTATACACAAAATGAGACCAGAGATTTGCCTTCTGAGACTTTGTATTTTACAGTAAGAGTCAGATGTCTTAGAAATTTTTTGTCGCATGTTTTCCAGTTGAAATGGACTTGTCATTTCCATTAGGATAATTTTTTCCATGTTAACAGTTTAATACAAATGTTTTATCCTATAGAACTCTGACCTAGGGTTGATTGTGGCGCATAGCAGTGGCCTGTGCTAGAGATGAAACCAAGAGTGTTAGGAACATAGATCAACCTTGTACAGATAATTGAGGAACACTGCTCTTAGTTTTTTTTTTATGCCATTTGTTCTTTTTTTATTTTTATTTCTCTTTCTGGAATAAAAACAAGGGAGAGAGCAGGAAGTGGGGGGAGAGTGGGTAGGAGGGAGTCACTATGGGAAGAATTACTATGTACATAATGTATTTATGAGACACGTACAAATTAAAAATAAATAAATGAATGAAATTGTGTTAGGAAAAGAGGCGCAGAATAGAGTGGAGGCAGTGTATGAATTTACAGCCAGATCGAATTTATTCAGAGAAAATAAATTTGTGGAGGTGCATGACCAACTGCCAGCATGCATATTGATGGAACACATGGCAGAAGGCCAGGTCCCCATGGGCCTGGCCTTTTTATATATTAGGAGGGCTAGGTGTGGGGGTGGGGGTGGGCTAGCAGGTGGAGAGGAATTCCTGAAACTGGTCTTTCAGGTGATGTGGCCACTGTGAGGGGCCTTGGGAACCTGTGAAAGATTGCAGGGGTGAGGTATGAAGGTGATGGGGTGTGAGACCCAATTGAGATTCAAGGGCAAGGAATACATTCCAGTGTTTATCTATCTTTTGGGCAAAGATTGAGAATGGCTGAGGCTTATGTCTTTTTTCTATCAAGAGAATATTCATGGACACCTAGGCTTCAAAGTAAACGTCTTTTCCTGAAAGTTTTTCATTAAAATTCTTTATGATCCATGATGTCATTAAGCCTTTAATATCTTGAGTCTGCTAAAGTACAGTATACTCTCTCGGAAAGAATTCCTGGCTCCACTCATCCATACTGTGTTTCAGACGAACTGCCATTACCAAGGATATGCTGCGGAATTTCCAGATTCAGCTGTGACCCTCAGTATCTGCTCTGGTCTCAGGTAACAGAGAATCTCTGTACGTGGAGGACGTTGGTAATGCTCTAAAATGAACTCAGTGGCTAGCAGATAGGAAACCTGGGAAGGCTGAGGGCAAATTCAGATCTGAGGGATTCTCTTAGGATGGCCTTACATTCATCTATATTAACACCTACACCTAAGTGCTCGCTCAAATGGAATCAATCCAGGGAGTTCTAAACACCGTTCCAGAATACTGTGCAGAGGAGATAGCTCCATAGAAGGAAACTTAAGAACATCTCCCTAAGGCCGGCACCGCGGCTCACTAGGCTAATCCTCCACCTAGCGGCGCTGGCACACCAGGTTCTAGTCCTGGTCGGGGCGCCCGATTCTGTCCCGGTTGCCCCTCTTCCAGGCCAGCTCTCTGCTGTGGCCAGGGAGTGCAGTGGAGGATGGCCCAGGTGCTTGGGCCCTGCACCCCATGGGAGACCAGGAGAAGTACCTGGCTCCTGCCATCAGATCAGCGCGGTGCACCGGCCGCAGCGCGCCAGCCGTGGCAGCCATTGGAGGGTGAACCAACGGCAAAGGAAGACCTTTCTCTCTGTCTCTCTCTCTCACTGTCCACTCTGCCTGTCAAAGAAAAAAAAAAAATCTCCCTAATGTCATCATTGCACTCTGTCAGTTATGAGGAATAGTTATGGAAAATGGCATAAATTAGTTAAATCTAATATATTTATATTTTACATTTATGTATATATAAACATACATAGCATGCACTCAGTTTAACACCACACATAAAATAACTAATTTAGAAGGGCCAACATTATGCCACCTGCAACACCAACTACTGTCCCAGCTGCTCCACTGCCAATCCTGCTCCCTGCTAATGCCCCTGGGAAAGCAGTGGAAGACGGCCCAAGTGTTTGGGTGCCTGCCTCCCACTTGGGAGAGAGACCTGGATGGCATTCCAGACTCCGGGCTTCAGCCTGACCCAGCTCCAGCTATTGCAGCCATTTGTGGATGGAATATTTCTCTTTCTCTCTCTCTCTCACTCTCACTCTGTGTCTCTCTTTCTCTGTCTCTCCCTCTCTCTCTGTAACTCTGCATTTCTGATAAATAAACCTTTAAAAAATAACGAATTAAGAAGATTGCTCAGAGGTAAAGGGTGGGATGAGAGAGATTCTCACTGATGCTGGGAAGCTTATTTTTGGTAAGTTCATAAGAGAACGAAGGATCCAGGATGGCTCTCTTTTACTTCCTTTTGGTTGTCTAGTTTCCAGAATTTATCCATGTAGACTTGTGATACTGACCTCCCCTGAATGTGTTTTTCCCAGCTGCCAGTCTGCTCTACCACATATCTAATGTTTTCTCTTCGAATCTCTATAAGAACAGGAACCTTATTTTTGGAATTCTCAACAAACCCTTTGGTTCCTGGCAGACCATGGCCTTAATTTATCTGAAAAGGGTGTGATTACTATCTACAAATTAGAAAATACTGTGGGCTTTGCTGCCTTCTTTAAAAGTTGAGCAAGATGCACTGGCTGCTATGACTGGGAGACTGGAAAATTCACGGAGGACCGGCAAAGACGAGGCCTCCTCTGGGGTCTCTGCTTTGGTGTAGCGTGTCAGACTGCAGCGTGGTGGCCTCTTCCTCAGGATTTCTGCAGTTACTGCTTTCTGAATCTTCAGGGGATTTCTCCAGTTTGAGAATGTCAGCTATGGAATTGAACCACTAGCAGCTTCGGCAAGATTTGAGCACATAGTTTATCAAGTGAAAAATGACGATCCAGAAATACCGTTGTCAGCAGGAAATTACACTGTTTGGCAGAAAGACCAGCCTTCCAAAGTTCATTTCAGCTCCCAGGTAACTAGTGATTCTGATGTAGTGATATACCAGCAAAATACTTCTACAGACTTTTCACGATCACAAAAGGAAATGCCGTAGCTACCAAGTAGCAATGTTGAATTTTTTTGTCTCCTTTTCATATCTTGAAGTGAAACATCCAAATTGCATAACATTATATAATATTATATTTCAAGATTTGTGCTTTTTGTTATATTATGCAACATTTCTATGTTTTCTGCATTTTTCAGACAGAACACATATTGCTTGTCAAATATAAAGTTTGTCAATATAAGAACAGAGTCACAGTTACTCTAGTACTTTGGAAACATTGCTTTTAATATTTTGACATAAAAGTTGGCAGCCTTTTGGTGTAGTGGGTGAAGCTGCTGCCTGCAGTACTGGCATCCCATATGGATGCCTGTTCATGTCCCATATGCTCCGTTTATGCTCTCTGCTAATGTCCTGGGAAAGCAGTGGAAAATGGCCCGAGTGTGTGGGCCCCTGCACCCAAATGGGAAACCCCGAAAGAAGCTCCTGGCTCCTGGCTTCAGCCTGGTCCAATGCTCACCCTTGCAGTCAACTGTGCAGTGAACAAGCAGAAAGGAGAGCTCTCTGTCTTTCCGTCTCTCTCTGTGACTCTGACTTTCAAAATTACTAAATAAATCTTTTTTAAAAAATATTTCAATATGTAGCTCTGCATGCTGACTGACTGTATCTTCCAATATAGTTCATCATTTATGTATTATTCAACTCTCCAGATTCTCTGATGGACCGGATACAGAACAATCGGTTGACAGTTTCTTTCTTTCAGCACTTTCCCTATTTCAGTCCACCACTTTCTGCTTTCCATGGTCTCTGGTCAAAGATCAGCTTTCACCGTTACTGAGAACTCCTTGAAAATGATGAGTCCAGTCTCTGTTTATGCTTCTGATGCATCTCTGAGTAGGTCTCTTTGTGTAAATCCTACGTGCAGTTTATTGAACTTTCTGGAATTGGAAGTTAGTTTATTTTTTAATCAAATTTAGGGAGATTGGATCATGAAGTCTTTGGATATTTTTCTGCCTCTTTATCTTCTTCCATTCCTTCTGGTATCCTTATGTACATGTCAACACACTTGATTACTGGTCCATGGATTTCCGGGCTGTGTTCATTTTCCTCCATCCTCTTTTCTTTTTCTTAATTGACCTATCATGAAGTTCACTGATTCTTTCTTCTGCTGCTTAACTACTCAATGTTTAATTTCAGTTATTGCATTTTCCAATTCCAGGATTTGTAGTTCATTTTTGTCATTTCTACTTGTCCCTTTATTGATATTCTCTACTTAGGGAGCTATTAAAATAACTAACAGCTGTTTATGCACAATTTCTATTATTTCTTTGAAATTATTGTAGACAGATAATGTAAAATATTTTTTCTAATAGGTCCAACATCTGGTCTTCCTAAAAGACAAATCTGTTGATTTTTTTCCCTTTTATGCAGGTCATTCTGATTGGACTCTTTTCATCTCTCAACTATTTTGAAAATTGGAAATACCAGTTAGTATAATGTTAGCATCTGGGAATCTGTATCTACTCCCCTTTCCCCAGAGATTTTCTTGCTGTTTAGCGCAGTTGTTGCTTTTGTGACTTTCTGCTCTGGTTCTCTAAGGTCTGTAATTTTTGCTATGGATCGTTCCCAAAGCCTCTCTCCTGTCGTCTCACCGATGGCTTTCTGTGCACACTGACACAGGCCTTCATCATTCAGCAAGGAGGCACTTAGCAACTCTGCCTGCTGTTCACTGCCTGCCTCACTCAGAGCGTCGAGATCAGCTAAGCAGCCTTTGACACATGCCACCCCTACAACGTGTGTGTCAACCTCAAGATTCCCAGAAAGGCCTCTCGGGTTTCCACAGCACCATATAAACACCCTTTTCCCTAAGTTTCCCTCTTAGACTTTCCCATTAGCCAATAATGTGTCCCATTGCTGAAAACTTGGCCACAGGTGCTTTCAAACACCTGTCCTTGGGAAAGAGACATTCTGTAGCAGATGCATTTATGACAGTTTTCTGGGAATGAGATTTTAATGCAGCTCCAACCCCACTCTTCCTTGTTTAGTGATTGCCAGTCTGTTGGTATTCATGTCCAATACAGACTAATAGTTTTAAGCTTATGAGAGAATGGACCCCAGCAAATTCAAATCCCATGAAATTGCCATTTTTACCAACACTAGTCACGTGTTCTTAGAAAAGCACTTCTCCCAGGAAGGCTATGGACCTTGCTTAAATTCTAGAGTACTTTAAAAGTTGGTTCCAAGAAGTTGGTTTTATGTAGGACAGAATTTTTAGAGATCTTCACTCTGGTTTTCGCTGCTATCAATCCATTTCCTAATTTTGTATCACACACACAGGCACACACACACACACACAATCTTTACATATAGAAAGTTTTCTAATTTCTCCTGTTACTCTTTCTATGACCCAATGGGATATTTAGAAGGTTTTCTTTGAAAGTAATTTATTGGATAGCTATAATTTTTAAGATTTATTTATTTGAAAGGCAGAGTGACAGAGGGAGAGACGGAGAGATCTTCCATCCACTGGTTCACTCCCCAAAAGGCCACAAGGGATGGCACCCACATGGGTGGGAGGGGCCCAAACACTAGGGCCATCTTCTGGTGATTTCCCGGGGGCATTAGCCGGGGGCTGGATCAGAAATGGGGCAAGCAGGATTCAAAGTGGCACTCCAATGCCAGCGCCACGGCTCACTAGGCTAATCCTCCACCTTGCGGCGCCGGCACACCGGGTTCTAGTCCCGGTCGGGGCGCCGGATTCTGTCCCAGTGGCCCCTCTTCCAGGCCAGCTCTCTGCTGTGGCCAGGGAGTGCAGTGGAGGATGGCCCAAGTGCTTGGGCCCTGCACCCCATGGGAGACCAGGATAAGTACCTGGCTCCTGCCTTCGGATCAGCGCAGTGCACCGGCCGCAGCAGCCATTGGAGGGTGAACCAATGACAAAGGAAGCCCTTTCTCTCTGTCTCTCTCTCTCACTGTCCACTCTGCCTGTCAAAATAATAATAATAATAATAATAAACAAAGTGGCACTCCTATGTGATGCTTGCATCACTGGAGCAGCTAAATGCACCACAACACAGAAAATCCCTCTCTTCCCCAGCTCCTTTCCAACTGCAAGCTAAGAATACTTTAATAAGAATACAGCGCAAGGGTAATCAATGAGCAATATCACTTGTAGACTCATGTGGCTAGAACTGTATTAAGCAATTGTGGCAGAAGTATTTGATGTTGACCTTACACGTTTGATCTTACATGTTATCCTATTTCACTAGAACCTTCAATGCATTAAGTTGCTTTAAATTCCATTTCTGACAGTTCCAACATGTGTCATACATCGGTTTAGTTGTCCTGATTACGATGTCTTTCAGAATGTTTTTTTCACTTGTCTTAATTCCTCCTCATTTTTTGTTGAAAGACATGTTGCATAAGGCAGTACATATTATTTTTTTTTTAGAATGGAAATCAGTATACTTTTCCTTCTATTTAGGACTGTAGTTTGAAATTCTGTGCTAATCTAGTCATAGGATAGGTTTGTTGTTGCTATGGCCACCCTTAGTGTACCTGAGTTTCTCTTAAACTTGTGACTTTGCAAATAAAACCTGTCTTCCAGGTCCTCCACTTGTCTCTACTGTTATTTGTTTCCTGAGACCTTTCTTTATTTTTAAAGATTTATACATTTTATTTGAAAGGCAAATTTGATGGAGAAGAAAGGAAAGACAGAGAGAGAGAAAAAATCTTGTATCTGCTGGCTTACTACCAAGTCAGGGTTAGGCAAGGTCAAAACTAGGAACCAGAACCTTATATGTACCCTGTTTCTCATTCGGTACTAACACAGGTTGCCTAGCACTCTGCATTGTTCCAGCAGTTCCATGGGCCATCATTTATGCCTGGAATATGTTTTTAAGTGAAAACTGCTGCTTTGGCGGTCAACTATTTTATCTCTTTATTAAGGTTTATTAGATCACTTTATGTCTTCATTACATGTTATCTTTTGCTCTTAACATTTAATTAAAATTAGTGTTGAATAAACCCCATTTTATTATTTTTTCCAGAATATACTTGCTTCAAAACTGCTACCCCAATATCTAGAAATGCACATTATAGTAGAAAAAGGTTTGGTAAGTCATTTTCCTTTTGTCCTCTTTCCCCCCTCCCTTCTTCTCTCTTTATCTCCTCTCTCTCTCTCTCTCTCTCTTTCTCTCTCTCTCTCTGCCTCTCCCCTTGCTGTGTAACTCTGACTTTCAAATAAATATAATAAATCTTAAAGAAAGAAAGGGGGGGCCTAACACATTTGCTGCCCACTGGTAAAACAGCCTAATGCAAATGATGTACATTCTTTGATAATGCCCTGTGTCTTCATTTGGCCAATTTTGTTAATTTTCCATATGGGTTTCTTACATACCACCTTGTTGTATTTCTTGTATATATTGATGTTTATTATAGCATCTAAATGATGCTATATATATTATATATAAATAATATATTGCCTATTATTTGTATACTACTTTCTACATTGACAAATACATATTAGTGATATCAAACGAATGTTTGAACACTGTTGTTCTATTAGTTACTGAGTGAGTTAGTTTAATGTATTAAATTATCATTGTGGTGTTTCTTAAATTTCCCTTTTAATTGTGTCTGTTTGGTTTTCCAAATTTTGATGATAGGTATTAGTTTCTACTGAGTAAGCATTATCATGTCTCTCTTATGTATTGACAAATTTATTGTCATGCACTAAACCCCTTTAGAACCAGCAACACCCTCTGAGATGCCATGGCATTTAGAATAGGAAACGATATTTGACAATCTGCTAATCTTGAGTATTCATATATTGTCATAAATTTGTATTTTTCCTACTTGTATGTGTTGTAGGAATACATTCCTTATGTGAAACTTGACACCTCCCTGGCTCAGTGTATTTTCCTACCTTACAACGAGAGCATTCTGTCTAATTCGATCAACACAGACATAATGAATTTTACATTCCTCTTTATCGACATCTGTAAGCAGTACATTCATTTCATTAGCTATTGTAATCAAGAGTGAACAAACATAAACACTTCTAAGATTTGGAGACATTCCTTATCTTCAACTTCTAGAATTGACAATTTTGCAGCATATCTCAAATAAGACTCCAAAGACTGGAGATAATAATTAAACCCTGAAATGTGAGTCTGTATCTTTTCAAGACTTTCCAAAATTCAAACATCAACATTTCTTTCTTCTTATTTTTACATTACTTCACCTTATTCTTTTTCAAATGTTTTTGAATCATTCACTCTACATAATTTTCACTGAACTTTATGGTGACTTATTTCTTTCCTCCTATAGTTATATAGTTGTAATTCAACTGTTTTTTGCTTCTTTAATTTGCCTTTTTAAAGTTTCTAAAGCACTTGACTATTGAGAAAGAGTTTTTTTAAATACTATTTGTAGTTGAACTCTTTACTTAGTATATAGTTAATCATATGAATATAAAATAAATTAAAAATAGATCTTAGGAAGAAATAAAATGGGAATAGGAGAGGGAGGAGAAAGAAAGGAGGGAATGAGGGTGGGAGGGAGGTATGATGAGAAGAATCACTGATGTTCCTAAAGTTGTACTTTTGAAATTCGTGAAGTTTATATTCCTTAAATAAAAGGTTTATGGGGAAAAATTTATCAAGCATGCGAAGAGAAATACTTTGATTTTATCTGTGTCATAGAGAATTCATACCTCAATAAATTCCTCTATGATAAAAGGCAAAATGATTAGTTATTTTAGTACCCCTAGATGATTTCAATGTTTTTCCACTTGAAAATGTCCTTCAAAAATATTACAAGTCAGAATCCATTTAAAGTGCCCGAATATTCTTTTTTGTCATGTTTTATTATAAAAATTATCCTCTTTATATTAGTGTGATTTAAATTGTTTGACATGTCTTATGCTTTTCTCGCCTCATATCACATATCATATATTTGCCAACTAAAAATTGCTGTTATTTGTATTTAAAAAATCATATAAAACAAAAAATGTTTTTCAGTATGATTATATGGGATCTGAAATGATGGCTGTAACACAGAAAATTATTCAGATTATTGGACTTGTCAATACAGTAAGTTTTTACTTTTTCAAATTTCTAAAATTTTATTATAAAAGGTCACTGACTACAATTTGAGTTCTGTTACGACAAATTAATGACTTAAAGGCCTTTTATTTTTTAATACTGAAAATACTTTAATGCGCTGTTCTCTATTTTTATGTACTGTTTTAATGCAAGGAAGTATGCTGCTTGAGACTGTACCATAAATCTCATTTTTAGATGTTTACTCAGTTCAAATTGACTGTTATACTGTCCTCCTTGGAACTGTGGTCAGATAAAAACCAAATTTCTACCAACGGAGATGCAGATGATCTATTACAAAGATTTCTGGTGTGGAAACACAGCTATCTTGTCCTACGGCCCCATGATATAGCATACCTACTTATGTAAGCACACTGTTCTAGAGTGATAAGAAAATATGCATAATCATGCCATTACACTAATGTATTTGTTGTGTTCTTCAGCTTTCTGTAGGCACCTTTGAAGTGCTAAATTTAATGTACTTGGAAATATAATAAGACTGCAAACCACAGTAATCCACTTTACAGCAGTCCATTTTGGAGTATAATTAGTATGAGCAAAACCTACAGATTGGAATTTTATGTCACAAGCTTTATTAAAGGCTATAACATAGCCCTCAGCTTCTTAATAATGGAAAAATTAACACTATTAGGTTGTCATTATGCATCATAGATTAATGCAATTCATAGCTACATTTTGATCAAGAATGATTTGACTTTCTGGTAATACTTAATTTAAAAAATGCTTGTTTTAGGACAGCTGAGATTATCTTTTCCACAAATAAAAAAATTCTTTCTTTTTTTAACTTTTGGTAAGCAAAATAGTGAATGTGGAATGAGGGAAATGAAGTTAGATTTGAATTCATAAAATGTTATCAAATCTAGGAATTGAGGAGAAAAAAAGTGAAATAAACTTTTCAATGCTTCCAATATTTTAACCGTCTAAATATTTTTGGCATTGGAATGTCATATGTTTACAAAGCCATTTTCAAAATTTTGTGATAAGGAGATTTAATTTAATAGATAAACTTATGAATAACTGTGCAGTTGAAAGCAATACTGTACTCATATAGTTACAGGAAGCATCCTAAATATACGGGGGCAACGTTTCCTGGCGCAATATGCAATCAGAACTACAACGCAGGTGTTGCTATGGTACGTAACATTCATCCTTCTTTCCATTGCTATGCTTCAAAGCTTACATCATCTTTGTAAGTATTAAATTAAGTAGTTAAACAGCCTAATATTCTTCTGTATGTGTATGTTCGTTATTATTTCTTGCTGGGACAAAATTACTAGATGCCAAGAAAGTTCATTTACACAGAAGTGGACATCAGCCTACCTTGGTGCTTAATTACAGCAAGTTAAGGCCCTATTTCTTACTCCCTCTTCCTTGGCCAGATGGCAATTAAGTGAAGTGTCTTTTTCTAATACAGCCTGTATCAAGACACAGGCGGGAGGAAGAGTTCCCAGTTACCAGGAAAACTGTGTCATCTATACTAAGCCTGTCTGAAAGAGTTAGGTTTTCTGGCTGGAGTCAGAAGTTGCCTGGGTAACTGACCGTTTCCTGCTGTAGTGGAAAGTGCCAGACAGAGAACAGGGCTCCTGGTGACTTTGGTGGGCCAAGTCCCAGTGTTGTCAAAATGAGACAAGTGGAGGTAGTTTGTGCCGGCCATTATTTGATAGTATACATCTCCCGTGAACTGCCAGTCTATTATTTGTTTTTGTTTTCTTGAATAATGGCTTTGTCTTCAATCTTCTTAATTTCAGTATGCAGATGCAGTCACCTTGGAGGGATTTGCAGTTATTATAGCTCAGCTGATTGGCTTTCATATAGGATTAACATATGACGACATCAGCAAGTGTTCTTGTCCGAGAGCTACATGCATAATGAATCGTGCAGCAGTGTAAGACTTTTTTTCCTGGTTAGTTTTATGTATAACTTTATCAGTTGTTCCCAAGATACGTTGACATTAAATCCTTTAGAATCATCTCCATGTCGAAAATTGGATAGATTATACTAGAAGAAAAATGACATGAAAAATTCTATTTTTTTTTTACGTATTCCTCTTATTTGAGATGAAGGGAGACAGAAAGACTGTGGAGCAAAATAAACTGTCATTTGTGATCATATCTCATTATGGTGGAGCAAGAATTTGGGAAGTCATGCTAACTACTAAGAAATTTCATTTTAGAGCATTATAGGGAGAAATAAATATATAGAAATATTGCATAATATACTAATATTTTTGTTGTAATATTTGTTGCTCATGACAAAAATACCTAATGTCACCCCTAATAATAATATAACAGTGCTGGCAGCTTTGACTAACATGTTGAGATAAAGGCTACAAAAAGGAAAACATCCTTATATAATTAGAACAAAACAATAACAACATCAAGGAATTCTTTAATGGGCTGGTGTTGTGGCAGTGAGTTAAGCTGCCACCTGCAACATGGGTATCTCCTATGGATGTGAGTTCAGGTCCCAGGTGCTCCACTTCCAATTCAGCTCCTAATGTTCCTGGGAAAGTAGCAGAAGATGGTCCAAGTCCTTGGACCCCTGCACCCAGATGAAGTTCCAGGTTCCTGGCTTCAGCCCAGCCCAGCCTTAGCCATTAAGGCCAATTAGGAAATGAACCAACAGATGGAATATCTCTCTTTCTGTCTTTCTCGCCCTCTCTCTCTGTAACTCTGCCTTTCCAATAATCCTAACCCCAACCATAACCCTAACTCTTAACAATCTTTATAAAACATTCTTTAAGAGAGACGACTCTAGAAAAGTCAATTGTATATGTATATTAGCACTAATCAAATAAATGACTTCCTACAAAACTGTAAGTTTTACAGGTTTTAAAATTCATTATAATCCAAATCCATATTTTATAATAAGGAACTTGATGAACTCCAAGAGGTGACAAAGTGGAGATGGTAAATATAGACTTTTTTTTGAGTAGGAACCAGAATTTGTGATCAAAGGGGAAGTTTTAAATGGGAAACATTTCATATGAAGGGCCTTGAAAAAGTTCACGGGAGATGTATACTTTCAAAGTCCTATGCAGATTTCATGTTTTATGTACCAAGTAATCCTATTTTCCATGAACTTTTTGAACAGCTCATATTATCTGTAGACTGTTAGAAATAAGAGAAAAGGGGTTGATGGCATCGCATGTAAGTCTTAGGAAAGACGCAGTGAGTAAATTGTGGAGGCAAGTATGAAAGTGGAAGATGTGGCTGTATTGATTGATTGTGATAGGGGTTTAGGAAAGTAGAGAGATGGGTACTTTGATTAATAGAGGTGTGAAGATGAGGACAGTTCCCTGAGAGGAAGGAATGTAAGCTCTTTTGTAGAAGGTGTAAAGCAGTTGTCTTGGCGATTGGACCTTAGAAATCAGTTAGGAAGTAAACAGAATTTGCAATTGCAAATTTACTGTGAGCTCCAACTCCATCCACTAGGTTTAGCTTCTCAGTCGCACATGCAAAGGAAAGAGAGAATTGAGCTTTTTGAGTTAAGTTTCCTGGGATTCAGAAAGAAGGCCAGGCCATACATAGGAGAGCCTGAATTCTCCCAAAATAATGGGACTTGAATGTTTCTTCCCCAGAACTTGGAACTCTGGATAAGAAATCAAAGTATTTTGAGACAACTGCCCTAGCTCACTTTATTACAGTTTGCTAGTCTTCCTTACAAGAAGCCAACAGTTTACGTGTCCATTCAACTGTCATGTATCTATTAAAATTACATATAGACAGACATATAGATAGCTAGATAGATCATAATGATCAGACTGTAGGAGCTGGCATGCTCTGGACATCTTGTGTGGGCACTAGGAAGTTGTTCACAACAATATTGTTTAATGATCAATTTCTCAGACTGTATCACCATCATTAAGTGATGCTTGCCTGTAATATCGTTTTCCATCCATTCACATTAAATTTCTAAGAAATACAATTTTGTGGAGCATGTTAAGGTAAGCAGTACTAACACTAAAATTAAATTATGATTTTCTAAGACGCAAATTTTTATTTGAGCCACACTGTTATTCAAACGGTTTTGTGTGGAATTTTGTATTATATGTGGATTTTATTAGGAAGGGTTACTCACCTGAGAAATGTTATTTCACTTTAGGAGTTCCAGTGGTGTGAAGAATTTTAGCAACTGTAGCTTGCATGAGTATAAAAATGTTGTTTCTAACTTTGAAGTGAAATGTCTTCGGAACCTTTCGAAGTTGCAGCCATTCTATCAGAACCAAGCTGTGTGTGGTAATGGGGTTTTGGAACCTAGTGAGGAGTGTGACTGTGGTGATGAAGAGGTAAGCAGCAAACATGTAAATCTGAACCAAGCGTTTGCATCTCCAGTGAAACACGTTTGTGTTGTAGCTATGGAATTATATACCCACCGAGTCTTCAGTGTTTCACTCAAATAAGAGAACTGGGGTAAACTCACATATGTGAATCACATTCCCATGTTTCTTGAGCTGAGAAGGAGGGATGTCAAGAAACACTGGTTTTTGTAGCTGCTCACAATCGAGCCAGCAGATACAGTGCTATGGTTGAGGCCAAAACAAAGTCCTATTGATTGATTATTCAGTTCGTTACTCATATGGCCTCATTCTGTGTTTTGGACAAATGTGCTAAGTTTGGTCCAGATATTTCTGTCTCTTATGGTTGCAGGAATTTTTAAACATTCTAGTGGGTTTTCTTAATCGTTCTCAAACAATCCTGTAATTATCAGTTCATAGATGATCTATTTTTACTACTTGCTTGTTTCTGAATGTAGATAGGTATTTTACCATAGTTCCATCAATCAAATGTTCAACAAAAACTGACAACAGGTGACACCACACATTCAGTCTATTGTAATTCTCATTGTTTAACAATACCTAACAACCGTCTTGTATTTTCAAAATTGTCCTGCATAATTCATCCCCCAGCAGTTACGTGAATTCCTTCCTCCTGCAAAAGGATCACCACATGTTTGCATTCCTTTCCAGCACCAGAAATTCTCCGAATCCTGTATTCCACAAAGGAAAATCTTTATGGATGAGTTACTCTTACAATCTCACACACACACACACACACACACACACACACACAGAGAGAGAGAGAGAGAGAGAGAATGAGAGAATGGTTTCCAGTTATTACAGATTTTCCAATGCCATCTCAGCTTTCCAATAAGCAGTTCTGTGTTCATGTGCGGTACTGTGTTCATTGCGGTAGGCACCGTCTACCTGCCGATCAATACTAGCTGTTTTTACTGAAGGACTGAAGGAAACAGCCCACTCTGGAGTTAGATCTGCATACTCCAAACACAGGCTGTGGGCTGACTGGTGTTGATACCTGGACTGTCGATGGCCACCAGCATCTCTCCATAGCCTGTTCCTGCAAGGTGCTTTGGTTTCACATACAGAGACCTTCCGCTGGGATGCTGCCTGTGGCCCTGAGTGCTTAGCCACCAACGCGGTGTGCTGCATGTGTTAGGACCTAAGGGCCAGCCTTCAGATGATCACACGGTCTGCCGGTGCACAGGTGTCCCAGCCTTTTTGGCTCTGGTGAGCGAATCTGGAAGGGTGTTCTAGAGTTCTGCGACCCGCGCCCGTAGGCCAGATGCAGCCCCCACTACTTTTGGGAATGGAATCTTACTGGGATGCAGACAGGGTGGCTACTGGTTTGTCTGGAGGCTATGGCTGCTTTCGTGCCGCAGCACCAGATTTATGCAGTGACACACAGACCGTACGGTAAGCCAGCTTGAATGTGCTGACTGTTTGGTCCTTTACAACACACACTGCTGATTCCATAGCATCCGCCGGAGGCTCCTGCGGGATTTAGGTTAGTTTGCAAGAGCATAAGAAATAAGAGTATCAACTGTTAAATCAACAAGAGTCACTGTGCAGTTACTCCCCATGTAGGATCTCTGTCCTTAATGTGCTGTCCTATGAGAATTAATGGTAAAAATAGTCTTCAAAAAGTACTTTACACTTTGTGTTTCTGTGTGGGTGCAAACTGTTGAAATCTTTACTTAGTATGTACTAAGTTGATTTTCTGTATATAAAGATAATTGAAAATGAATCTTGATGAAGAATGGGATGGGAGAGGGAGCGGGAGATGGGAGGGTTGCAGGTGGGAGGGTGGTTATCAGGGGAAAAGCTGCTATAATCCAAAAGCTGTACTTTTGAAATTTATATTTATTAAATAAAAGTTTTCTAAAAAAAAAAAAGAAGTTGAGCTTTCCAAAAAAGAACTCTTAGTTGGTTGAAATGTACAAATCCTTTTCCTTATGCAACTCTAGGAATGTCAACTTAAAAAATGCTGCAATTATAATACTTGCAAACTGAAAGACTCAGTAAAATGTGGTTCTGGACCATGCTGCACATCAAAGTGTGAGGTAAGTTCCTGACATCTGTAAGAAAGAACAGAAAACTGTAGTGGCTGAGTCATTGTGGAATTGATGAAAAGAATACAACAGCAACGAAGTGTAACAAAACACAAAATGCATAAACACAAGTATGTAAGGAAAACACTATGCAATAAAAAAGGCATATCAGATGGGTACAGACTATTGTATAATATCAAAACCACAAAGTTTACCATCTACTAATTTATCAAACAGGACAAACATATATATATATATATAAAACTATATGTATAGTTTTATGTAAATATTTATAAATAAATATATATAAACTATATAAAACATCAACTCAAAGAAATCATAAAGTCAAATTAATAATAATAGATTAAGAAAAACTTAACATGAATAGCAGACAAACTGTGTAGTATACAGAACATATGAAGAATTTTCATACTTTGATAAGTAAACGGTTAGGCCCCTATTGTGGCACAATGGGTTAAGCTACTGTTTGCAATGCCAGTATCCTGTATTGGAGTACTGCTTAGAGACCCAGCTGCTCCACTTCCAATCCAGATCTCCGTTCATGCACCTGGGAAAGCAGAGTAGATGACCAGTACTTGGGCCCCTGCTACTTCTGTGGGAGGTCTGTTTGGAGTTCCTGACTCGTGGTTTAAACCAGGCCCAGATCTGGCCATTGTAGCTATTTCACGGAGTGAAACAGAGATAGAAGATGATCTCTCTCTCTCTCTCTCATCTCTTTCTCTGACGCTCAGGTAATTTCTTTATTTGAAAAGATAAAAAACATTCTCATATGTTATAACCACAAAATACATAACTATAATTTTTGCATTATATTAGTCTTTTATCTGTTAGATTGAGTAAAATAAGGAGCAAATTTTATAGTCGACATCATTTATTCAATTTCCATCTCTACTTTCTTTTGCAGATATCTGTTTAGTATCATATTCCTTGTACCTGAAGGTCTTATTTTACTATTTCATTTGGTGTAATTTATGTTTGGTGAAAATGAATTCTCTCAGTGATTATTTATCTAGGAAAATAGTTATCATAGTTAATTTTTGGAATATATTTACAGTTTATGAAACTAAGCTGACTGATTCCTTGAGTCATTTTTAAAGTGCCATTTCACTCATTTATCATTCATGTTTGCTTTTATTATTAAATATAAATTCAATAAAACTAAGTTATAGTGTATGTTTGAGGCAGAGGGAAAGGAAGAGAAGAGCCTCGGTATATGTAGCAAGTTGGCATTTGGGCATGGTGAAGTTCACTATGGAAGGCAGTGGCTACCTAAATTAGTCAGTTGGCCCCACAAAAAAAATTTCACCAACTATGCTCAGACTGGTAGTCAAGGAGGTCTTTATACCGTCAGAAAATAACAAATATGGTGATAGAGTCGATGACAGTAGTCATGTACACTGTTTCCCAAGTCTTGTTCTAAGTACACATTCTATTAAGCCAAATTAACACAACTTACAATTCTATGAGACAATGCCAAGGTTACAAGTGTAACATTATCTGACCCACACACTTGAGCTAAGAGTCACAGTCAGGGACTGAAACCGGGCAGGGTGGCTTCTGGATCGCTTCATGTTAGTCAGCTTCCCATTACTGCATCTAAGATATGTGAGAGGAACTACTTAGGAGGAGGAAGGCTTATTCCCGCTTCCATACGTGGAGCTTCCCAGTTGCATATCTGGTGGCCTCAGTCAGTTAATGAAGGTGGAGGATGGTGGAACAACTACAGAGGTGGGACAAAGGGTGATCCAGGAAGGAAATACAGAGACTGGGCCCAACCCAGCTTAAATAATCAAGCCTTTCAAGAGCACTATATCCCAAGAGCACAGCCCGGTGACCTAAAGACCCCTCACTGGGCGCAGCTCTCCCAGACCCTACAGCTGGGTCCAGCCTCCCCTCTGGCAGCACTTGGGGACTTAGATGTCTACCTGAGTTGAGGAGCGCAGTCCTATGCAAACCACAGCGTTCTCCAAGAGCAAAAAGGTAAAAGCAGTGTGCCTGCAGCTTCAGGAAGCGGGTGTTTTTGCACTAACCTGCTTGTTCTACTTGTAGATGCTGCTTCAATCAGATGGCCTCGCAGTGGGCTACCCAGAGCATGTGGGCAGCTGCAAGCCTTCTGTCAGAGGCATTGCTTTCTCCCTCTGACGCGGTCACTTTTCCTGGGGCTCCACAATGAATCCTGTACCTGGTGTTTGCTTTTGGAAAACCCGTTGTCTTAGGAACCTTGCTATCCCTCAACTACCTTTAACCAGGCATATTTTATTTAATAAACCTCTTCTGTAACTGAGAACAGTAACGCACAGAGTTTGACTGTCTTTTCCTTTCTCTAGTTTTCAGTAGCAGGCACTCCGTGTAGAAAGAGCACCGATCAAGAGTGTGATTTTACAGAGTATTGCAATGGAACATCTAGTGATTGTGTTCCGGACACATATGCACTGAATGGCCAATTCTGCAGGCTGGGAACCGCATACTGCTATGGTGGAAAATGCCAAACTATTGATAACCAGTGTGCCAAGATATTTGGAAAAGGTATGACTCTTTCTTTTTCATGTTTTATTACCACAAATTTGAATCACTCTATAGATTATATAACCATGCCACACAGCTCTAGGCGTTGTGCAATAAACTTGCCAGAGATTAAACTTGAATTAAAGAAAGCCTAATTTCGCAGGTGTGTTTGAGATTTTTCTAAGAAGAAATGATACTGTACGTTGTGTTTCTCCTGATTTGATGTTTGATTTGAGTAGTTAGCTACCGGAGCAGAACTCCATGTTTAAAGCTCATTGTTAGACACCTGCATGGCAAATCATATTCTGAAATTCCACTTTGCACACTCATGATCTGTAGTCTGTTCCCATACTCTCCTTCAGAATTTGTCCAAAGGGGCATCCTTTCCAGGACAGAACACACCCGGCTATTCATTGAAGTGTGTGTTTTACAAAATGTCTAGCTGCTTTTGCTCGACCAAACCCGTGTTGGCTATTTCATCTTGCATCTCACGTGAAATAGGAGAAAGTACGACACCAGGTAGCCTGTTTGGATTCTGGAGGCAGGGGAGTCCACATAGGGAAACAAATACTCAATTTCGTTTATGGAAAAGCAAGAAATGGCTCTGTAGTGGTTCCAGCCTGCAGGGCCAGCAGCCTTGTCCTGCAGACTCAATAACATGAGACGTGTTGGATGATGAGAAAATGTCACATGGATTCCGTGGCCAGGCCGCTTCGGAGAAGGGCGCTGTCCCGGTGTTCCAGAGCAAGGCCACCGCCCAACCGGGAGAAGCATGGGGATTTAGCAGAGTGGTCCTGGGAGTGTGACTGGGCCTTGGAGAGGTGAAGAAGCTGACTGCAGGAAACCGTGACCATGAGTTCAGAACTGCACATCCTAACCGGCTGTGTCAGAGCCGCTGTGAGAGGTGGTAGGGCCAGAGAGTTGGAAGTAATTTATCCTAGTTCAGGCACACACAGAAAGAGAACACAGAAGAAAAGCCTGCAAGCAGGAAATCCAGACAGTCGTGCTCTTCAGCCTTCTCACAGCTTGGTTCTCCCTCACCTCACACCTGTGGATACCTGCATTTCATTACGACCTCCGGACACGCGGGAATGCACCCAGGCTGCTCTGACAGATGCATTGGCTCAGTAACTATTCAGGCTACAGGGAACAGTAGCCCCACAACAGCCTAACCTGGGACTAGCACTGAAGGACACAGACCACCACCTGGTCATCCTTTTTTGTGAAAGGAGATATTGAAAGGTACCCATGGTTGGTGACAAAGGGCCCACTGGCTTGGTGGGGAGCCTGGAAAGGTGTGGAAAGATTAGAACATTGGGAACATAAGTTCTGGAAAGAAATTTATGAATAGACACAAGGAAGTAGTCAAGAAATGCAAAAATTTCATGAATGAATCCTTCTGGTTAATACCCGTCAAAGGGTGTCCACCATAAAACGGCTCAAACCAGCAAGAGCTGTGAAGACTTGCCCAGGTTATCTGCCAGCATCTCTCATTATCCATCCCCAAGCTCGCAGGACAGGCACGTTTCTGGACCTCCCCTATTCTTTTCCTTCTTGCTATTGAAACAGCTGATTCTCTTTAGAGTTTAGCTTATCTATTTCTTTGGATACTTACACCACCTGGCCAAACACAGCCAAGGGTAACCGGACACATTCTGTTGCCTTATCCCTTTGCCTGAGGCAGCGTGGTTACTAAGGCCATTATCCTAAAATGCAGGAAGAGATAGTTCCTCCGAATGTTTCAGCGTCACAGAGCACAGTGTCCTCACCTTTCAAGCTTTGATGATGGTTTTCTCATTAATTACTGCAAGCTTCTAACGCCAATGCCACATATTTTAGATGCGTTTTAGGGTAGCCCTCAATTTCTAAGTGTGAGTTCCTGTGTTGAATGACATAGAAAGTCTCTGAGATCTACACATCCTGTGTGTTTTTTCAATATTCCAAGTCGCGGCCAGCGCCGCGGCTCACTAGGCTAATCCTCTGCCTTGCGGCGCCGGCACACCAGGTTCTAGTCCCGGTTGGGGCGCCGGATTCTGTCCTAGTTGCCCCTCTTCCAGGCCAGCTCTCTGCTGTGGCCAGGGAGTACAGTGGAGGATGGCCCAAGTGCTTGGGCCCTGCACCCATGGGAGACCAGGAGAAGCACCTGGCTCCTGCCATCGGATCAGCGCGGTGCGCCGGCCGTGGCGGCCATTGGAGGGTGAACCAACGGCAAAGGAAGCCCTTTCTCTCTGTCTCTCTCTCTCACTGTCCACTCTGCCTGTCAAAAAAAAAAAAAAAAAATTCCAAGTCGCCTTCCCTGTTATAGCCAGCCTGAGAGATGTACATCCACTTGAAATGTCGCTGATCCCTTGTCAGAGAAAAAAGATGGTATGGCAATTCATGAACTCATTCCAAAGGTTTCTGAATGAAAGTGACTTGGTTTGGATTTCTCATTTGAGTAAGAAGAGTTAAGTTACATGGTCCAATCTAATATCCATCGTCCTAGAAGTGCTTGCTCCCCCAGGAGGAGTAACCTGCTGTGTGAGATGCAGTCCTTCTCTGTGTTGTGTTGGGTGAGAGCTCTGCTTCTTTCCACTCGCATTGGCAGGGTGCAATGGATACCACAGCATGGTCAAGTGTAACTTTTTTATTTTTTGGAAATAAGTTTCATTAGCCTCTTTAAACAAACATTTAATTAAGAATGATCATTGCATTGACATGTTTGCATTTTTAGGTGCTCAAGGTGCTCCTTTGGCCTGCTTTGAAGAAGTTAATTCTCTGCATAATACGTCTGGAAACTGTGGCTTTAACAATTCACAGCCGTTACCTTGCAAACACAAGTATGTATATAGAAAACGATCTTTTTCTGAATCATACAAATTACGTATTTCTTGTGAAGAGACACAAAATCACAATAAGCAGTAAATAGTAGAAAAGGACAATATTTTCAAATATCACAAATGCATTTTTCTTCATTCACTCTTTGATTTCCTGATTTTTTTATTTTCTGATATCATCCTAAGGATGAAAATGGATAAAAAAGAATGCTTTTGATTATTACTAGAGGAAGGAAGTGGGCACAAATTGCTAAAAAATAGGAACTATGCTATATTAATAATTAAAATGGAGTCATGTATTAAACAAATGTAAAAAATCCTAAAGCAGTTGTTTTAAGTGTAAGCGATGTTGAGAAAAGGAAGTTTTCATTTTTATTTCCTTTGTTTCCAAAACACTGGTGTGTAAAGCATGGGAATAGATCTCAGTAGCGACACTGGGACTGTGGGAACACGGCTTTACTGTAAGCCACATAACAAAGGGATTCATAAAACCCAGTAAAGGAAGCTCCTGTCCTCTGACAAAAGCTTCCTGAATTTTATCTGGGTGTTGAAAATAAAAGAATCATGACAGTGAGGTGACCAAACTAGAGTCGAGAAGAAAGAGCAAGAGAAGAGACCAGTAAACACCCAGATGAAGCCAAGTAATATAGGGAGAAGCGGGACTCTAAGCCTCCAAAGCGCAGGCAAGAAAAACTGTCAAACCCTTAGATAAGCGCCACACTCAGCCTGGTTTCAAACAGCAGGGTTCCTTTGTGGCAATGTAAAAATGGATGGGGAAAGTGTCTGGCTAGGTGAGGTTAGAAAGAGCCACCTTGGCTGGCACTGCGGCACAGCTGGTTAAAGACTTGGCCTGCAGCACCAGCATCCCATGTGGGCGGTGGTTCAAGTCCTGGCTGCTCCACTCTCTATTATGGCCTGGGAAAGCAGTAGAAGATGGCCCACGTACTTGGGCCCCTGCACCCACGTGGGAGACCCAGAAGAAGCTCCTGGCTCCTGGCTTCAGATCAGCTCAGCTCTGGCCATTGCAGTCTTTTGGGGAGTGGACCAACAGATGGAAGACTTCTCTCTCTTTGTGGCTCTACCTCTTTCTGTAACTTTGTCTTTCAAATAAATAAATCTTTCAAAGAACAAAAACAGAAGAGCCCCCTCCACACAGTAATTTGTCATGGATCACGCATGGCATTCAGAACTTGCAAGATTTCCCACAGGTCCCAACACAAGAGAACTGTGATACGGAACGGGTGGATGCGGAACCACAGAGCGACTGCTGACGGCAGGGATCACATAGAATCTCCGAGAGACAAGGAGTAAACAGCCACACACTGGTGGGGACCAGGGCAGGGCACCAGCCACCAGGCCCACTGTTAGACCGCAGATCACAGCAAGGACATAACGTGGCACAGCTGCCGCACAGTCTCTCCCTGATCTAAGAATACCCATGGGAGACAAGAAAAGAAAGATGGAAGACAGTGTGAAAGTTAACAATACCACGTTTCCTTTCTGCATTTTATCTGATCTGGTGATGGTACTAAAACTCTTTTTTTTTTTTTTTAAGATTTCTTTATTTATTTGAAAGGCAGAGTTACCTAGAGAGAGAGAGAAAAAGAGAGAGAGAGAGGTCTTCGATCCTCTGGTTCACTCCCCAATTAGCTGCAATGGCCAGAGCTGCGCTGATCCAAAACTAAGAGCCAGGAGCTTCCTCTGGTTGTTCCACGTGGGTGCAGGGGCCCAAGGACTTGGGCCATCTTCTACTGCTTTCCCAGGCCATAGCAGAGAGCTGGATCAGAAGTGGAGCAGCTGGGACTCGAACTGGCGCCCATATGGGAAGCTGCACTGCAGGTGGCAGCTTTACCCACTACCAAAACTCTTGAAATCGATCACTAGCATATTTCATGTGCTCTGGGGGGCTGGGATCCCTTTTCAGAAATGTAAAATCATTTTGGACAAGTCAACCACAAATGCAAGTGTTGAGAAAATAGTGTTTGGAGGAAGAGTGTCTACTCCATAGCCAGGCTGGAAAGAAACTTCTATGTGCAGCTGGTTTGAATTGTATGTCACAGAGAGCAGAGCTAAAATCAGAGAGAGGACCTAGAAAAGCTATGTTTGGGCCAGCGCCATGACTCACTTGGTTAATCCTCCGCCTGTGGCGCCGGCATCCCATATGGGTACCAGGTTCTAGTCCCAGTTGCTCCTCTTCCAGTCCAGCTCTCTGCTATAGCCTGGGAAAGCAGTAGAAGGTGGTCCAAGTCTTTGTGCCCCTGCACCCGTGTGGGAGACCTTGAAGAAGCGTCTGGCTCCTGGCTTTGGATCGGTGCAGCACCGGCCGTGGCAGCCATATGAGGGGTGAACCAATGGAAGGAAGACCTTTCTCTCTGTCTCTCTCTCTCTCTCTCACTGTCTGTAACTCTGTAACTCTACCTGTCAAATAAATAAATAAAATAAAAGCTATGTTTGAGGGAAGAAAAGTTTGGCAATTGATTTAGATTTTTGACATCCAGCCTCATTTTAATTTTTACTAGTCCTAGTAACATAAAAAGATCCCAATGGTCATTTAGGTCAAAAGAATATCCTAAAAAGGAGACTTTTATTAAAATAATAGCTTACTTATTAGATACATATCAATAGGTAAAAATGATTGTTTTCATTAAGGGTGATATTTTTTAGACAGTTAAATTATTCCAAAATCAGAAAGTGACACAGAGAGGCTGACATTGTCATGTAGTGGATTAAGCTGCCGCTGTGGTGTTGGTATCCCAGGCATATGAGTGCTGGTTCAAGTCCCGGCTGCTCGGCTTCCGATCCAGCTCACTGCTGGCTAATGCACCTGAGAAAGCAGCACATGATGGCCTGAGTGCTTGGGTTTCGGCCACCCATTGGGAGACTTGGACTCTTAGCTTTGGCCTGAAACAGCCCTGGCCATGGCCACTCGGGGAATTAACCAATGGATGGAGGATTCTCTCTCTCTCTCTCCCTCTCCCTCTCTCTCTCTCTCTCCCCCCTACATCACTCTGCTCTTCAAGTAAATAAAAGAAAAGAAAAGTGGAGAGTATTTCCCAGGAGATGGCCTACAGATACTGGAAGCCTCTTAGAGAAGCCAGTATTCTATCCCAGGATATATTATAATTTTTTTGACAGGCAGAGTGGACAGTGAGAGAGAGAGACAGAGAGAAAGGTCTTCCTTTGCCGTTGGTTCACCCTCCAATGGCCACCGCGGCCGGCGCGCTGCTCTGATCTGAAGCCAGGAGCCAGGTGCTTCTCCTGGTCTCCCATGGGGTGCAGGGCCCAAGCACTTGGGCCATCCTCTACTGCACTCCCTGGCCACAGCAGAGAGCTGGACTAGAAGAGGGGCAACCAGGACAGAATCCTGCGCCCCGACCGGGACTAGAACCCGATGTGCCGGCACCGCAAGGCAGAGGATTAGCCTAGTGAGCCGCGGCGCCGGCCCCCCATGATATATTATAAATAGCAAAGCAAAGTATCTGTGGGATTACCCTTGGTTTGCTTTTGGCAGAGTTCCTAAATTCTTGAGAGACAAGCTTAGATATTCTGAAAATATCACTATGGTGGAAGAAGTTTAGACTAGAAATGAAAAGCCTGCGTGGTTTAGAAAGGGACTGCCTAGAGACCCGACAGGGAGCACAGGCTTAATCAGAAACGTACACATGACCAAGAGGCAGAAAGAGTAAATACCGTTAGCCAATCCCCATAAACATTGACGGTGCAAACGAGGAATTTTCCTATAAAGTAGGTTAAAATATGATGAGCTCCCTAAGAAAACTGGAGGCTGCAGAACAAAGCTGAACTGTGATAGGAAATTCAGTATTGTCAAAAAAAAAAAAAAAGAAAAAAAGCTAATCCTCCACCTGCAGCACTGGCACACCGGGTTCTAGTCCCGGTCGGGGCACTGGATTCTGTCCTGGTTGCCCCTCTTCCAGGCCAGCTCTCTATTGTGGCCCGGGAGTGCAGTGGAGGATGGCCCAGGTGCTTGGGCCCTGCACCCCATGGGAGACCAGGAGAAGTACCTGGCTCCTGCCATCGGATCAGCGCGGTGCGCCGGCGCAGCGCACTGGCCCCGGCGGCCATTGAAGGGTGAACCAACGGCAAAGGAAGACCTTTCTCTCTGTCTCTCTCTCTCACTGTCCACTCTGCCTGTCCAAAAGAAAAAAAAAAAATTCAGTACAACTTTGCTGCACGTATCCAGCTCTGCCGCATAGGTCCACAAAGCTGGGGTGCACCACAAGCTGATGCTCTGGTTTTCACATTTTTGATGGCTTTGTACCATCAGCAAAGCAATATCTGTGTTACTAACTAAGGTAAGACAAAATGTAAGGAGTTTTCTGCTTCCCACTTGCAGGGATGTTCTGTGTGGAAAATTAGTTTGTGCTGTTCCAAGTAAAAATGCAGAGGAAGGCGATGCTCCAGCCGCAACTTTTTCACATGGTCGTGACCATGTGTGTGTATCCATGACCACTGCGTCATCCGTGAGACCAGACGGGAGAGATTATGCGTATGTGGCTGATGGCACAGCATGTGGTCCGCAGATGGTAACAAAATGTGATCACTGATATTTAGCGGTACTGAATCTGTGAATTATTTGATCCTGTATTTCATGATGACTATCATGGCTATGCTGAATGACTTTGAACCTGGTGCTGGCATTTATTTCCCTTATAATTAATGTTGAAAATATTAAGTTTCAGTTATTCATTAGCATTAGTTTTTGGATTAACTGGTTATGAGTATTCACGTGGAAAAAGGACATATGTGTTTTTTAAAAAATATTTATTTATTTATTTGAAAGTCAGAGCTACACAGAGAGAGGAGAGGCAGAGAGAGAGAGAGAGAGGGCTTCCATCCGCTGGTTCACTCCCCAATTGGCCACACTGTCTGGAGCTGTGCTGATCCAAAGCCAGGAACCAGGAGCTTCTTCTGGGTCTCCTGGTGCAGGGGCCCAAGCACTTGGACCATCTTCTACTGCTTTCCCAGGGCATAGCAGAGATCTGGATCAGAAGTGGAGCAGCCGGGTCTTGAACCGGAGCCCATATGGGATGCTGGCACTGCAGGCTTTACCACAGCGCTGGCCCCACATATGTGTTTTAAGCATGGAATTTCATTAACTGTAAGGTGATTTATTTATTTGTTTGTTTATTTATTTTTAAAGTCCCAATCGCTTTACATCATAAAGTTCCCGTGGTGAGTTTTCAATTTTCTTTGCATCACAAAAAACTATAGTTGACATTTTTTATGTCCTAAATTATCTGCTTAATGTATGTGATTCAGATACACATGTGAGAAGGTTGAGAGAACAAAAATCTACAGGGAAAGCTTGGTTAAGTGCAAGCTCAAGTTTGATTTTTAGTTTAGGAGGAACTTACATACTGTTAACTCAGAGTGGCTATACCAATTTACATTCCCACCAACAGGGTAAAAGGTTCTATTTTCTCTACATCCAATGCAACATTCACTATCATTACTCTTTTTATAGCTGTTCTAACAGGTGAACGATGATGTCTTTTTGTGGTTTTCATTTGCATTTTCTGATAATTAGTGGTTTTGTAGACTTTTCATATGTCTCTCACTCTGTCCTTTGCTCTTTCTCTGTAACTCTGCTTTTCAAATAAATAAAAAATAAATCTAAAAATAGATACCGCAGCTTCTTCTGATGGAGATTCTAACCCAATCTCGGTTGCAAACGTTGATACCAAAACCGCATGTAATTATGACATAAGCCAAGCCAGGAAAACAGCCTCAAACATTTATTGACTTTTTAAAATCAGAATTTCAAGATATTTATAACTGAATTTCAAGATATTTATAACTGAATCAGGAAAATATTAATAAATTCTTCATCCTGAGCTTCTCTTATGTATATATAAAATCATTATGGTTTTTTAATTTTATAAAATCTGTATTAATTATGAAATGTCTTGTTTATTTTAGTATTGTGTAAACCAAACCTGCAGGAAAGTTCAGTTAACAGAAAATACCTGTAATGCCACAACAAAATGCAAAGGGAATGGGGTAAGAAACTTTTTAAAAAGATTTATTTATTTACTTGAAAGTCAGAATTACAGAGAGAGAGAAGCAAAGGCAGAGAGAGAGAGAGAGAGAGAGGTCTTCCATCCACTGGTTCACTCTCCAGATGGCCGCATGGCCAGAGCTGCGCCGATCCGATGCCAGAAGCCAGGAGCTTCTTCCAGGTCTCCCACCTGGGTGCAGGAGCCTAAGGACTTGGGCCATCTTCTACTGCTTTCCCAGGCCACAGCAGAGAGCTGGATCAGAAGTGGAGCAGCTGGGACTAGAACCAGTGCCCATATAAGATGCTGGCACTGCAGGCGTCGGCTTTACCTGCTACGCCACAGCACTGGCCCCAGAAACTTTTCTTTTTGTGGTTCTAAGTTTCATATTATTGTTATTACTAATTCAAAATAATCATGAGTCCTATTGGAGATTACTGAATGCCTGTTACTTTTCAAATCATGTCACTGATGCCTAGCTCACTTATAAAAAGAAAATCAGCGAAGCTAATTCTAACACCACTAAGTTAATTGAGCGAGATGTACATCTCGTTTATTGTTAGGTTCTCCCAATTTCTCAGTTCAAGTAATATGTTTACATTAAAAGCATTTATTCTTTTAAACACAAGCAACCACATGTTTGCCTTCTATCATGAACATATTTGTCTCTCTAATATATTTAATAAATAAACTTATGTCTATATATTGCAGAGTATACATGAATTTTTGTTGTTGCTTGTTTGGAAGGCAGAGACAGACGGTGACAGGCAGACAGAGAGAATCTCCCATCCACTGGTTCACTGTCCAAATGCCCCCACAACAGCCAGGAATGGACCAGCCTGAAGCTGGGAACAGGGGACCACTGTGGGTCTTCCATGTGGGTGGAAGGGAACCAAACTACTAGGCATCATCTGCCTCACAAGGATGTGTGCTAGCAGGAAGCTGGGATCTAGAACAAAACTGGAACTTGAACCTTTGCAGTCTGATACAGGCAATGAGCTTCCCAACGGGCACCCTAATCCCTGGGCCAAACACCTGTCCCAAAGAATACACCAAAATAAATGAGTTAATATTTGTGGAAAAAATAAACTCACCTCTGTGAATGAGAAGAGCATAACTTTATAGAATCATGTTTTTAAAAACCTGAGTGAAGAGAAAAAATTACTTATTAAGAAGAGCCAATTAAGTGGCTAGAAATGTACTTTTTTGTAGGTACTGATTTTGCCATTTGACTATTTCATATGTAAAATTTCCATTTCTCTTTCCAATCTGTTTCCTCATGTATATATTCATAGCAAGCTTAAGAAAAATAGCTGTTATGTAGACGTCAGAAATTCCCATCAGATGTAAAGACTTTCTGATTCAAAGTAATTTTATATATTTCTGTTTCAGATTTGTAATAATTTTGGAAATTGTCAGTGCTTTCTTGGCTACAGGCCTCCAGACTGTGAGTTCCAGATTGGTTCACCAGGGGGCAGCATTGATGATGGCCGTGCTGAGAGATCTGGTGAGAAGAAACTAAACTTTTAAAGTGAAATCGAATGTGGTTTTACAAGGAACTAATTAAGGAAATATACATCTGAGCCAGTTCTATGATCTGCTGAGTAATCCCTAAGTTGTTTTGACTGATGCTTTTATTGCCTCCAAATAGTTGTAATCAACCCTAATCAGCTGAGTTAAATGAGTTAAAATAAGAATAATTTTCCTTCGTTTCACTAGAAGTCATTACATACATTGAAGAAAATAATGTAGAGAAGAATAAAAGCCACAGAAGTAGTTTGCATTCTATATTAGTAACGACTTCGTAGATTACTTAGAAAGCAACTGTAGGATACAGTGTTCACTCTGAATAAACTTTGAAAAGCCATGCGGTAAAATATAAATGTATACATTCATCTAAAGCTGCCAGTAAATCAATCACAGTTTAAGTGACAGAGTACCTATTTAGACTTTCCTTTGCTCCAGCGAATGAACAAAACATCATCCGCTACTGAACCATTCATTCACTGCCTCTACAAACATGTTATCAAGGAATACCACAGTTCAGAAGGTCCATCCCGAGCCGGCGCCGGGGCTCACTAGGCTAATCCTCCGCCTTGTGGTGCCGGCACACCGGGTTCTAGTCCCGGTCAGGTGCCGGATTCTGTCCCGGTTGCCCCTCTTCCAGGCCAGCTCTCTGCTGTGGCCAGGGAGTGCAGTGGAGGATGGCCCAAGGGCTTGGGCCCTGCACCCCATGGGAGACCAGGAGAAGCACCTGGCTCCTGCCTTCGGATCAGCGCGGTGCGCCGGCCGCGGCGGCCATTGGAAGGTGACCCAACGACAAAGGAAGACCTTTCTCTCTGTCTCTCTCTCTCACTGTTCACTCTGCCTGTCAAAAAAAAAAAAAAAAAAAAAAGTCCATCCTCTCAGCAACACGGGGGGTTCATGTGAGTCTCAATGAAGATGGGCTGCGTGAAGATGGGCTGCGTGGAAAGCAACAGCCTTAACTACAGGTGCCTGAAGTCGCAATAAAAGGAAAGGTGAATAAGTTCCTAGACAATGTCCTTATTTGTGAATACCAATGAGTAAGGCCTAACGATCAAGTGCATTTAATATATCAAAAATGACTATGGACAATATAAAAAGATAGGCATTGAATTATGTCTCCCAAAAAGGTATGTTAGAGCCATAAACTCCAATATCTAAAAGAAGTGATCTTCTTAGGAGATAAAGTCACTGCAGATGTAATCAGTAACGTTAGGATGAGGTTGTGGTGACGCAGAGGGACTCAGGGTTGGTGGGAGCACACTTGCCGCACTGGCTGCAGTGCCTTCAGGAGGCTGTGACAACAGGCCCGCTCAGGACGAGGGGCCGACCAGGAGATACCTAGGAATTTAACACGGAGTGTCTTCAGGTCATTCGGACATTGAGAAGTCCCTTACGTATATAAGATATTTTTTAAAACGCATAAATAACTAGGACAAGACTCAGACTAAGATGCCTAAGAAGACTATTAACCCTAGATGTTAATTCCTAGTTTCGATAAAAGTCTGACCATGTGTTGATGCTCCAACACAGACTCATTTTGCAGTAAAGAGGAGAGGTGTTTCATTAGTATTAACTTCTTTTTGTCCCCGTTGGGTGTGTATTATTATTATTAACTTTTATTTTTAATAAATTATTATAATTTAATAATATAAATTATATTGTTATTAGTAATTAGACCCTGCTTCGTCATTGTCAAAATATTACTGGAACAAAATCTAAGGAAGTCAACCTAGTAACCGCAGAGTTAAGGAATACCATCTTAACCTAAAGAGTTTGGAAAGCCACCAAACAGGGAGCCGCCTGAAGCCTCAGCCATCAGAAAAGCACAAGCCCTGAGTGAGGAGAGAGAGAGTGAGATTCCCAGAGTCCCACTGCTACGGTAGTCACATGCCCAGTTACCTCGTGAACGAACATTCACAGGACTTAAAAAGAAATGGGAGAGCATGGCCTGTTCAGAGGAATAAAATAATTGACAAAAATCATGCTGGAGGAAGCCCCCAGATCAGACTTACCAGGCATAAAATTTAAATCACTATCTTAAATACACTCAAACATCTAAAGGAACATATAAAGAACTTGTATCACTCAGGAGAAAGAAACGTGTATGAACAGGATGAGACTATCCCTAGCAGTCAGCAAATCACCACTCAAAAGTACACTAACTGAAATGGAAAGTTCACTGCAGGGGTTCAAAAGCAAATGTGAGCTAACAAAGCATAAATGTGACTTATTTCGAGGGCAGTGCAGTTGAAACTGTTGACTCTGTGGGACAGAAAGAAATTCTGATGTGTGTTTTTAAAAAGGAAGAATCTGGTCTGAAATGAAGTCATCACTCCCAATCACAAAAAACAAAAAACCTGAAAAAGAAAATCAACATTAGCCCCATAGGAGAACTGAGGGTTCAGAGAAACCACTGCCAACAAATTATTTATCTGGGTGAATAGATAGTATCACAGCATGCTACAGCTTAAATCCAAGGCAGAGAGCCCCACAGAAGCCAGGATGAGGTTCCTTAAACCATTATAGCGGTCCTGGGTTCCAGCAAGTAGTTACAATGTATATAAAGGCAAAACAAGCCCATCAACAACCCACAATATGAAGACTCCCTGCAGCCTCAGTACCAGACTCCCGTGGCAGAGACACTGGGATTTTCAAACTGAAATTCTAAAATGGCTGCGATTAGTATGATAAGGAAAATAATACAAGAAATTATCAAGAACAGAATGTCTGAGAATGAACAAATTAAGGGGGAAAAAGCTTGTATTTTTTATTAATTGATGTAACAAAAATGTAACAAAAATAATTTGTTTAAAATAATGATAATAGCAATATTTTGTGTATTAAGCTTAAACTTATAGGTGTTAATTGTATATGGGAGTACATGGATTAGAAATTAAATGTTTTATATATATGTGTGTATATATATGTACATATATATATATAATGCTAACTCAGCAACAGGAAACTTGAGAAGCTGCTTTAATTTCAGATGAAGGGGGCCGGCTCTGTGGCTTAGTGGCCTGCAGTGTCAGCGTGCCATATGGGTGCCTGTTTGAGTCCCGGCTGCTCCAATTCCAATCCTGCTCTCTGCTATGGCCTGGGAAAGCAGTGGAAGATGGCTCAAGTCCTTGGGCCTCTGCACCTGCATGGGAGACCTGGAAGGCGCTCCTGGCTCCTGGCTTGTGATGGAGCCCAGCTCCAGCAGGTGCAGGACCTGTGGCTGCTGAGTACTGACAGATTGCACTCACATGTTTTATAACAAATAAAGTAAAATAAAATCCACCCCCAATGAAACAGTAAGGATATATGTTAAACTGACAACAATTCGAGCTCAATTGCACACAAAACAACATGTCTACACTCCTCACACACTATGTTCCTGTTGCATTTTATGTCACTTCATGTTGTGTATCTCTTAACATATTTTGGCTATGGTTATTATTAATATTTTCCTGTTTTAGCATTTGTACTAGAGGTATAAGTTATTTACTCATCACCATGACAACAGTAAAAATATTCTAGTTTTGTTTGTTGATTTACCTGTATCAACCAGTTTCTTATGCTATCACATTGCAATTTAGCATCCTTTCATTTCAATTTGAAGAACTCTTCTTAGCATTTCGTAAGGCAGATTTAGTGGTGATAAATTCTCTCAGCTTTAGCTTGGCTGAGGAAGTCTTTGCAGAAGAATTAGTTGGACCTTCATCTAATGCCGCATACACAGCTCAACTCAGAATGGACAAAAGCCTTAAATCTGAGGCCGAGTCTCCGAGACTCCTAGGACGGCACCAGGGGAAGCCTCACACTGATCCTGAGCGATCTCAGAGATACGACACCAAAAGCACAGGAAGCAAAATAAATAACTAAATAAGTGGGTGACAGAGAACTAAACAACTTCTGCACCACACGGGAAATATTCTACAGAGCACAAGGCAACCTGTGCAATGAAAGAAAGGTTGTGCAAACCGTATTTCTGATACGGCATTAACCACTAAGCTGCAAAAGACTCATACAACTTAATAAGAAATTAAGATCCCTTATAACCTGTTTCTTAAAATAGGCTAAGAATCTTAGGAGACACACAAATAGCCAACAGGTAGGTGAAAAACTACTTAAAATCACTAATTATCAGGGAGATGACAATCCAGACCACAGTGAGATGTGATCATGTATCTTTCAGGATAGCTGTTATGAAAACAGGTTCAGAAATATTGGCAAAGATGGGATGAAACTGAACCCCGTGCACCCTGTGGCTGGAAATGGTATGGATGCTATGGGATGAAATGTAGACTTTCCTCAAAAACTGAAAACAGATATTCAATTTCACCTATACAGATTTTAAAATAGTCACTTATTATTAAAACTACAATAGTAGCTCATTCCTAACAATTTGTTTGATGGACTTAAAAAAAAGTGGCAAAACACTGTTTTTGCAAAAATACTGATACACAAAGTTATTTCTTTGTGTTTGTTGTTGTTGTTGTTGTCTGTTTTTGATTTTTAAAAACTTTTTGCAGCCGTTGCCACGGCTCAATAGGCTAATCCTCCACCTAGCAGTGCCGGCACACCGGGTTCTAGTCCCAGTTGGGGTGCCGGATTCTGTCCCAGTTGCCCCTCTTCCAGGCCAGCTCTCTGCTGTGGCCAGGGAGTGCAGTGGAGGATGTCCCAAGTGCTTGGGTCCTGCACCCCATGGGAGACCAGGAGAAGCACCTGGCTCCTGCCATTGGATCAGCACGGTGTGCCAGCCGCAGCGCGCCGGCCACGGCAGCCATTGGAGGGTGAACCAACGGCAAAAAGGAAGTCCTTTCTCTCTCTCTCTCTCTCTCTCTCACTGTCCACTCTGCCTGTAAATAAAAAAAAAAAAAAAAACAAAACACCTTTTTGCTTCCATGTCTAAGGGAGAACATGCAGCATCTGTCTTTCTTGGGCTTACTTCACTCAGCATGATGCCCTTTAGTTGCAAAAATTTTTATGTAACTGATAGAATCTCATCTTTGTATAGCTGGAAAATATTCCATTGTATACGCCGTAATGGAGTGCATCAATCCCTCTTCTGGGTACATATCGAAAGAAATTGAAACAAAATCTTGAAGGTAGATTAACACCCCTGTGTTCACTGTAGCTCTATTCACAATTACCAGGATGTGGAAAATGCCTAAATGTCCACAGACAATGAGTGTATGAATAAAATGTGCTATATTCATACAATGAAATCCCATTCAACCTTCACAGAGAAGGAAATTCTGCAACAAGCAACATTGTATTGAATTATGAGGCCACTTGTGCTGAGTGAAGTAGACCTGTCACAGAAAAGAAATGGCTCATGATTGCACTTATGTGAGATGCTTAAAATAGGTAAATTCATGAAATCAGAGTAGAATGATGGCTGTCAGTGCTTAGGGAGGGGACTTGAGTTACTAGTTCATAGGCATAAAGCATCAGTCAAGAATAGAGATGTGCTGTATAATACTGCAGCTAAAGCCAGCAATAATGTATTGTATATTTGAAAATTTAAGAGGGTAGATATCTTGATAATTGTTCTTATCAAATAAAAGCACATTATTTCATCAAAACACTGAACCAGACATTAAATTTTCATGCATATATAAGTATATAAGATTAAGAAAAATATAACTTGATTTAAATATATACTGTGTTCCTGCTGTTTCATTTCCAGATGTGTTTTTTGTTAAAAAAGACTACAATACACATCAGAACAACTGGCTGATTCTGAGTTTCTACATTTTTCTGCCATTTTTCATGATTTTCATTATTGCGATCATTAGGAGAAATGAAGTGAGAAAATCATGCGACAAAGAGAACAGAGAACGTGAAGGGTAAATACAACTTAGTCAATGTATTGAGTTAAATTTCACTCTCACTGGCCAAGTGTCGTATGTTCACACTTATGCTATAGAATGACATTTGTTCATAAATGTGTGCTACTGTAATATAAATGTTGTTCTTACAATTTCAGTTTCAGTCGTTTGCTGTTAGCATGCTGGGGCAATAAAAAGCTTCTGTTCTAGAACTTTCCTTGATGAGTGTTCACACACTCCTGGGGACTTAAAAAGTCAAAGAAAAAGACACGCACAGTATCTGTGTGCTCTTCCACTGGGGTCTAACTCGTATAGTGGAGTTGCTTTACTTCAGGGAAAACTGTCTCTAATATACAAGTTTTGCTGCAACTTCTGTTTCATTTCTATAATTCTTTCTCTCAAATACTATAAAGCACTTCTCTTCCAAATGCCTTTAAAATTATACATTATTTCTTACAAATTTATTATAAATCTGTGCTTGCTATTCTTACATCTGTGCTTCTTCGCTTCGTATGACCATTTAATCACTGAAGTCAAGAGACCCTACCTGCAGCATCACATGTGAGAGTTTGAGTTTTTACAGCTGGGTAATTTATTTATGTTGGCCTGGGTAATTTAAGGCCAACACAAATTGAATTAAGGTTCACTGAGCTCAAGGTTCCAGAAGCTGGGAGGGAAAGGGTCTGTAGCCCGCGTGGTCCTTCTCGCCTGTGGGGCCTACGGAGTCCCGGGCAGCACACATCGGGTGAGGAGCTCATTCAAGGGCCAGAGCCAAACTGGATTCCCCAACAGATCCACTCTGGAGATCATGAAGGAATTACTCCACTCACGAGGGCCGGGCCTCTGAAACCTCTCACTGGCCCCACTCCGTAGCACCTCGCCGCGGGGATCACCTTTCAACATGTTGTTGCAGGAAGGCATTGAAACCAGAGCAGTGACCAATGGTTTCAGCTGCAAAGTGCTCTTTTTCTTGGAGAATCTCTAGTTGTGCATATATCATACATATGTATTAGTCAGGTAGAGATGGGTCATATTCACTGAAAGAAGAAATGACCTAACCGGGCTACCATGATTCTTTACAGAGAGAACAGAAACAAGAATCCACAGAGACGTCTGACAGGTGACCCTGCTGAGAGGATGTGGGTGATGTACGTATTCCACAGTCCAGACTTCCCTAACGCCTCTGCTTCGGGATTCCTCAGAACTCTTCCCAATAGATCTGAGACATACGCACTTAGTCCTTCATTTTTGTGTATTCTACAAGTAACATGCACTACTCATTTTTTTGAAAGCTTTTATTTAATAAATTCAAAGTTCATAGTTACAGCTTTAGGAATATAGCGGTTCTTATCCCCATACCCGCCCTCCCACCCCCACTCCCGTCCCACCTTCTACTCCCTCTCCCATCCTATTCTTCACTAAGATTCATTTTTAAGTATCTTTATATACAGAAGATCAATTCTATACTAAGTAAAGAGTTCAACAGTTTGCATACACAGAGACACACAAAGTATAAAGTACTGTTTGAAAACAAATTTTATGGTTAATTCTCACAGTACAACACATTAAGGACAGAGGTCCTACATGTGGAGCAGGTGCACAGTGACTCCTGTTGTTGATTTAACAATTGCCACTCTTATTTATGGCATCGGTGATCACCCGAGGCTCTTGTCATGAGCTGCCAAGGCTATGGAAGCCTTTTGAGTCCACAAACTCCATCAGTATTTAGAAAGAGCTATAAGCAAAGTAGAAGTTCTCTCCTCCCTTGAGAAAGGTACCTCCTTCTTTGATGGCCCATTCTTTCCACTGGGATCTCACTCACAGAGATCCTTCATATAGATAATTTTTTGTCACAGTGTCTTAGCTTTCCATGCCTAACATGCTCTCATGGGCTTTTCAGTCAGATCAAAATGCAATCAGGGCTGATTCTGAGGTTAGAGTGCTGTTTAGGGTGTTTGTCATTCTATGAGTCTGCTGTGTGGCCTGCTTCCCATGTTGGATCATTCTCTCCTTTTGAATTCTATCTATTGTATTACCAGACACTTGGTCTTATTTATGTGATCCCTTTGACACTTATTCCTATCTATATGATCAGTTACACACTTAAAATGACCACTTTAGCATGTAAGATGGCATTAGTACCATCCAGGTTAATGGGATTTGGAGTCCTATGGCAAGTTTTTAGCTTTACCCTTCAGGGTAAGTTTGTAGGAACTCATTTTTTTTTTACTGTATACCAATATACAGTATATACAATATAAAGTATACTACTTTATTGTGATTAAATTTTATTAAGATACATGTGCCCAGGAATTTGTCCATTTTTTCTGTTTATCAAATTCATTGCCAAATAATTATTCATAATAATATCTAATTATTTGTATCCTTATATTGCAGGTTGCAATTATCTATTTTTATATCTGATTTTATGTATTTTATTCTTTTTTTCATAGTCTAGCTAAATGTCCATTTGGTTTATATTTTCAAAGAAGTAGTTCTTCATTTCATTGGTTTTTTAATGGTTTCTTGATTCCACTTACTTATATTCTGAATTATATTATCTCTTTCTGATAATATTTATATATATATATATTTATTTATTTATTTTGACAGGCAGAGTGGACAGTGAGAGAGAGACAGAGAGAGAGAGAGAGAAAGGTCTTCCTTTTTGCCGTTGGTTCACCCTCCAATGGCCGCCACGGCCGGCGCGCTGCGGCTGGCACACCGTGCTGATCCGATGGCAGGAGCCAGGTGCTTCTCCTGGTCTCCCATGGGGTGCAGGGCCCAAGCCCTTGGGCCATCCTCCACTGCACTCCCTGGCCACAGCAGAGAGCTGGCCTGGAAGAGGGGCAACCGGGACAGAATCTGGCGCCCCGACCGGGACTAGAACCGGGTGTGCCGGCGCCGCAAGGTGGAGGATTAGCCTAGTGAGCCGCGGCGCTGGCTCTCTTTCTGATAATCTTGAGTTTGATTTGTTCTTTTTAAATTCCTAGTTACAGTAATAGGTTGTTTGATATCTTTCTTTTTTAATGTAAGCATTAATTGCCATAAACTCCTCCTGTTGGTGCAGCTTTTGCTGTTTCCTGTGTTTTTTTTTTTTTTTTAGTTTAGCCAACAATAAGTCATAACTTTATGAATGATGGAAATCATACACATTTCGAATCAAGCAGTTACTCCATTGAAGCATCAAAAAGATCCTGGAAATTCAGATGGTCACATGATTGATTGCATAGCAGCATCTACAGTGGCATTTCCGCTGGGGCTGCCTCTGCCTGTGACATTACCAGATCCTTCCTCACTTCCACGATTGTTTCGTCGGCCTCTCCTCTTCACCGTGCTCTTGCACTCTTGGAGTCTCTGTGTTTTCCTTTCTCGTGAGCTGCGGCTTCTTCAGCTGCTGCTAGTGTGCCTGCTGAGAACATCCCTCAGGCTTGGTTTGCCCAAACGCTGTGTGGACATCTGTGATGGGCTCCTGGAGACGTCTGGTTTCGAGATGGCAAAGAGAAAATTGTTAGACTTCCAGACGGTGTCTCTAGCAACTCACGCGACCTGTCAGAGAACCAACGTGGAGATAGCCTTCCGTGCCTTCTTTTCACTCCCACCCTACTTTGCTTTACTGACTGGTTCTTCACTGATTTCAGTGGCTGCAGCCTCCTGAGCCCGTCGTGGGGTTGCCTGTGCAGGATCTTGTTCCTCAGCTCTGGAACTGCTTCCTCATTGTCAGATTCTGTCCCAGACCCCATCTCAGCCTAGGCTATGGCCACTCCTGCTCCCTACCGGGGACAGTTTCTGTGGCTTCCCCAGGCATCGTGTGTGGGGAACATGGAACCAAGACGGTGGGAGAAAGAGCTTCCCACAGGTTTTGGTACGTTGTGTTTCCAATTCCATTTATTTCAAGAAATACTACATTTTTTCTTAATTTCATTCTTTCTCCAATGATTAAGTAGCAGGTTACATGCGTTTATGTAGCGTCTGAAGTTCTTGTTGATTTATAGTTTTCTTGCAATTGTGGCCCAACAAAGATACTCATAGATTTCTACTTCTTACAATTCGTCAGGATATATTTGGGATCTTTCATGTGCTCTGTCATGAAGAAAGCTCAATGTGTTGTTGGAAAGCCTTCTGCAGCCATTGCATGGGATGTTCTATAGGTGTCTGTTAAGGCCAATTTTGCAACTCACACTTGGTGTTCCTCTGTTGATTTTCTGTTTGGATCATTTGTCAATTTCTGAAAGTAGGGTATGAAATTCCCCTACTTTTTTATATTTGAATCCACCTCTTTCTATAGACTTATTAATGCTTAGTTTATGTATCTGAGTGTACTGATGTTGGGCTGATATTTTTTACAAGTATTGCTTCCTGTTGGTGAAATGGACCCCTAATCATTATCTAATGATCTTGTCTCATTTTTACTGCTTTAGGCACAAAATCTATTGTATCTGACATGAGCATGGCTTGCTGTCGCTCTATTTATGGTCCATTTGTATGGATTATCTTAATATCCATCCTTTCACTTTCAATATGAGTGTATTCTTAAAGAAGAGAGTTTCTTTTTTTAAGGAAATATTTATTTATGCATTTATTTAAAAGACAAAGTGAGAGACAGTGGGAGAGACAGAAAGATCTTCCATCCACTGGTTTATTTCCCCAATTTCTACAATGGTCCAGGCTGGGCCAGGCTGAAGCCAGGAGCCCAGAACTCAGTCAAGATCTCCCATGTAGGTGGCAGGTTCCAAAGTACCTGGACCATCATCCACTGCTTTCCCAGGTACAACTACATACATACATGGAAATCAGACAGCTTACTACTGCACAATCAATGCATAAACGAGTAAAAATAAGAAACAGTCGGAAGCTAGGACTAGACAGGGAGCTAGAACAGAAATGGAGCAGCCAGAACTCAAGCCAACACTCCCGGATGCTGCCAGGGCAAGTGGTAGCTTAGCCCACTGTGTCACAACTACGGCCTTTAAGCAGTCTGTAGTTGTTGTTGTTTTTAATTTTTAATCAATTCTGTCAGCCTGTGTTTTTTAATTGAATTTACGTCACTCACGTTTTAGGTAAATATTAACAAGCAAGTTCTTTCTATTGTCATTTTGATACTTGTTTTCTAGTTTTGTTGTAGTTCCTCTCTTACTCTCTTTTGTATTATCTTCCTTTGTTGTAAAGTGGTTTTCTGTAGTAGTGTGTTTTGATTCTTTTATTATCTTTAGTAAATCTACTAATACATTTTTTCTTTGTGGCTACCCCGAGGCTTACAAATAAAACATAAAGTTTGGTTATAACAAGCTATTTTGAAATGATAACAGCTTGACATTGATTGTAAAGACAGCAAATGAAGAAATAAGAAGTATGAGTGAAAATAACTCTGTTCTTGAACTCCACTCCTCCTAACATTCTCAATTTTTGGTAGCCGATTTCACATCTTTATATTCTGTCTTTTAACATTATTGTATACGTTATCATTAATTGTTGTCAGGGCCTTCTGAATCTGTATGTGTAGCTACTCTTTCTTGTATTTTCCTCTTACTTATCGAAGTCTTCTTCCAGTCTGAAGAGCTCCCTTTAGGATTTTTTGTGAAACGAGTCTAGTGTGATAAGTTCTCTCAGCTTCCCTCTGTCTGGGGAAGTCTATCCCTCCCTCATATCTAAAGGATAGCTTTGCTGGGTACGGTTTTGGCTGGCAGCTATTTCCCTTCAGTACTGTGGGAGTCTTGTTCTACTGCCTCCTGGCCTAGGAAATTTCTCCTGAGCAGTCTGCCATCAGGCAAATTCGGCCCTCTTTTGTATTGTTCATTGATTTCCTCTTGAGGACTTATTGATTGTACTATGTCCTGGGGTAGACTCAGAAGAATCGGATCTGGGAACTGCTGACATGTGCATCTCTCCATGTTTCAGAAGTTTTCTGATACCAACTTCTCAAGCCCCTTTTGCTCCATTTACCCAGGTATTTGCTCTTTTAACGCTGCACCAAGGGTTTCTCCTGATTGGTTTTTTTTCTTCTTTTTTCTCCTGTTTCCAAATAGCCTCTCTTCATGCAAGCAGATTTTTTTTTTCTTTTTGATCTCTTTTCGATGAATTTTGTTGACCGTGATTTTCATTTTGAAGGCTTTCTGTGTTTTTTTTAATTTTAAGCTAATATGAAACCATTAAGTTGTTTTTCTCTGTTCTCTTGAAGTCCATTACGTTTCCTAAAACAGATACTCTGAATTCATCTGAGCCCTTGACAAACTCAGTTGGACAGTGTTGCTCTGGTACTTTGCCCATTGAGTGAGTCCATGGTTACCTTAGAATTCTTGACACTGGGACAGAGCACTGCCTGTGCACTGAAGGGTTATTTGCTTTTCGCTGTCTTTGTTTTTGTTTCTGAGTGTCCTTCCAGAAATTCTAAGCAGTTCACTTATTTCAAGTCTGCGGGTACTTCTGCTGCTTCAGCGCTCGGTGGCGCCCTAAATCAAGGTTTGCCACAAGTCCTCTGCCAATGCACTGTCACTACCTCGGTGGTAGGTTGAGCTCAGGTTGCACCAAATCTGCAGCCTCAGGGGCGGCGTCCAGAAAGCGGTAGCCGCGCCCTGCAAACCTCCCGTAGATGTTGAGCAAGGTTCAGACCTGGGTTCTACGGCCATCCGTGCGGCATGCTAGAGCACACACAGAGCCTGCTCAGTCCAGTCCAGTGCAGGAGTGGAACCAAAGCTCGCACTGCTAGGTATTTTGCTGAGGCAGAGTTGCTGCAAGGAGCCACAGCAATGCTGGCTGAAACGTCTGCGTGGCGGGGTGGCATGTCCACAGCCTGTTCCCTGGGACTGGCCTGGGAAGGGAGGCGTCGAATCCGCCCACTGTTAGATTTCACTAGCCCAGCTGGCACTGAGTCTCAAGACACCAGTCCTGTCCGGTGTCCCTGGTGGAAGACCCTCCTCTCTCTCACTCTGGCTCTCGCTCTGTGTGCGTCACCCTTTCTTTCAAATAGATAATGATGAATAGACATTTTAAGATATAATAGTAATGGCAAAGTGATAGTAAGCAAATCATAACCTGAACGTTAGTCATAGTGAGAATCCTTTGCACATGATTGCTATTGTCTTCACATGTGTGAACTCCCAGTTGATGGGAAAAATCTGTGTCTAATCTTTTATTTATTCTTAGGTGATTTTAAGAAACAAAATTGTACTAAACTGGTGAAATAAATAGATTTGGACTATTCTTACAGTCACTTTATAGTTGTAGTTTTTCTGTCTGGTACTTGCTTTTTAAGTCAATACTAATGTAATAAAGTGAATAATTTTATATTTAGCCTTATGATCTGGAATTCATAGATAGTTTTCCAAGAGTCAGACTTATCTCTAATAGTTATCTTTTGGTGTCTGGGTATAATTTGATCTGAAATTTGTAAAAGAAATGCAGCATTAGATAAGGATTATACTGGGAGCTGGCTGCCACTGAACACACTGTAAATTTCTATTTTTTTCTGTTTTCCTTCACTGTAGTAATTCATCCATTGTCCCAGTAAGCTATGATGTGGAATACTGATATTGCTAAGAACTACAAAAAAATAATCTAAAGGAGAAAGTGTGTTTTATAACTCTTCTGCTACCCCAAATGCATTTTAAATGCTAAATTTCTGGAAAATAAAGTCTATATTTGCCAAAGCTCGGGCTCCCATGTGTTTCTCCAAGTGCAGCAGCAGTGGTGGGCCCCCTGTTGAGTGTCTGGTGAATGGAACCTACAGAGCTAGGAGCTGGAACGGCCTTTCCAGACCACCCTATGGTTCCCCTCAACCTCCTTCAGCCAGGCAGGAGCCCGGAGCCCAGTGGTTGCAACTGCTGCCATTCTACTCCCAACAGCAAGGGTGTTGTCCCAGCCAGTCTGCCATGCAACACTGCATCCTCTCCTGACCCTCTCAAGTCTGGGCCCACCGACGTCCATGGCCCAGGGCAAGTGGTTAACCCTGCTGGGAAGTTGCTCTACTTTTCCTGTACCACAAGGTCACACCAGCTTCACCTTCCATGTTCTACAAACTCAAGTCAGGCTGCGGAGGGGTTTGTTAGAGTCCAGTCTCAGGACCCAAGAGCTAGAGAGGGTGCTTGCTGGGCTACATGGCTGGAGGACTCAGTGTAGACCTGGAACAGGCACCCTCACTTAGCTGACCTTGAACAAGAAGGTGTGTGTCTCCTGGGACTGAGAGGGAAAAAAGTAGCCTTGATGGGTCAAAGACCTTCAGCCCACACGTCCATCATTCAAGGCTGAGAAGCCCCCACGTGTCTCTGGACAGAGGTTGGGTCACTCTCCCACCTCTGGAGGAGACCCTTCCTGGGATCGAGTATGGTTCTGTGGCATCTGTGTCTATTAGGGCTTGGATGTTCATAGAGTGATGAGGGTTGGGAAGACAAGTAGCTGTGCAACCAGGAGGTTGGTGCCCATGGGGGCTGCAATGCAAATACTCTGGTGACGGCGGGTTCGGAAACACCACTCCTGGAGATGGCAGTGCCTCACAGACTGGGCGAACACCTGCGGCCGCACTGTGTCGGTAAAACCCCTTCCTAGAGTTATGTTTGGCTCAGGCTTACTTTGTCAAGAGTTGTTTTTTCTTAATGAGAACAAATGGTTTGACATTTGCTTTTTCACTAATCTCCCTTATCAAGTAATATACGAATATAGTGGGAATATTTTTAAAGATTTATTTATTTAATTGAAAGAGTGGCAGAAATATATATATATATATTTAGAAATATATATATATTTCTCATGTGGGTGGCAGGGACCTAAGCATTTGGGCCATTTTCTGCTACCTTCCCAGGTGTATGAGCAGGGAGCTGGGTCAGAGGCAGAACAGCTGGGACTCATGTCCTGTGTGTTGCACTACAATACTGCTGCCACTATGGAAATATGTTCAAAATATTTTTGAAATGCAGCCTTAGAAAAAAAGTGTCCCAGGCAGGGAGTAATCAAAATGGCTGAACAGAGAGGACCTGCGATCACCCCAGCCCAAGGAAAGTTCCAGAACGACAAAGAAATGGCCAGAGCTGCAGGAGACTGAGAAAAAGAAGTGACAGGAACTGCCAACAGCACAGAGACTGCAAAAGCCAGCAGGGAGACAGAAAACAAAGCACACAACACCACCTGCGCGGGCTGCCAGCCAAGGGACTCCCTCTAGGCAGATCAAGGTAAATGAAAACGTGACGACCACAACCACAGGCAGCCGTGACTACTGGAGAATCCCACAGCCCTGCAGGAGTTCTGGACACAAGACACGGGAGAATCCCACTCCGCTGTGGGAGTTCTGGACACAAGCCCCAGAATAAGGTTCAACGCCCTCCGAGCAACCCGGGAAAGTTCCCTTCCACTTCGTGGAGCTTGGTGCCAGCAGCGCCCCATACACAAGCTCAGAGGAGCAGACCTGAGGGATCCCTCCAGGTGCAAGGCAAGGGCCCAAATGTCAGCACTGCACGCCCCGTGGGAATTCAGAATAGTCCCTACTGCTTTATGTTAATAGCTTTCTAATGATTTATTTATTTATTTGAAAGGCAGAGTTACATGGGTGCAGGGCCCAAGTGCTTGGACCATCTTCTACTGCCTTCCCAGGCACAAAGCAGGGAGCTGGATCAGAACCCGAGTGTCCAGGACTTGAACTGGCAGTCCATTATGGGATGCCAGTGTCACAGGCAGCAGCTTAACCTGCTGTACCACAACACGAACAGGTGCCATTGTGGAAAGCTGGCTTCGCAGACAGCAGCTTAGCCAGCTACTCCGTAATGCAGGCCCAGCAAAAGCTTTTTCCTAGATTTATTTATTTATTTATTTGAAAGAACTACACAGGGAGAGAAGGAGAGGCAGAGAGAGAGAGGTCTTCCATCCGCCGGTTCACTCCCCAATTAGCTGCAACGACCGGAGCTGCGCCGATCTGAAGCCAGGAGCCAGAGCTTCTTCCGGGTCTCCCACATGGGTGCAGGGGCCCAAGGACTTGGGCCATCCTGCACTGCTTTCCCAGGCCACAGCAGAGAGCTGGATCAGAAGAGGAGCAGCCGGGACTCAAACTGTGGGTTTCTATGTGGGTCGCTGCAGGGGGGTGGCTTTATCAACTAAGCCACAGCGTGGGCCCCAGGATTTCTTAATCTTTATTGTTTTCCAGCATCTTGGGCCTTTGGTAAAGCACAACATTATTAGACTTTTTCAAAATTTGCTACTTGTGCACTACAAAAGACAAACCACAAACTGGGAGAATGTATTTGCATACCATGTATCTGGCATTGGACTTGAATTGAACATACCTAAAGAATTCCTACCTCTTGGATAAAGATGAGAAACAGCTTGAGTTTTAAAAGATGGGCAACATTTGAGTACACGTTTTACCAAAGTGTGATTCATAATGGATACATGAGTGAATGATGATATCTTCGTAAGAAGATACTTCACATTTTCGTGGTGGGAAATGACTGTGGAGAGACTACACTCAAAAAGGCCAATAACAAAATACCCTGACAAGGATATGAAAGGGAAGACATCCCATATTGCTGATAGGAAACTAAAATTATACAACCACTTGGGAAAACAGTGTGCAGGTTTCTTAGATATTAAATATAGGGCCAGTGCTGTGGCATAGTGGGTAAAGCCTACAGTGCTGGCATCCCATATGGGCACCTGTTTGGGTCCCGGCTGCTCCAGTTCTGATCCAGCTCTCTCCTATGGCCTGGGAAAGCAGTAGAAGATGGTCCAGGTTCTTGGGCCCCTGCACCTGCATGGGAGATCTGGAGGAAGCTCCTGGCTCCTGGCTTTGGATTGGCGCAGCTCTGGCCATTGCGGCCAACTGGGGAGTGAACCAGTGAATAGAAGACCTCTCTCTCTCTCTCTCTCTCTCTTTCTCTTTCTCTCTGCCTCTCCTTCTCTCTTTATGTAACTCTGACTTTCAAATAAATAAATAAATATTCTTTTTAAAAAAAGTTAAATATGAATCTTACAACCCTGAAGTTCCACTACCATCTATTGACCCAACAGAAATAAATGCATATGTCCCCACAAGACACCCCAAAATATTATCCAATTAGTGAATAAATTACAAAATGGGGTCTACCTACACAATGGAATATTACCCAGCGATGCTGGATCATATGTTTATTCTGTGTTTAATGTGCTAATGCAGAGCTTTCTGACTTGTTAGAGATGTTATATGCACTGTTTCCCATTTTCACCACAGTGTGGAAGGGCTCCATATATCCATATCTTTCCTAAAACTGTTTTGACTTAGAATAGTCATCCAAGATGTGTACTTCATGATTTTGATTTGCACTTCTTTGATCACTAATGATGTGATCATATTTCCATATGCTCTTTGATTATTTTTTCATATGTTCTGTGGAGAAATGTATTCAATTCATTCATCTGTTTATGATTTAAATGATTCACTTTTTCTGAGTTGTAAAGGCCATGATATAATCCAGAAATAAATATTTGATCAGATGTATGGTTTGCAAAAAATGTATCTCTTTCTGTTCGCTTACAAGTTTTTGTGTAGGTTCTTTGAAACCTTTTAAGTTTCAAAAGATATGAACCAAAATAGAAGAGAAAAAATAGAAATAAAAAATAAGTTTATTTTTACATAAGAAATATACTCTCATGACAAGATAAATAGATGGATGGTGATCAAAGCAGAACACTGGCAAAGCTGGTTCTGTGGCATAGCAGGTAAAGCCGACACCTGTGACACTGGCTTCCCTTACGCGCCTTGGTTTGCATCCCAGCTGCTCCACTTCCGATCCAGCTCCCTGCTAATGCACCTGGGAAAGCAGCAGGAGATGTCCCAAGTGCTTGGGCCTGTGACACCCATGTGTGAGATCCAAATGAAATTTCTAGCACCTGGCTTTGGCTTGTCCCAGTGCTGTCCATTGTAGCCATCTGGGGAATGTACCAACAACAGATGGAAGATTCTCTCTTTCTTTCTGAATTTTGAAACAAATAAATAAATTTTAAAGAAATAGAAGACTAGTAAAGGTTATAAAATACTGATAATATTAATCCAAAAAATAATGGAAAGTCACAAATAAGCTATGTTAGGAACAGACAGATCATATGAGCTACAAATGTTAAGGCAGCAGATCACAATAAACAATGTGAACATGAATTTTAAAAGTTATATGAAATGGAAAGTTCCTGGAAAAATATGACTCATCCACTTGACTGAACATAGACAGAGGTTAAATAATTTTCACATATATATTTAATTTATTTTGAAAGACCAACAGGAAGACAGAGATTGCCATCCTCTGGGTTACTCCTCAGATGCCCATAAGAACTGTGGCTAGGTTAGGCTGAAGCCAGGAGCAGGGAACACAAGCCAGGTCCCCAGCACAGGTGGCTTTAACTCAGCCTGCTGCTGCTGTTGCATTAGCAAGAAGCTGGAATAAGGAGCAGAGCTGGGACTTGTATCCGGGCACTTCAGTATGAGATGCGGGTGTGCCAATGGTATTTTTTTTTTTTTTTACAGGCAGAGTGTACAGTGAGAGAGAGAGACAGAGAGAAAGGTCTTCCTTTGCCGTTGGTTCACCCTCCAATGGCCACCGCGGCCGGCGCGCCGCTCTGATCCAAAGCCAGGAGCCAGGTGCTTCTCCTGGTCTCCCATGGGGTGCAGGGCCCAAGCACTTGGGCCATCCTCCACTGCACTCTCTGGCCATAGCAGAGAGCTGGCCTGGAAGAGGGGCAACCGGGACAGAATCTGGTGCCCCGACCAGGACTAGAACCCGGTGTGCCGGCGCTGCAAGGCAGAGGATTAGCCTAGTGAGCCGTGGCGCTGACCGCCAATTGGCATCTTAACCACTACACCAAACACCTGTCCTGAATTAAATAATTTGAACTATTGAATTAAAATGTTCCCAAATCTTCAGTCCACTTTAGTTCACTGATTTATATATGTATATCTATTTACTGATTATATACATATTTACATATATAAAGTGTGAAGGAAATTAATCTAATCCCACAGCAATATTTTTAGAGAAAAGAAGCTGAAAGATAAAACTCCAGCTACTTTAGGATCCTAAAAAAACAGTGAAGAATTATAAGGAAAGAAAGAAAAAATTACAGGTCAATTTCATTCATGAATGTGGATACAAGCACTTCAAATAAAGTACTGGATATAAAATTAAGTTTCTTAATGTAAACATATGAAGAAATTTTGCTTAATCCAGAAATATAAAATTGTTTGATATTAGAATGTTGTGGAGGTGCTACTTTAGTGGATACACAGAATCACCTTGATTGTGCTGAAACGGCACTTTATAAAGCACTCAGATCTCTTCTGTGGTCCAGGAAGCACTGCTATGACAGGGATTCATTCCTCTCTGGGCACCAGCACACCAGACACAGGAAGCAATGATGTTCCGATGCCAGGAGCTGGCAGCAAAGACGACCCTGCTCCGGGGGGACTGAGCAAGGGTAGGTCTGTGCTGGACGCAGCTTGATTACAAGAGGCAGCTTTGAAGTTGCAGCATATCAAGGGTTAGTCAAAATCGCCTGAGCTTCTGCCGAAGTTGATGAGGACTGAGAGCCCGAGACGCTGAGTGCACAGGTCTGTGCAGAGCAAAGAAGCCAAGAGGGAAAAATTGCACCGAAGTGGAGCTCCAGAAATGTGCAGAGGAACCCCCTGGGGTGATCACCTGCATGCAGATCTGTGCAGGCATGGAACACCCTTCCGAGAAGGAAGGAAAGAATTCTCATAAGACCAAGCAGCTTCCACATGCCACGCGGGACGGGGAGTGGTTTTCACTCCTGCCTGCTAGAGGACAGAGATTCCATTAAGCAGAGGGCCTTGGGAAAAGTCCATGGAAGAGCCTTAAAGCACCAGGCACAGCACAAAGGCTGATCTGAATGCACTCTAAGGACCCTGAGAGTGAATTCTGGAAGAATCAAAGTGAGCTACTAATCATTGAACTTCACGAAAGAAAACACTCTATTTTAAAGGCATAAAATAATATCCAGCCCTCTACAACATAAATTTAGAAGTAGAAAATCAGCATCCAATAAAGTATTAGATGTCTCACCAAAAAAGCAGAAAAGTGTGATCCGTACACAAAAGATACAGAAATCAATAAAAAAGCCTCAAAAAAGGGAGAACATTGTGGTGCAGCAGGCTAAGCCAGGCACCGGCACCCCAAATCAGTGCACCTGCTCAAGTTGTGGCTGCCCAGTCTTCAAGTTAATTTATCAGTAAACAGCAAATAATGGCTGAAGGACTTGAATTCCTGCCTCCCTTGTGGGAGACCTGTATGAAGCTCTTGGCTCTTGGCTTCAGCCTATCCAAGACTTGGCTGCTTGTGGTCATTTGGGGAGTGAACCAGCAGATGAGAACTTGTTTCTCTCTCTCTCTCTCTCTCTCTCTCTCTCTCTCTCTCCTTTCCCTGTTATTCTTCCTTTAAATAAATAAACACTTTTTTTAAAAAAAGTCTCAAAAGTGACAAAAGGAATTGGCAAAGACTTACTAATATCAGGATAGGTATTATCAATATTATAAGTTCAAGAATTTAAAGGAAGTATGAACAGGTTAATGAAATAATTGGAAGAAATGTGTCAAATGTAAGCTCTGGTGATTATAGAATAAGGTACTGTATGAAGATTAACAAGAAATTAGAAACTAGGAAAAATATATAGGAGCTGAATAATAGCAATAAAAATTACCAAAATAAAATCTAGAGGGAGAAAAGGAAATGAGCAGAGGGTCATTGACCCACACATCACGCAATGAAATGCATGAGTGACTGGATCCCCCAAAGCAGTCGGGCTGGAAGGAATATAGGAAACATATTTGATGAAGTGTTGACTGAAAATTTTCCTGTATTTGAACTGAAAATTCCACATTCAAGAATCTCAAGCAGCCTTAAGAAGAAAAAAACATAAATTCTCATCAAGTCACATCATAATCAAATAGCTAAAAGCAAATGATCGGAAACACATTTAACATAGCCAAAGATAAAAAGACATATCGCATACAAAATTACAAAGGTAAGAATGACAGCTTTTTTTTTTTTTTTTTTTTTTTGTAGAAACTCTTCATCAAAACGCAGGCGTTTAGCCTCATGATTAGGATGTTGATTAAGAAGTCCTTGTCCTATTTGGTGGTTTCTGGGTTCAATTCCCTGCTCTGACTCCTGATTCCAGCTTCCCACAAATACAGAAGTGATGGCAGCAGGGAGGGCTTGGGGAATTGGATTCCTGCTACCCATGTGGGAGACCAAGATTGATCCTCAACTCCTGGTTTTGGCTCAACCTAGTCTCAGCTGTTACAGACACCTGGGGAGTGAACCAGCAGATGGAAGCTTGTTTCTCTCTCTCTCTCTCTCTCTCATTCACTCTCGCTCTCTGGTTCAATTGGCCATGCCTGCCTCTGTCTCACTCCCTCTGGGTTTGATTGCTCCCCTCTTCCCCCTTCCCCCTTCCCCCTTCCCCCTTCCCCCTTCCCCCTTCCCCCTTCCCCCTCCCTCCCTGCCTCCCTCCTCCTGGCTCTTGCTCTCACTCTGTCGCTCTGTGTCTGTGTTTGCTCTCTGTATCTCTCTGCTTCACAAATAAATAAATAATTTTTTTTAAGAATTCATGCTAGGGAAGGAAAAAACAATATGGGGTCTTGATGAAAAGAGAAATAATTATCAATCTTAACTTCATATCAAATACAACTGAAATCTTAAAATGTAAAGTGAAATAATGTATTTACAGAACAACGGAAACAAGCAGAATTCACAAGCAACAGAAGCAGATTCTATGTATTGTGAAAGGAAGACTTTGTAGGAAGAAAGTAAGAACACAGCATGGAAACTAGAATCTATGCAAAGGAATGCGATCACCGGAAATGATCCTGTTTAATTCTGTTTAAAGATATTGTCTTGGGGTCAGCTCTGTGGCATAGTGGGTAGAGCTGCCACCTGCAGTGCTGGCATCCCATTTGGGCACCAGTTCTAGTCTCAGCTGCTCCACTTCCAATCCAGCTCTCTGCTACGGCCTGGAAAAGCAGTGGAAAACAGCCCAAGTCCTTGGGCCCCTGCACCCTTGTGGGAGACCTGGAGGAAGCTCCTGGCTACTGGCTCAGCTCCAGCCATTGCAGCCATTTGAGGAGTGAACCAACAGATGGAGGACCTCTCTCTCTCTCTCTGTCTTTCTCTCTCTCTCTTTGTAACTCTGTCAAATAAATAAACACATCTTTAGAAATTGTCTTAACAAAGATACTGTGAATACATTTTACACAGATGTAAAATGCATAATAGCAGGAGCAAAAGACAAGAAGTGTGGTGCACATTAAGGTCTTATATTGTAGATGGAGTGGCCTAGCATTATTTTCATAGACTGTGATAACGTCACACATTGTAAAACATGGAGTCACCATTAAAAATAAAAAAGAAACAATGTAGATTATATGCCCATGGAAGAGATAAAATGGAATTCTCCCAGTACTAAATTAATCTAAAGCAGGAAGGTATAAAAACATAGGAAAGAGAGACAATACAAAAATCAATAACCTAGTGGTAGGTTTGAATACAATCAAATCAGCAATTACAAGACAGGAAAATGGTCTACGCCACTAGTAGGAAGCTTTTTTCTGTAAAGGGCCAGAAATAAATAGATTAGGCTGGGCATGTTGCTGTTATTCAACTCTGCCATTATATTATTAAATGCATAGACAGCTCTTTTGAGAATGAGAAAACTAAGGTAATATTCATCAAGCTACGTGTCAACCGCAATCATAGAAAGAAGTACTTGAAATGCCATACAGTGAAGCAAAATATCAAGTCCCAACTACGCATGTACACTGAGGTTTGCAACAGAGACAGAGCCAGCGCTACATGCTGCGGCATCTATGCACATGGCCTTCCACTCGGGGTCACGGGAGCGGCATCAGTTTCCATTCGTCTGCTGGTGGAGTCCCCTTCGGGAGGTCTGGAAGCACTTTACATTCTAGCAAAGTAGTATCCTTGAATTTCAGTATGTCGAGCACAGTTGGAACTTTCAGACTCCCACTAGTGCTACCTCCCTGAAGCATGGTCCCCATACTCAATTGCTTGGCTCTCTGGCTATATGCAAATCACATACACAGTAATACTTTGTGGCTTTGGAATCTGTGTTATAACTTAGAGCACAAAACTCTTCTCCTTGTAAATAGACCCCTTTAGACTGCGTGATGGAAACCCCACAGACGCGGATGAAAAATAAAACATGCTCTACAATACAGCCTCTCTTTACCACTAAGCTTCCCACCCTCAGAACTTGCTCCCCGAAATTCTGTTGAGCCATATCATGAGCTAGGCACCCTGCTTCCCATGCATTAAAAGACGCATAATAGGACCTAGGTCCAAACCAGTGGCATGCTGTACACAAATAAAGTCAACACAGAGAGCAGTACAGGGTTCACTGATGTTCTGCCAAAGCAGCAATCTTCATGTACCAACAGAAAAAAAACAAAAAAAAACATTGGAGATCTCTCCTGACTCTCTGTAACAAAAAGTACCACATATTTATTCCTCAAACAAAACTGCTTTGCTGACTTTTTTCCTGAATGGTGAAAACCCAGGAGCTGTGAGCTTGGAATCCAGCTAGACCTGCGCTGCGTGGTTTTATTCCACGTTAACTTCAGTACAATCGAAGTCCACAAGAGGGCGCATGGACCTCAGGAACCCATGTTGGTCTCCATCAACCCAGGTTTCTGAGCGTGTTTTCCGACAGACACAGTTTTTAACAACTGGTCACCAATAATCCCTATGTCCCTGTGTGATGTTAGAAAAAAAAATCTGGAAAAACTGCAGCCTCTAACCTGGAAGCTAGCTGTGATTAATTTATCTAAATTTTTGGAAAAAAAGGAAACTGTGTCAAATTACACAGGCAATCCCTACTAAATTCAGGAGAAATGTTCAGGTCCATAAAACAAAAAAATCTTGATGATATTCCTTGCCATGAAGAATTTGGAAATGCTTCAATCAAGTCCTTATTCTTTCAGCTTAAATCATCCCTTTCCCTGGGGACAGCTTATTTCAACCCCAATAAACATCACTTACCGCTTCTCAGAGTTCTCACCCAAAGAACAGGTTTCAAGTCTCTGGATGGCTGCAGGTAAGTGCTTCAGAGAGACAAAGACTATCTTGTATCTTAGGAGGACTGGGACGACCACAGCGGTTCTGAGCAGATCTCTGAAGGAAAGGTGGAAAGACAGGTATGAGTCACTTTTACAGAACCTTGAGGTTCAGAGGTGGTGACTCTGCAGCATTCAGTCTTCAACAATATAGACAATGGTGCACCCACTGGTTATTAACCACGGGGCTCACTTCATTCCATCATGATGAACATTGTCTTCTGTATTAAGAATGATTTGAGTCTGACTTCACATTTTAGCCATAGTCACAATGTGCTTGTATAGAGGGATGCTATTTATTACAGACTGTTTATTTACACATCTTTGTTTTTGATAGTCTAAGCCCCTATTATTATTTTATTTCTTTGAAAGACAGAAAGACAGAATATAGAGAGTGGTAGAGCCAGAGACAGAGAGGTCTTCTATCCGCTGGTTCACTCCCCAGTTGGCTGCAATGGCCGGAGCTGCACTGATCCAAAGTCAGGAGCCAGGAGCTTCTCCTGGGTGTCCCATGTGGGTGCAGGGGCCCAAGGACTACTGCTATTCCAGGCCACAGCAGAGAGATGGATCAGAAGAGGAGCAGCTGGGACTAGAACCAGCACCCATATGGGATGCCGGTGCTTCAGGCCAGGGCTTTAACCCGCTGTGCCACCGCGCCAGCCCCTCAGCCCCCGATTTTGATACTATGCATATCACCAGATATAGTACCTTGATTTAGACACCCCACATAAGCCTCCAGTCTCACCTTGACAATTTCCAGTAGGAAGGTGAGCGGAATTTATTTTTCACCATTTTGTAATTTATATAATGGGGAAATATACAAGTCTTGCATGATGTGTTCCTTTAAACCCCTATATGTAAAAAGATCCCATGGTAAGTGCAATTTTTAAAAAGATTTGGCTAATCCTCTGCCTGTGGCGCCAGCACCTCCGGTTCTAATCCTGGTCGGGCCGCCAGATTTTGTCCCGGATGCTGCTCTTCCAGTCCAGCTCTCTGCTGTGGCCCGGGAGTGCAGTGGAGGATGGCCCAGGTCCTTGGGCCCTGCACCCGCATGGGAGACCAGGAGGAAGCACCTGGCTCCTGGCTTCGGATTGGCTCAACGCGCTGGCTGCAGCGCACTGACCGTGGCGGTCATTTGGGGGGTAAACCAATGGAAAAGGAAGACCTTTCTCTCTGTATCTCTCTCTCTCTCTCTCACTGTCTAACTCTGCCTGCCAAAAACAAAAAAAAATTATTTAGAGGCAGAGTAGTTACAGACAGAAAGAGGGAAGATTGATTTATCTCTCTCTCTCTCTCTCTCTCTCTATATATATATATATATACACACACATATACATATACATATATATATATACTACATATCCATCACCTCTATCTCTTTTTCGCTCCTTCCTTCCCTCCTCCCTTGTCACTCTGCCTTTCAAATGAATAAGTAAATAAATCTTTTAAAAAAACTATCTTGGGGCCAGTGCTGTGGCATAGCAGGTAAAGCCACCACCTGCAGTGCCAGTATCTCATATGGGCGCCGGTTCGAGTCCTGGCTGCTCCACTTCCGATCCAGCTCTCTGCTATGGTCTGGGAAAGCAGTAGAGGATGGCCAAAGTCCTTGGCCCCTGCACTTGTGTGAGAGACCCAGAAGAAGCTCCTGGCTCCGGGCTTCAGATCAGCTCAGCTCTGGCCATTGTGGCTAATTGGGGAATGAACCAGCAGATCGAAGACACCTCTCTCTCTCTCTCTCTCTCTATCTCTCTGCCTCTCCTTTCTCTGTGTAACTCTGACTTTCAAATAAATAAATAAATCTTAAAAAAAACTATCTTGTTTGTAGATTTCAAAAATTTTTGTGGATCTATTTTTTATTCAATATTATATTTCAAAGTATAATGCAGATTAATAACACTAAAGCCTCCACTCTTACTGTTGATTAGAATTTAATTGTATGAACACATTATAACTTACAGTTTTGTTTTAAAAGATGTATGGCCAGTATTGTGAAGTAGCAGGTAAAGCCTCTGCCTGTGATGCCAGCATCCCATATGGGACCCAGCTCCCTAATGATCTGGGAAAGCAGCAGAAGATGGCTCAAGTGGTTGGGCTCCTGCCACTCATGTGGGAGACCTGGATGAAGCTCTTGTCTCTTGGCTTCAGCCTTGCCCAGCCCTGAACAAATTACCTGGGTTTGATTATTACACAGTGTATACATATATTGCAATATCTTCATGTACCCCATAAATATGTATTATTATTATGTACCAACCAAAAATTTAAAGAAAATTAAGGTTACAAGGTTATAGCGTTAACATTAATTCAAGCAATTTTATGACAAAATGCAAAATTCAGGAAGAAGGAAATGCATTCCAATCTGCCTGAAACCTTGGAAAATAGTGAAGTATCCGAATGATTTCATTTTCAACTACATGCATTTGTTTGGCCTTAGCAGATGCTGGCAAATTATTTTCTAAAGAAGTTTTATCAACTTATATTCACACACAGACTGGGTAAAAATCTGCCTTAGCTATAACAAGACTTAGTTATGTTTTTTATTAGGGTTATCTTTGAGATTAGGGTTTTTATGTCCCAATTAAAAATCTGAGCTATCGTAAATTCATAAAGATGTTCTCCTGGTTTTCCCCTCCTGTAAGTAACAAAACTTTCTTTCCTTATTGCTTGCACTGGGCTTCCTTGCCTTAATTTACAGACTGGGATCACCAAAATGTTTCAAAGTGAGGTCAGTCTGGGTCAGGAAGTTGAGGCTGGGGATGGTGTCAGCTGCTAGAGTGCTTTTTAAATAGATTCTCTTCATCAGAGCGAAGATGTTTCTTTGCATTCTGTGCTTCTTCAGAATTTTTAGATGAATGTATCAGACAATTTCCATGTGCTTTTGACATCTGTTGAGGCCAGAGACAAAAAATCCACTGCTAGCATCAGCTTTTGCTCTAAGATCATGCAAAAGACAAGATTGATGTTTTCACCATATTTATTTAATACAACACTGGAAGTTGTAAAGAGCAATTAAGCAATAAAAAATAAATAAAAAGCATCTACATTTGAAAAGAAGAAATAAAATCTATGTTCACAAAAGACATGGTCTTATATGTGGAAAACCCCAAGTTTTCTAAAATTAATCCAAATGGATCAAAGTTGCATGATAGCAAAACCAACATCCCAAAATGAGCTGTATTCCTATACACTAACAGTAGACAGTCTAAAATGTAATTAAGATAGGTCCATTAATGCTAGATCATTAAAGGTAAATAAATAGATAAGAATAAAATTATAAAGAATAAACTACAGGGCCCAGCGCCATGGCATAGTAGGTTAATCCTCCGCCTGAGGCACTGGCATCCCACATGGGCACCGGTTCTAGTCCCGGCTGCTCCTCTTCCAATCCGGCTCCCTGCTGATGCATCTGGGAAAGCAGTAGAAGATGGCCCAAGTGCTTGGGACCCTGCAGCCACATGGGAGACCCTGAAGAAGCTCCTGGCTCCAGATCGGTGCAGCTCCGGCCATTGTGGCCATCTGAGGAGTGAACCAATGAAAGGAAGAGCTTTCACTCTGTCTCTCCCTCTCACTGTCTGTAACTCTTACCTCTCAAATAAATAGATATCTCTTTAAAAAAATAAACTACAGAAGTGAAAGAATTGAATAATAGAAACTATAAAATAGTATTGAAAGAAATTTTTAAATACACACATAAATGGAAAAATATTTGTGTTAATGGACTGGAAGAATTGGTATTAAAAGGTTGATGATATCCAAAGCAACCTATAATTCCACTCTTATTTTTTAAAATATTTATTAATGTGTTTGAAAGGAAAACTTACGAAGAAAATGATGGGGGGGGGGAGATCTTCCATCCACTGGTTCATTACTCAAATGGCCATAACAGCCAGGATTGGGACAGGCCAAAGCCTGGCCTGGAAGAGGGGCAACCAGGACAGAATCCGGCGCCCCGACCCGGACTAGAACCCCGTGTGTCGGCGCTGCAAGGCGGAGGATTAGCCTAGTGAGCCGCAGTGCTGGCTGCTACTCCACTTCTAATCCAGCTCCCTGCTTACTCATCTGAGAAAGCAATGGAAGATGATCTACCTACTTGGGTCCCTGCTATCCATGTTGGAGACCTAGATGGAATTCCAACTCCTGCTTTCATCCTGGCCCAGCCATGGCTGTGGTAGCCATCTGAGGAGTTAACCAGTAAGTGGAAATTCTCTCTCATCTCTCACTTTGCCTTTCAAATAAAAATAAATAAATCAAAATAATGTAGTGCTGGCATAAGTATATACTGTGGAGTGGAAAAGAGCAAAAGCCCAGATATAAATGTTTGCATGCATATTCAAAGGGTTTTCGACAAGGACACCCAGACAGCTCAATGGGAAAAGGACAGTATTCGATACATGCTGCTGGGAAATCTGGATAACCACACACAAGAGAATGAATTACACTTCTTCTTTATGCCACGTATAAAAATTAGGTCAATGGGTAGAGCCACTGCCTGCAGTGCCGGCATCCCATATGGGCACCAGTTAGAGTCCTGGCTGCTCCACTTCCTATCCAGCTCTCTGCTAGGGCCTGGGAAAGCAGTAGAAGATGGTCCAAGTCCTTGGGCCTCTGCATCCACGTGGCTCCTAGCTTTGGATTGGCACAACTCCAGCTGGTGCAAATAACTGGGGAATGAACCAGTGGATGGAAGACTCTCTCTCTCTCTCTCTCTCTCTCTCTCTCTCCCCTCTGCCTCTCCGTAACTCAGCATTTCAAATAAATAAATGCTTTAAAATGAATAAATAAATAGCTTAAAATTAGTCAGATATCTAAAGCTTAGAATTAAAACTACAAAGCTCTTAGAACAAAACTGAGCGGACAGCTGTATGTTTTTGGATGGTGACACCAAAACAGGCAAGAAAAGAGAAAATTAGATTAATTGAGCTTTCTCAAATTGAAAACTTTGTTACATCAATGGACCTTATTAAGACAACGAAAAAAGAATCCATGGAAGTGACAAATTTTTTTAAAAAATATCATATAGCTGTTATAGAATTAATATTCAGAATATGTAAACAGTGCCTGCAACTGAATGACAAAAACCAAACAGTTGAATTTTAAAAATGAGCAAAAGTATTTTTCTACAGAAGATATACAGGATGGCCAGTGAGCACATGAAAAGATTCTTAAAGTTGCTGATAAGAAGAAAAATGCAAAGCAAAACCACAATGAGATACTAATTCACAACCATTAAAATTGCTGTTACATAAACAATAAGAACAACACAGGAAATAACTGTTGGCAAGGATGTGGAGAAATTGGAATCCTTGTGCAATACTGGGGGATGTTCAAAAGAGCATAGGTACAGTGGCATACGTGGAATATGGCAAACTAGGAAACATATGGCATAGACATATGATGGACTCTTATTCAGTCTTAAAAAGCAGTGGAATTCTGGGGCTGGCATTGTGGTACAGCAGGTTAAGCTGCGGCTTGCAAAGCTGGCCTCCAATACTGGCATGCTAGTTTAACACCTGAATGCTCTGCTAAGATCCAGTTCCTTGCTTGTGTGCCTGGGAAGACAGCAGGAGATGGCTCAAGTGCTTAGGCCCCTACCACCAACATGGGCCACCAGGAAGAAGTTCCTAGCTTCTGCTTCTGCTTCAGCCTGGCCCTGCCCTGGCTGCTTGGCCATCTGGAGAGTGAACCAGCAGAAGGAAAACCTCTCTCTGTCTCTCCATCACTCTGCCTCAAATAAATAAGATAAAGTATTTTTAAAAAGTAATGAAATTCTAATGCACGCTACAACATGGATGCTAATTGAAAAAAGTGGACCAAAAAAAAAAAAAAAGACAAAAGTTTTATGATTCTAAGTAGGATGGCAGTTGCAGAGGGTGTGGGGAGCAGAAGATGGGGAGTTATTGTTTCATGGCCGGAGTTTCAGGCTGGAATAATGAAAATATTTGGGAATGAATGATGGTGATACCTGCGAGCACTGTGCATGTGCCTGAGGCCACTGACCTGTGTATTTCAAAATGATTAAGACGTTAAACTTCATGTTGTATATATATTTTTCTCTGATTAAAAAAAAATGTAAGGGGCTGGTAACCTGCTGCAGGGGGTTAAGTTGCCACATGGAACACCTCCATCCCATGTTGGAGGAGTGCTGGTTCAAGTCCTGGCTACTCCACTTCTGATCCAGCTTCCTGTTAATGAGCCTGGGAGGCCGAAGATTATGGCCAGACTTGGGTTCCTGACATCTACGTTGGAGACTTGGATGGAGTTCCAGTTTCCTGGCTCCATCCTGGCCCAACCCCAGCCCTAGCCGTTGCTGCCATGTGGGGAGTGGGGAGTGAACCAGTAGAAGGAGGATCCCTCCCTCTCTCTGTCTCTCTCTCTTCCTCCATCACTCTTCCTTTTGAATAAACACACACATGAATATTTTTAAAGTAAAGAAGCAGGAATATTAAAAATATCTTTATGACAAAAGATATGCTAATTCAGAGGAAATGTTTAAATTTCTTAAGAAGTACAGCTTTCCAAAATTGAAACAAGAAGCAATGGATAATTGGAACAGTTAGGTATCTTTTAAAGTTTTATGTGTAATTTAGAACCCCCTAGCAAAAAAAAAAAAAAAAAAAAAAAACTAGGCCCACATAACTTGACTATTCCAGTCTATGAAATATTTAAAGAAAAGTAACATTGATCTTACACAAATTCTTTCAGAGAATACAGGAAAAGGAAGTATTCCCAAATTCATTTCGTAAAGCCTAATGAATTCTGACCTAGAAAGAAAATTACATGGAAAAGAAGAAATCTAGAAAAAATTCCTTCCAGAACACAACTTTAAATTATCAGCAAAATATTAGCAAGCAGAATCTAACAATATGTAAAAGGGAGAATATATTATAACCAAAAGAGATTTATCTTAGGGATGAAAGATATCTGTAACACTAAAAAATTAATCATTCTAATTTTAAAAATTGAGTGGGAAAATCTATATGGTTGTCTCCATAAATTCTGAAAACCATATTTTATTATGTTCAAACCCCATTTTTGTGCAAAAAAGAGCCAATCAACTCACAAAAACACTACCTTAAGTAAATCAACAATATCTATGCACACACACACATATCCTGATAAAGGCAAATATTGAACCCTTTGGGACTAAAATCAAAAATAAGGCAAAGATGTGCACCATGCTTCCTTCTACAATTTAGTGAACATGGAAGCATTAGCAAGAGCACTAAGAAAGTAGATAGGTAGATATTGATGATCATGATGGTAGATGATAGATAGATAGGTAGATAGATAGATAGGATAAAATTGTTTTTGTGTCCTGAGGTATAACTATAAATAATAATAATTGACATTTATCAAATAAATTTAGTGACCTATTTTAGTGTCTTAGTGCCTTCAAATTGGCCAGTCTCCAAGCAGCCATTTGATTCCACATTCTAGAAAGAGTAGACAGAGGACATAGAATGGCCATCTACGCTATATTTTTAAAAGTCTTTTCAACTAATGGTGATGAGTCAGTGGAAGAGCCATATATCAAGAAAAGCAGTTCGACTTTGAAATCATAAGCAATCATATGCCTAAGTTATAATGAAATTTTTTGGTAAAGAACATACTGGTCTTTATGAACGTTGTGTAGGTAAAGATTTCCTAGAACACTAAATTGCCTCAAACATTAAAAAGAAAGAAGCTGAAATAATGACTTTCCTTAAAATTACACACTTCTCCTTTAACATCATGCACTGAGAAAAGTGAAAAGCAAGAAGCCAATCTGTAGAAAATGAACACAGCTGAACAGTCTTCATATGCAGAATGAGCATACAATTCCTCTACATCAACAATAAAAAGGACATAATAAGAACATATTTTTAAACCACCAAGATTTGGACATGCACATCACAAAAGCTCCACATTATGAATTCTACGAGAATGCAGTGGGATCCACATTGTGACACAACCTACAGCTACCACTACGGCTGAGAACACAGCAGGTGCAAATGCGACACGAAAACAAATCCCGAACTCCGATGAAACTGTAAAACGGAAAACTCACCCTGGGAAATTGTTTATTGGTCTCTAATAAATCGTTAAACAGCAAATTCACTTCTAGGAACCCGAGGGAAAATGAGTCCAAATGTTCATCCAAGACTTGGACCAGAATGTTCAAAGCAACTTTGGTTATAATTGCAAAACTGATGCATTCCCATGAATGGACAATAATTGAACAATAATAAAGGGCAAAGGAATCCACCTAGCAAGTATGGATGTCAAACTATTACGTTGAATGAAAGAAATGAGATACTTAAGGATATGCGTATATACTACATGTTCAATTTATATTAATTGCAAAATTCAGATGCAGCTGCTCTCTGGTGATAAAAATCAAAACAGAAGTTGATGTTGGGAGAAAGGTGGTTGAAAAGATGCAAAGGAACATTGTGAATTATGGTAATACACTCTCATAATCTAAGTGATAATAAAAGGATGCACACAGTTTTCAAAACTTATCAATCTTCAGTTCATACTCTTAAAATGTATATATTTGGCCATCTATGAATAATTTATCCATGGAATAGTATTTCCATGTAAAATTTAAATGCTGATATAAATAGCATTCAAATGTTGTTACAGATTTAATGCAAGTAATTGCTACTTCATTCATGGGATTTTTTTACTTATAATTGTAACAATGTATTATCATAATTCTCTCTATGTGTATTAATTGGCTGTTCACATACATGCATACAATATGCACAACTTAATATTTTTGCATATTTATATGTACTTATAAATATTCATAAAAATGGAAATATAGACTTGGCTCTAATCATAAAAATGAGTTATTTCATTTTACATTTGGTTTAATTTTCCAGCAATTTTTATTTTACTGCATTTTTCAAAGTGTCAATTTAAATTAGATTAAAAATAAAAAGAAAATATGGTCCTTTAAAGATAGTTTGGTAAGTACTTATCTATAACATGTAACTGAACAAGAATCAGTATATAAAAATATGAAGAACCACGTATTGATAAGCATATGTTTCCAGTAAAAATTGGCCAAAATATATGAACAAGTATTTCACAAAGTAAAAATATGATTTGCCTACACACAGAGAGTCAGCCTCATCAGTAATCAGAAATGTCAAGTTTTAAAAAAAAGAAAGAAAAGGAAAAACCATCCGAAAAGCTCTGATAAGACTACATACTCTGTTATACCATATGACACTTTAGAAAGGACTGAAGCATGAACACACTACAGAGATCGGTCGTTCCCAGAGGTCTGAGGACAGAGAAGGATGGATGATCAGGTGGAGTCCAGAGCAGTGAAACCATTCACCAGGACACTGTTAGGATGCACAGGCACATGTGCTGTGATTGTCACTTATATTTTAAAAAAGCCAACACAACTGTCAGTCTAATCCTGGACTTATCTTTCCTTTGTGTTCCACCAGCTTTTACTTTACATAGTTGAATTTTATGTTACTGAGTGCCTAGAAATTTAGAATCGTTGGATATTCCTGCCAAATTGGACCTTTTATGTTATAACGTATCCCACTTCGTGTCCGTCACAATGAGCTTGATGCCACCTCCTTACGCTATAGTATCCAGTTATTTAGTTACACACTCATCTAGGTTGTTCTGGAGGTATTTTATCAAGTTTAGCATCTACAATGTGTGGGCTTCATGTACTGGGGGTTACGCTCAATCATTTGAATTGACCACACCTAGTTGTGTGGGGTTTTTTTGTTGTTAAGCCTTAAAAGCAAAATCAGATTTCTCTAAAGAAGCAATTCCACCTGGGAAATGCAGTGTAAAGTCCTGCCTGAGGATTTCCTGTTTCTCAGTTTCAATTCCAGATTTTGGACTCCTTAGACCCCATTATCACAAGAGCCAGCTCATTGAAGTCCCTCCCTCACTCCCTCCCTCCATCCATCCCTCCATCTATCCCTCCACCCATCCCTCCCTCCCTCCCTCCCTCCCTCCCTCCCTCCTTTCATCCCTCCACCCATCTATCCATCCATCCATCCATCCCTCCCTCCATCCATCCCTCCACCCATCTATCCATCCCTCCCTCCCTCCCTCCCTCCATCCATCCCTCCACCCATCTATCCACCCATCCCTCCCTCCCTCCATCCATCCATCCCTCCACCCATCTATCCCTCCCTCCCTCCCTCCCTCCCTCCCTCCATCCATCCCTCCACCCATCTATCCCTCCCTCCCTCCCTCCCTCCCTCCCTCCCTCCCTCCATCCATCCCTCCACCCATCTATCCACTCATCCCTCCCTCCCTCCAGCCAGCCAACCGTCTAAATTGTCTGGTTATTGATTCTGTTTCTCTGGAGAACCATGACTGACACAATCTCTAGTGATGCATTTTGCCTCAAAGCTTAACCTACTTAATACGTGTATTATATCAGCTATGTTAGTGACTTTTGCAAGTTGTATAAAATTTACAGCAGAATGCTAGTCCAAGTACTGGCTGCTCCGCTTCCATTGTTTCCTGCTAATGTTCCTAGGGTTGTAGTAGAAGATAGCTCTGGCTATTGCAGGCATTTAGGGAATGAATCACTGGATTCTCTGCCTCTCCATCTTTCTAAGTCATTCTGCCTTGCAAATAAGTGTTTTTTAATCTTAAAAAAAAGTAATGGCTAATGTTTACTCAGTACAGCCAAAAGTTGAACTTGCCAATTTTAACATTTCTGTTCCATTTGAAACAAACTGATAAGAAAAGCTTGATTTATCACATACATATACATAACCTAACCTCTCCCAATCTCTCTTCTTTGAGGCTAAGATTATGTTAACATTAGATTTTTCTCACTCCTCTGTGTGTGTGTGTGTATTTTTCATATTTTTCTCTCTAAACTTTCATTTGTGTATTTTTCTGCTATATCTGCAAGTCCATGAATTCTCTCCTCCATTATGCTAATTCCAGAATATCAGTTAGTTGTTAGCTATAGGTTTTGCAGAACTTCACCGTCTCATCTCATGTTTATTTTTAAAAATATATTCAACAGGTGAATTTCTAACTCTGAGTCTGCTCTTTCTCCTATAGCTCTTGTTCTCTGCTCTGTTCCTGTCCATGGTATTGGATCACATATTTGGTTTTTTTTTTCCCTAGTGACTGTTGGATAGCTATAAAAATAATAGAAATATTTTGAGGTCTGAGGTTATGTTTTCTCCTTAAAGGTCGCATCTAATTTTTTTTTTTGTTCAGCCAACTGAAAGTGCAAGATAGCCCAAATTCCCCTAATTTCTTTCAGGGATATATTGAAATTTTCCTAACAGAAGAATTTCTTATTGCCAGAAATTTTTTTGGAAATTCCTGACAGTAGTAGGTACTCGAAAAAATATTTATGGTATTAATTTGCACCCCCCAAAAATGCTGTGAAACACAATCACCTAAATATTAAAGCTGAAAGGCAGGAGGGCATGTTGACTTTTCCACGATTACTTTCATTCTTCTATGCTTTAGAGCTTTTGATTTTCATGAACTCAGAGTTTTCTTTCAAAAATAAAAGTGCATTCTATAGTTCACTCACCCCGGGTGAAGAGAAAGGTGGATTTATCGTTAACGGCTGACCTGTTAAGAAGGAAGAAATATATATGTTTGTCATGGTCCTGGATAAAGGTCTCTGCAGATCTCCTAATGATACTCCTGGTATCTGTGAGGTCCTTAGTGTACCACAGGATAGCAGGATTTTCAGGTACAGATGTGCAGCATGCAATTGTAAATGATTTCTATAGCTATGGAGATAAGTCAGGCAATGAAATCTCTGTGGAAGAAAGATCATTGAACCTATGGGAACAGGTGGCATTGATAAGGGAGACAGATTCCTATACGTAAAGTTTCAGATCTAGGAGTGCACAGAGAAAACGCTGAGTCTCACTCTCGCCAGTTCTTGGACTCAGTGAAGAGGTAAAGGCGATGAAGAGTGTATATGAGAAGGCAATTGTTTCGGCTGCATTGGTTTTCTATTTATTTGAAAGAGTGATAGAGACAGACAGATAGATCTGCCATCCACTATTTCATTTCCCAAATGCCCTCAACAGCTAGGGCTGGGCCAGGCCAAGCCCAGGAGGCAGAACTCCATCCAGGTCTCCCAGGTGAGAAAGGACTCCAGTACTTGGACCATCATCTGCTGCCTCCCACGGTGTGCTTGTGTAGGGAGTGGGCACTGTTCTGCAGTAAGCAATGCAGACATCCCAAGTGGTGTTTTAACTCTTGCATCAACACCCCATAGACCATAGAAATTAAAATGAGCTCTTAGGAAAACATATGAGAAGCAGTTTTCAAGAAATGTAGTCACAGCTGAAGAAAAATTGAGGTGAATGGATACAGAATCAATCCGGAATGTGGTTTCAGAAATATTAAAGGGACTACAGTTTAAAAGCGTTAAAAAAGAAAAAGAGATAAAATTGAGGCAATGATGTATTACTGTTTCTTCAATGAAAGGTAGAATAGATTTAATGAAGTAGCTGGATAAACAGGAAAAATATAAGTTTTATCAAGGCACACTTCTTAGAAAATCAATCCAGAGAGATTTTTTCCAAAATAGAATCATCTTAAATTGTTTTCCATATCTTCGTTTAAGCTCTCCCATAGAAAAACTTAGACACAGAGAGTAAAAAATCATGACAATAATCACACGTTTTCTAATGTTCAATATTTCATTGTGTTATTTTGGTCTTCCATATAGTTTTGTGATGGACCTTGGCAATTTGTGTCTATTTGGGCTCAGTTCCAAAAGTAGCACCCTCCCATGAATCATTTGTTCTGGAGAAGTTGAATCATGGCGTTTTCTTGGGTTTCACTTTTCTTTATTTTTTATACAAGGATTATATTCCTGTAAAACCATGTGCTTGCAGAGAAGTCACCATCTCGTAGAGGTGACCACTGTGAGACTGAATGTTCTGGAAAGCAGCCAACCATGCACACTTAATGACTTTTGGAAGCTGATAAGCTGCATGCCGGATTCTCATTGTCTTATGTAGAGAACACTGAGTCCTTTCGTTTCTCCTTTTAGTCTTCAGGTGGAGTGATGTGGCTTCTGCCTTTGCTTCACTGTTATTAACTGTGTGAGCCAGAATCTGAGTGACCGTAGACTAGCATGCACCATGATCATTACTAAATGCAGCCCCACTTTCTACTTAAGCATTTTGCCATCTTTTCTACATATTAGAAAGTCTCTAGTTGTGCAGAACTGTTGCCTCAGCTGTTCCTGGCAGACAGATAGAATAAGGATGCAAGCCCATATTCCTAAAGGTTACTTCATAGGAATGTGAGTAAGAGAGAACCCTACGACTTGGAGCACAGACGCTAGGTAAGCGGAGTGGAGGGGTGGAGAGCTACTGCTTTTCTAACTCTTCATGTGCTTCTGTTTTTTTTGTTTTGTTTTGTTTTTTTTTTTTTCTTTCTCAAAGCCATTGAGAAATAGTTTGGTGTTGTATTTTACAGCAACCTATGCAGGATACTGATATTTTCAAAGGACTCTGGAAGAATAAATAAAGGAAAATCATTGACAGATAACTAAATGATAGACTAGGACAAGAGTTGGGGTGCAATTTTTTTATTTTAATTCTGATATTTAAGTTTCCATAAAGGGAAATGTTCTTTTCTTGTCACTTGTTCTATTCACTGTTTCTTGTTATTTCAGCCAGGCACCTATGGGCATTCCAGATGACAGCAAACAAATATAATATTCCTGGTGATAAAGATTTGATACTGGATATGACCTTTCAGTTTCTTCAGATGATGAATAGGCATACTTGTGGGGTTTTATTGCTTATAAAAATATCAAAAAAAAAGAAAGAAAGCAGAAAGTGAAACTATTCCTAAAGTGGAAGTCATTTCTCACTGCCTACGTAATGAGTCTTGGTGACTGACTCCAACCATGACTACAATAAATAGATGGTGGTTGAGGCTCTTTAGAACCTTAAGCATCAGAGGAGTAGACTGCACATCCACTGCACTTGATAGAAATCTGCAATGGGGACTTCTTGGGAAATTCTTGAAGAATTCCACATAGATAAAGATATAGGCTTCGCTCTTCCAAATCCACTGGTAAGAGACAGCATTGAGATATTGGAAAATGCATTTTCTTCTCATCCTTTACCTAGGCAAGCCAGCATCTACCGAACCGTGGCTCCACAACTCCTACTCAACAAAGAAACATAGGATTGCCAAAATTGGAGGCAGAGTTTGAACAAGTGGTTTTACTTAAAATCTCCTAACTTTTTCTTTCTAGAAATACAGTCACAAGTGCATTTCTTTCTTGCCTAAGGTAAAGAGTGATGAAATAAGGAAACTGTGGAAATATTTTTTTAGCCTTACAAAAGAGTTATACTGTAGAAATCAAAAGTTAGTTTTATGACAATTTATTTTCTGAGGGCATTTTGAAAAAAGCAAAGTTATAAATAGCTCATGAATCAAAGGAAAATCCTTTTCTGTATTGATATATCTTAAGTTGTGCAAAGTGTGGGTTCCTAATTTGATTGGGTTTATGAAATGGCACGTTAACCTTTGTGTTGTGTGAATATTGCTTGTTGTTTACAGAGTATAAGATTTAAGTGAGAATCTCAACTACCTTTTTCTTTATTTTTGCAAGTATTAGCTACAAAATACCGAGTATGTGGAGAAATATTTGCCTTAAAAACTATGTTTCCCTGACTTGTCTCCCAAAGAATGCCATGTAAACTGATTTATCAATGTCTTAATTATCAAGCATTTGTGCAACATTTTCCTAAGTAGTTTGTAAATAACTCATTGCATCCTAACACACCAGCCTGAACTTTATGTAGATTATTATCCTTACTTTTCTGATGAGAACTAAAAGGCATGTGGAATTAGAATAATTACCAAACTCACACAGCTGGCAAATGACAAAGCCCAGGAAGTCTGGCTCCAGGATTCATGATTTTAAATCTATCATGCTGTGCAGCCTCTCTTCAGAAAGGAAGAGAGATTGTTTGTTTGGTTTGGTTTGGTTTAGTTTGAGTTTTTCTTCTTTTTGTCTTTTGTTCTTGGGCTTAACAGGGTTTAACTTAAGGTTGCAGGAGAAGATTTATATGAACAATTGTACCAACTCTATGGAGCACTGTATCTTCATTTCTTTGTGATCCAAAAATGTCCCACACTGCAGAGAGCACCTTTAAGTGTAGCAAATATATATTTTAATCAGATATTCCAATCTATCTGCACTCAAGAAATAAAAGCCTACAGATACATGGTGGAATATAGGCAATTCTGAAGCAACCCCTTCCACCCAATCTCATTTTCCTCTTCAGATTATTGAGTTAATTTAAGAAAATGAAGGTATAGTTTAATTGCATTGCCCTAATTTGCCTAACACACAAATTAATAATATTCAGCTTGGCTTCCTGCCTGTACCACACACACCCCTACCTCACCATCACACATAAATGGCAGAGTTGGATGGTTTCAATGATGTACTTATCAATGACACAGTAGAGACACTTTCAGAAACTACTAAAGGTATCAAGATTCTGTTTTCAAAGAGTAAGATCTGTTCAAAAACGCAACAACCATGGTAACTGTTCACGTCTTTAGAACAGAGTTCAATGATTAAAGCAAAATCCAGGAAGAAACAAAGCAAGTTTCCCCGGGGTTCTTACAAAATAACTCTGCTCACTGAGATGCTGAGGAAGTCAGACTCAGTGTGCTGACCCGTGAGAACAAAGGTAGGAGCTACTGAAGACCTGTCCAGTGAAATTCTGAGCTTGGAATGTCTACTTCATCTTTTTCTATTCTGATGAAAATTATATGCATTCTGAGCCTCTATACATGCACACTGCATTCCCTAACCTGACAGAAATCAAAGGATCTTCTGTGTTTTCTTTGTTAATTTATACTATACCACTCAGGCATTCTCCAAACCAGAAATATATTATTGACTGAATTTTGCATTGGTTGAAACATGTGGCCAAGTAAGATCTTAATCATGCTATACCATAAAAAAAGAATATCTGCTATTTGGAAAAACCAATGTACTTCATAGGGAAACGCAGAACAACAGGAACAAATAACAGCAAACATTGGCCCCTGAAAGCACTAGCAAGAGGCATTTGGGTGGTCATTAGAGAAAGATTCAGAGCTAGAAAACTCCGGACAATACCCAGATTTTTCACTATTAAAAATCTTGCCTTAACTGATTGAGACTTGCAGAACTTGAAGATGTTTGAACTTGATATTATTTGTCTTCTTGTTTTAGAGCTTGCTTATGATATTAACTTTATTTTCAAGCTTAAAAGCACCCCATAGGTGGATTTGTCCTCAGACACCACAGTCCAGCATTACTGACCTCAAGGGCGTGCTTTGAAGTGAGCAGGGACAGGGTATATGAGGAATTGCTCAGGTATCTCTATCTCACTTAGGATATTGTCTAGGGCTTGTGCATATGTTTCCCTTGGATATGAACTTATAAATATGATAACATGCTGGGAGACATTTTTATTTAGACTTTGTCAGCATTCACAGAGCATAAAAACCCATAGTGGATCCAAAGTAATCAATTACTCAGTAGACTCCTTAGCAACAGTTTCAGTTATGCAGTGTCATGCACAGCCTGAAAATTATAAGTGGAAAATTTCAAAACTAGCAATGCATGACGTTTAAATTGCATAAGTGCTGAGTAGAGTGAAGAGATATCACACTGCCCCCATTCTGTCACAACCAGGAACTGAGTCAACCCTTTGTCCAGTGTACTCACATGGTACCTCTGGTCACCTGGTTGCTTTCTCAATTATGAGATCAACAGTCACGGTGTCATATTGCTAGTATCCAATTAGTTTTTTTAATAATGGCCCTAAGTGACAAAAGTAGTGATGTTGGCAATTTGAATATGCCAGAAAGAATTGATATAGTGCTTCCTTTAAGAGAAAGGTGAAAGTTGTCAACTTAATAAGGAATATGAAAAAAAAATTCTCACACTGAGGTTGCTAAGATCTATGGTAAGAACAAATCTGTGACATGGTGAAGAAGGAAAATGGAATTTGTGCTGGTTTTGCTATTGCAGCTCCAACTGCAAAAGTTACAGACACAGTGCACAAGTGTACAGTTAAGATGGAAAAGGTTTTCAGTTTACCATAGGTTATATGTACAGGAAAGAATATAATATATATAGGGTTTGGTGCTCTCATGGTTTCAAGTATTCACTGGGCTCTTTGAAAATATCCCCCAAGGATAATGCTATGGGGGCTTCTTGTGTATCACATCCTATACATCTGGACATGTGTTAAGCACTGCAAGACACATAAATCAAAAGCAATATTACAATCCTTGACATCAGGTAGTAAGATACAGAGTGTGATTTTAAAAGAAGGAAGTACCTATGATTGACTTACATATAACTTACATATCCAAAAATAGTTACATAAACTAATCCTGAGACTCCTTATTCATGACATAAAGACAACTTCTTGGACTGTTAAAAGAATAAAATGAGAAATACATATAAAATTGTTGAGCTAAGGGCCTACTGCACTGGCCTCATTTAATAAAATCTCATTCTTCTTCCATTCAAAGAACCTAAAATCTACCAAAAAAAAAAAAAAAAAAGAAGAAAGTAGCAGATAATAAATTATTCAACAACATGAAAAAAGGAAGATCCTTAAGATTCATCATGGAGGGAACTGATGTTGAACGGAGTTGCCAGGAACTCTCGAGTGGACTTTGACAACCAGGCTATGGCAGTGTTTGAAGAGAGAAGGACAGGTGCAGCACAGAGAGGTGTCCAGTTGTCTATGTGAGTGGCAAGGGCTGGCTGGAGTTTCTAGACCCGCAACATTATACAGAATAGAGACAGAGGCACGGCAGACTCTCAGTGGGAAGCCAAAACTACCATTACAGCAGCATCCTCTGGTACATGAAAGTCTTTTTTTTTTTTTTTTTTTTTTCAAGGAGGAGCTTCCTAGTGATTACGATGTGTGGATGTTCATTGCTAAGAATATCACTGAACTGATAAAGACTGGACAACTTCGAATGAAAGTTGAAAAGGTTTGAATCATATATTATATTCATCTTATTCTTCTGTAGCTACTTAGCATGTTTTTGAGCTTGGTTTGGAAGCCTAAAACATCCCCAAGATGACTGAGTCGATCTCTCCGTTGTCCTCAGGTGCCATTACTCAGCATTGATAAGCTTGAAGGGCACAGGCAACAGCGCCTTGCTCACCTGGTTCTGGGGTACATCACCATGGCATATGTGTGGGGTCAAGGCGATGGAGACATCCGAAAGGTTTGTAGATTTTCCCGTCTTTCCTGTGCTACAATGGCGTATATTTTCATGAAAATAAAGCTTAAAGTATATTTACTGGAAAACGTTTCAAAACTACCAAAAGTACACTTTGCAAAATTTTGATAATGGAAAAGAAATTGATCATTTACAGACAGCATGTCAACTGTTACTCTGAGCACATTTTAGTTTTTTATTTATATAACACAGTTGCCCCATCCTGTAAATATATATAAATGTAACTTGATTCTCTATACTGTAAGCATTGCAATTATATATAATCACCCTAGTAATTTGAAATGACTTTTTCACTGAGTTCCTAAAATTTGGTTCACTTATTAAATCCTCTATAGATAAATCACTATTTTAAATGATACTACAATGAGAATCTTTGAATATAAGCCATTTTTCTCTATTTATGATTTTTTGGGAAGTATGCATGTTTTGTGGCTCTTTTTAGTTAATGTAAAAGTGTTCTTACACTTGTAAACATAGAAGAATATATTGGTTCACTCTACTCTAGCCAATATTAGATAACTTTAAATGAATGCTTTTTATAGGTAAATTTGTGTTTAGTATTCATATGTTAGTCATAGCCCTATTATTATACAAATGTAGCAGTTATGAGCCCAGAGCTATTACCAAGTAGGGTTGTTAAGCAATTCACTTAAAACCCAATCAAAAGAGTTTCTCATAACCTCCTTTTAGTGACTGGTATAGATCAGATAGAATAGGAGTCTACTCTGTTCATTACATACCTAGACATGCACCAAAGTCCCTGTCTCAGGTGGCCAGGTGGAGCAAGGGAAAGCAGAGGAGAGCCCATTAAATTTGAACTTCTTATTTTATTAAGTTTGATTTTTTCTTTTTTTATTATTTTATTTTGTTTAAGGAACACAACTTCATGCATTTAATATATACAGATTTAGGAACATGATGATTCTTCTCCGACCACCTCCCTCCTCCCTCTTCCTTTCCCATTCTTATTTTTTACAGAGATGAATTTTTTCAGTTAATTTTTATACTCATAAAATTAACCCTACACTGAGTAGAGAGTTCACCAATTAGTATGAAGAAATAAAACAAAACCAGACATCAGATAAGCAATGCATTTATTTCATGTATGTATGTGCCACATCATATAAAAGTTTATTGGATATTCTGTATTTTTCCCTGAACCAGAATCACTTCAAACCGATGCTGACTGCAATGCCTTTACATGGGTCCCTTTACATCACAAAGGGATAAAATAGATTCCACAATCACCTTCTACCATTTAGTGAAAGTTTTTCTTTTGTGACAAGTCAATAGGCGTTTCATTGAGCTATTTTTCTTTCCACAACCTGTTTAGTGACAGATCTATAGTACCATCCACCTATGTGATCAGTCACCTCCCAATGTGTGGGGAGGAGAAAGAAGTTACTCTGAATAATCAAAGACACACCTTATCCTTCCTCAAAATTGTCAGACTGCCATGTTTAGAGCCTGGGATGGTGCAAAATGGTTTAACACTAATTCCAGGCTCCCACTCCAACTTAACAAATGTAGCTGTGTGCATCATCTCCATAGTCTCGCTAGAAACTGAGTCTTAGCTCCATATGTAGGTATTGTGTATGTATATATATACATGTATTTATGTCATCAATAATCAAGGTAATATATGTTAGGTGCTTCAAACAGAAGTCCAGAGGTTTTAAATACATGATCACAAAATATAGCAGAGACTTCAAACAGAAAAGAAAGAGGGAGAATGCAAGTAAATCATATGGAAACCAGGATGAACATAAAATTAATAAATTTGTCAAGAATCATAGAAGAATAAATGGGAATGTATTTTTTAATTTAAAAAAATTTGTTAGCATAAACAGAACATATTTATGTATTCATAGATACAGTTCTAAGAAGGTGACCATACTTCCCTCCCCCCTTAATCCACATCTCTTTCCTTCTTTCTTCCTTTCTTTTTCCTTTAATTTTTTCAATAATGCACTTTTGATTTACTTTATAATCCGAGGCTTAATTCACCTCTAACCACAATATTCAACAAGCAAAATGTAGGAAGACCACTGTTCTACTGGAATATAGACAAGCGCTCTAAACAACAATAAAATCACAAGATGTCAGTTCTGTTCTTATCTATTGGGGGCTTTTTGTATATATTAGCTGCCACATATCAGAGAAAACATATGGTATTTGTCTTTTGGGGACTGGCTTATTTCACTAAGCATAATGATCTCCAAGTGCATTTGAAGATTTCGTCTGGGTTTTGTATTTTTCATTAATGTTATGCGTGAGGAGGATTTGGTTCTCCAGCCTCACCCAGACAGACAGATGTCCCAAGGTTTTAAGCTAGTGGTTGATGGATTGCTGCCTCTCTCTGAGGCTGGATCCACCACAGTGTCTGAAGATGGCCCCCTGGGAGGGTAGCTGGATTGGATCACCTTGCCATTGTGAGGAGAGATCACACACAGAGCAGACTGGGCTCCAGGTGTCTGTTTTTCCCGGCTCCTGTGTGACTGTGTCTTTGCATCCACTCTCTTTGCAGTCTCCATCAGAAACTGCACTAATAAGGCTGCCTACCAAAATCAGGAGCCAAAATAAAGCTTCTTCCTTCCTAAGTAGCTTCCCTCAGGGACTTTAGCGTAAGCAAACGGCGGAATGATTGCCTTCTGAAAAGGATCAAAGGGGATAGCAATGGAAATATATGTGTGTGCATAAAAAATAAAGCAAAATATATATCCGGCTAAAAGAAAATCTCAAATATATCCATGGAATAGATGAGTAAATCAATGAGTGAAAGGAATTTTCAAAGTCAAGAAGGAGTCAAAGATTCAGGCTTCTTGTTCTCTCTCTTTCTTCTCTGTGGTTGATGTATGCCTGCATCAACCCAAATCCAACATCTGAACATCTACTAACCACTGGGGTTAAGTTACGAAATTAATAGAGAGAAAAAAATGCATTTATTTGGTCTCAAGTGCCCTCATCTAAAACCACTAATGTGTGAGCACCCAGCTAGCAGAAAAGGTGAGACCTTGCAATGGTTAAAATGGAATGTTGTGTTTTAATTAGGTCTTGCCAAGAAATATTGCCATTCCTTACTGCAAACTCTCTGAAAAGCTGGGGCTGCCTCCTATTCTCGTGTATGCTGACTGTGTCTTGGCAAACTGGAAGAAAAAGGATCCCAGCGGGTATGTAGACCCTGATTATCACTGGAATGGAAGGAATGTATTCTATTTACAGCAAAGGGGTGTTCCTTTACTGACTTAAGATTGGCAGTCAACTTTCTTGGTTTTGGGTAGAGCTGTTTGTACTGCTGTGTCTGAACTACAAATGCATTGAACATACATGCAAGAGAAATGTAGAGATAACACACAGTCAACTAGACAAACTTTAAATGTTCCCTTGAATTGGACTGTGGAACACTTACTAATGTAACCTCCATCCTAAGCAAGTCACAGAATATTTCTCAGAAATTTTCTTTGGACCTATGTTATCCAGCTTCCTTCCTTGTCCCAGGCAAATATATTCTCATTTATCTTTAAAAAAAAAAAAAAAAGTGTGGGGAGCTGGTTTTTAACCCTTAAGATGCCTGTGTTCCACATGGGAGTGTCTGAGTTTGATACCCAGCTGCACCCTTGACTCCAGCTCCCTGCTGATGGTGATCCCAGGGGACAAGAGTGATGGCTTGATTGGTTTCCTACCACCCCCATGGGAAGCCTGGGTTGCCTTCCAAACTCCACTCCCAGCTTCAGTCGCAGCCCAACCCTTGCTCTTAGAAGCACCTGGGATGTGAACTGGTAAATGCGAGTGCTTTCTCAATCTCTCTCTCTCTCTCTCACTCTCGCTCTGGCTCTAACTCTTGCTCTAGTTCCAGCTCTAACTCTGGCTCTAGCTCTGTCTGTCTCTCAGACCCTTTGTCTTCTCCTATCCTGTCTCTCTACCTGTTAATGTTTTTTAATGTGTGTATTGTATCACTAGATTTCATATCCATGAAATCATAGAGTTTGTATGCATTTGTGTCTGTCTTCCTTTGACTCCACGTCTTTGGAGATCCTGAGCAGCTAACTGTCCCTTAGCCAGCCGCACTTCAGAGTCCACGCATCTGCAGCAGTACCGGCAGCAATGCCTGGGCTTTCGGGCCTTGGCTCAGAATCTGCCCTTTCCCTCTCCCTCGTGATAAGATCTGTTACAATAAAGGACATAGAAGTGGGGCCTTGCATGGCTCAAGGTGGTACCTGTGGAGGAATATTCTGCACATGGGAATAGCACAAAACAAAAGGATTGGATCTAGACAGTTTCTTATTAGTTACAGCTAGTGTGGGTGTACATATGTACTTATTGCAGATTTCATTTTTTGTTTTAAGTGTAAGTCAAATATTTTCAACACCTACTGGAGAAACATTAAAAATGTATTTTTTTGGTTTTTATCTATGTCTTACTTCTGAAAGATAAATAATATTCAGGTTAAGAATAATAATAATAACACAAAAGCATTTGATTTTTAATTGATTTTCTCTCTCTCATCCCCTTATCCCATTGCTTCTTGGCTGCTTTCATAAGACCCATGACTTATGAGTGAGTATTAGATTCTTATCTTTTTCTAAGAATTTTCTTGTATTCCAAGTGAATGTTGGCTTACCAATATAGTTCAAGTGCGTTTTACATGATTGAATTCAGGCAAAAAATAAGTAATTATTTAAGGGCAAATAAAACTTAGCACTTAATTATATCTGTGATCATACTATGTCTGTACTTGGTAATATAGCTATAGATATCTACAAAACTACTACTTGTTGACAAACATACAACTGATATGCACACATACGTAATGCACACACGTGCTTGCACCTGTGACCTTGGAAGTCTCTGTGCCCAGAACTAGTTAACAATGTCAATCAGTAAGCATACATGCTTGTGGTTTTTGTTTGTTTGTTTGTTTGTTTGTTTGTTTTTTGACAGGCAGAGTGGACAGTGAGAGAGAGAGACAGAGAGAAAGGTCTTCCTTTTGCTGTTGGTTCACCCTCCAATGGCCGCCACAGCTGGTGCGCTGCGGCCTGCGCACCGCGCTGATCCGAAGCCAGGAGCCAGGTACTTCTCCTGGTCTTCCATGGGGTGCAGGGCCCAAGTATTTGGGCCATCCTCCACTGCACTCCCTGGCCACAGCAGAGAGCTGGTCTGGAAGAGGGGCAACCGGGACAGAATCTGGCGCCCCGACCGGGACTAGAACCCCGTGTGCTGGCACCGCTAGGTGGAGGATTAGCCTAGTGAGCCACGGCGCCGGCCCTTTGTGTTCTTTTTGACCCACTCCCCACTACTTTGACCTATGTACCAAGCATAGCTTAGAACCAGGGAAACTAAGGTAAATATAATTATAAGCCTGACCTGGTACAGCTCACCTAACAGAGAAGAAGAAAATTATATGAAAATTATATAAATTTACTTATGACTGAGCAAAAAGATAAGAAAATAAGGTTCTGGCAGCCTTGATCAAATAGAAGGCATGAAGAGAGGAACTCCTGAAGCAAACCTTTCAGCTGAATCTTGTAGAGGAATAAGAATCAGCCAGATGGAAAAGATGCAGACGTTCACAGTGGAGGAAATAGTGAGTGTGAGGCTCTTAAAGTGAGAAAAAAAATCTGAGTGCACTGTCAGTGATGTCTGGTTCAAACAGCAGTGTGGTCAGATACTAAATACTAAATGTATTTAAAAAGATGATGTGAGACTTGACTGGCTATAGCAAGAAATTTAATCAGTACCTTAAGACAAATGAGACAATGCGAGAGTTTTAAGCAGCTCAGCTCATTTTAAAGATGAGAACACTGGTGCAGAGAAAGAGGACACTTTTATAAAGATTCATTTATTTATTTGAAAGGTAATGTTACAGAGAGAGAGAGGGTTCAGCCTCTGATTCACTCCTCAGGTGCAACAGCTAGGACTAGGACAAGACAAAGACAGGTGCCAGGAGCTTCATTCCAGACTCCTGCATCAGTGGCAGGACCTAAACACTTGGGCCATCTTCTGCTGCTTTTCTCAGGCCATTAGCTGGGAGCTGGATAGGAAGTGGAGCCCCTGGGGACTAGAACTAATGTCCATATAGGATGCTAGCATCATAGGCTGCGGCTTTACCTGCTATGCCACAACACCAGCCACAAGATGCCACATCTTGTACAAAATCACAGAACAAGCAAGCCGCAGATGTGGTCTGGCTTCAGATACCTTGAATTTGGCTACCATACTATGCATAGATTTGCAGATACTGAGACCATGTTGGTACCAATGCCAAAACCTGAATGAAAGAGAGAAATAGGACCTAACCAGTTATTTGAATGTTTTTGGCAAAACAGATACGCCACTGAGAAACTGAATCAAGTTCATAAATAAAAGTATTAACATAAATATATGGAAGTACTTCCAAGTTTTCATGGGAAATGTGCATTAGGTTTGCACGATGCAAATAAGGTCTGCCTATGAGTGCTCAGTGATTCTCAAGGTAGTATATTCCATTTTTACCACTGAATAGCAAGCTTTTATATTTATGCACTGAAATAAATCTGTTAATTACATTTTCCTTGGGTATTTTGAAATAACCTCATATTTATTTAAATGAGAAGACAAATTCTTCAAAGTCTGCCTTTTAGGTATCTCTAAAAACATTGCACGTATGTCTATGCTAATTAAATATGCCTGCAACAAGTTAATGGGATTAGATCATGGAAACAGAACTAGTTTGGGGATGTCTAGTTCCAAGTTCCAGAATGAAATTTCAAGTCTGAAGTTAACCTACATAGTATTAATTATCTGATCTTAGATGAGGGGCCTAAGCATTGACTCTTAATATTCCCAGACATATAATGGAGAGATTGAGACTTGCAATACCTCTCTTATGAAATTATCCTGGGGAGGCAGAGGATAAATACACATGGATGAAAGTGAAACATATTACTATTTTTGCTAAAATTCTTGCCTTTCTTGACTGACATTGGCAGAAACATGGACATCCTGTTCTACTTCCCTGGTGAAGACTGTGCTAAAGGCTTTTTCCTGGTTTCTCTGTTAGTGGAAATAGCAGCTGCTTCGGCAATTAAGGTGCGTACACCCACAATTGATTTTCCATAACTAGTCACACAGGCTGAGCAACCAGTTAGCAACTGAGTTGTAGTGAGCATGACTTAGCTTTATTCCTGCCTAAATATAGCAGTAGGTCATTTAATTGGGAGTAAAAGATTATCTGGCAAAAAGAAATTATTTTTATGCACCATCTAAAATACAAAGGCTAGAAGCCATTTATTTAGAATCAAATTTGAGAGTCCTGTGAGAAATAAAAAGAAAAATTTTCAATTTGATTTGGCATTGAAATTATAATACCTGATGACATTAAAAAGATGCTTTTAACTATTAGAAATAGAAACTATACAAAGAGCCATGAAAATGCCTCTAAATTAAATATTAAATAAGTAAAGACTTATTCAACATTGTATAAATATAAGGAAATTTGTTAAATAGTCAGGATGCTTAACCCAAAAAAAAAAGTATAAAAATAAATGCAATTGAAAGATTTGAAGGGTTAAGACTTGGAGGTATTTTATTCTGTGTCAGTGTTGCATGCTGGGAAATCTTAGCTCTTTGTGATTTTTTTCTTTAAGATAATTCCCGTTTTGTTCAGTGCCATGCAACATCAGGACCGGGGCACCCTGCAGAAGGCACTTCTGGATGTGGTCTCTTGTCTGAACAAAGCCCTTGAAGTGTTTGAGCAAATCCATGGCAAGTATTGTACATGGGACAGTACTCAGGTCTGACAATGGAGTATTTCATGTTGTCCGAGGTCCTGAGTCATTGAGAAAAGGGAAGCAAAAAGCAAGTGCCACTTAGTGTTTCCCCTTTATGAATTTTATCTCACTAAGTCATTGTGCCTTGCCTGTGGTAGGCTTAACTATCTCAGTGTCAAGGTGTGGAAATCGAAAGTCAGCGAGATAAGATAAATGATTAAAGATTACACAGGTCATAAACAGTGAAGCCAGGATCTAAATGAGTTATGTGGAATTTATACACCTTCCTTGCCTCCCACCAAAATCCACAAAGAGCTTGTGAAAGTGAAGGCAGTTCTAAAAACACATAGCTTCTACTTGATAAGAGTGTTGGGGGAATTCTGCTTTTTTTCACAACCTAGCAAGATACTCTAGGAGGGGCTGGTGCTGTGGCATAGCAGGTAAAGCCTGCAGTGCTGCCATCCCATATGGGCGCCGGTTTGAGTCCTGGCTGTTCCACTTTCGATCCAGCTCTCTGCTGTGGCCTGGGAAAGCAGTAGAGGATGGCCCAAGTCCTTGGGCCCCTGCACCCATGTGGGAGACCTGGAGGAAGCTCCTGGCTCCTGGCTTCAGATCAGCCCAGCTCCGGCAGTTGCATCCATCTGGGGAGGGAACCGGTGGTTGGAAGACCTCTCTCTCTCTCTCTCTCTCTCTCTCTCTCTGCTTCTGCTTCTCTGTAACTCTGCCTTTTAAATGGAAAAATAAATCTTTAAAAAAAAGAGCTCAAAATTCTTTGAAGAACAAGGAGCCAAAAAACAAAACAAAACGAAACAAAAACTAGCAATTTGAATTTGCAAACCTGCCTTACTGGTTCACCTGTCAGTGGGCCTCGGTCACTGCTGATGGATCATGGGCAAGCAGACAAACCTTCAACTCAAATGGCTTTGTTGAGTCTCCCGATTTGCTCAGTCAGTACACCATGTACACCTTTATTAAACTAGCATGCTGCACCCCACAAGCATGAACAATTAAATGGCAGTCAAAATATTTTTTAGATGTCTGTAAGGAGGTGGGAAAAATAAAGCTATGGTGAATATTCAGCAAAGAAAATGTTCACAAGCTTTAAGGAGGGAGACCTAAAGATGTGGTCCATTGGTGTGTGTGTCTGTTCTTGCTGTTATTTCTTCTCCTACAATTTCGGTTTCTTTATGCGAGGAGTTTATCTGTTACATAAGTAAGCACGACTGCTAAAGAAGTGTGCAGTTTACCAGGTGTCCTGATGATGTGCGGGAGGTGGGCTGCTCACCCCAAGCTTCACAGCCCGGTTCCACAAGTGCAAGTGTGAGCAGATTCCCCAGGAGCAGACAGCGGGGAGAGAGGGCTTCCTCTCCACAGACTGGCTTCTGCCTTTCTTGAAGTTGTTTTCCTTATGTTAATTCCCTCTGACGCTGCTGATTTAAACACATGCCATCTTTTTACAGAACACGTGGACCCCAAACTGTTCTTCAACGTTCTTCGCATTTATTTGTCTGGGTAGGTACTCCTGTGCTTCAGTACACGTTCTTATCAATTAAACATAAAGAACATAAGAAATGCTGTGGCTGGACCCTGCTGCCCACCTGGCTGAAACAACAATTTAGATTCAAAAGTAACTGTGGTAGAGAAAGAATCCACTGTTCTTTATGGTATTACTTGGCCAAGGATGCACCGGGGATTGAAGGAGGAAAGCAATTCATGTTAAAGAGAGGCAAAGATCTGTGCAAGGGACGTTGCCAGGTGTGGAAAAGCTTTGGCGCCTTTCTCACAATTAGGTTTGGTAGTCCGTTGGAGAGGGTGTGGACGAAGAATCATGAAATCTGCCTCTTGTCACTTTCTGCTCTCCTCTGCTGCAAGATCTGACATCGGAAAGGTGGGCGTTCATCCAAGAACTGATTTTCCTTTCCTTTCTGGTCTAGTTGGAAAGGCAACTCCCAGCTTCCAGAAGGCCTGCTGTATGAAGGGGTCTGGGACACCCCAAAGAAGTTTGCCGGGGGGAGTGCAGCCCAAAGCAGCATCTTCCAGTGCTTTGACGTTCTGCTGGGCATCCAGCAGAAAGACAGCGGAGGTAAAGTGGGAAGTGGTGGACAGTAATCCCCTCTTAGGTTGACATAACCTCATTCTTTTTTTTTTTTTTTTGACATAACCACATCCTAATATCGAACAAGTGTCTTGCCACCAGCACCTCGTCTGAGCTGATCTGATGGCTTAGGACAATCGGTGGTGAAGTAGGGATTACATTGCCGCCATCCCATTTGGTAGCTGAACCATTGGCTCCTTGTGGAGCAGCTAGAGAATACAAAGCCAATGCCCAAACTCAAGTCCGTCTCACTCTCAATCTTACTAAAACACATCTGGAGTCCAGTGGACTCTGCGGGAAACCAGTGTCACATGTTCTGCACATGGAGGATCTGTCGCTGAAAGTGGGAGACCCCTGAAAATGAGCCAGGACTGCGGGTACAAGTGGCAGAGGTGGAGATCTGAGTGACAGGGAGAGGCTTGGCATTGCAACTGTGCAGCCAGCTTGTAGCCCCAGAAGCCCAGGGCCATGCCAGCACTAATACTGAAAGATGAGCCACAATCATTTGTGTTCCCCTTAGGAGCTTAAGAGTCCTCAGGAAGAATTTTCTCCTTTTCCCTGTTTTCTCAAACATCTCTTTGACAAAGGGGAAAGCATGGAACTGGGTGAAAATAGACTTTTTCCCTCTTAATTTAGTTAGTTTAAGATTATTTCCTAAAGCTCTGTTAGATTCAGTGCGGTGGCCCACCAGGCACAGATTATATGTGTAGGTATGCTTTCTATACCATCAGCCTCTTGGAAGGCTCAAACACAGTGGGAAAATGAGGAAGAAAGCACACACAAAAATCCTACCATGAAAGCATGTGTCTGGCCCATGAGGCTATGAGAATTAAGACTCTTTTACCGTGAATCCCATCACCTTGAGAGAGGATGGTTTTAACCACAGTGCCTGCTGCAATGGTACCTGTTGGTGAGCTCTCTCCATCTCTCTCTTTGACCTGCTGTGGTTCCCTGGATTCAGAAGGGCCCCGGCCTCCCTCTTACCTTCTCTTTGTCTTGTTCCTCTAGAATCCGCTTTTGAGTTCCTGCAGGACATGAGGACATACATGCCTCCGGCTCACCGGGGTTTCCTTGGCTCGTTGGAGGCAGCTCCATCCATCCGAGAGTTTATCCTTTCAGAAAAGGATGCGGGCCTTCAGGAAGCTTATGACAAGTGTGTGAAAGCCCTGGTGGCCCTCAGAAGCTACCATCTGCAAGTAGTAGCCAAGTACATCGTGATTCCCGCACGCCAGAAGGCCAAGGAGAAGGAAGGGGAGGAAAAGCCCTCGGCGCTGGAAAACCAAGGAACCGGGGGCACTGACGTCATGAATTTCCTGAAGACCGTGAGGGGGACAACTGAGAAATCCCTCCTGAAGGAAGGCTAGCGCAGCCTGGGCAAGGGCACATCCATCAGGGCGTCGCATGTACTCCCGCCACAGAGTGCTCTCAGACTCCTGGACCAACAACAGCCAATATGATAGAAACACCACAGAAAAATCAACAGCATTTTTTTCTAATACTTATGCATTCTTGATAATTGTATTGTATGAGAATGATAACCTCTTCTATACTAAGAATGATAACCTGTTCTATACTCCTGGGGAACAGTAGCATTTTCTGCTTACTACTGGTTGAATTCTTTATTTAGTGGAGGGTTAAGCTTGTATAGATCAAGAGAACTGAAATTTTGTCATTGTAAAAATTAAAATAAAAGTAAGAAAGGGAGGTGGAGGGAGAGTAGGGTGGAAGTATATTATGCTCCTAAAATTGTATATATGAAATATATAAAATTTCTTACCTTTATATAAATAAAAAAAGATTTTATAATTGTGAAAAATGTTCAATTGAGCAGCTATATTTTCTGTATTTTATAATTAAATTAGTGATTAAATTCAATAAATAACATTTATGTATAATATAATAAGTCTTGTTTCAATTTATAATTACAATCAGATAGACCTAAAGATGAGAGCTACTCTATACTGCTACTCCTCCAGCAGAACTGTAGATTCCTGTATTGTCCTGTGTTCATGTGATTGTTTTTATAATATCCTGTTACTTGTATGCATTCTCACTACCCAACAAGCCTCATGATGGCAGGGCCGCTGCCTTGTTTACTGGGCCGACCACCCCTGGCTCTTAGCACTGATCCTGACTTCAGGTTCTTTGATTCCTTTGCATTGGAAGTTGACAACCCAGACAGGGTTTATTGGGGCATTATGTTCACACACGGGTCAGTGTGGCAGAAAGAGGTTCTGCTGACTGGTTCCCCGACAGGAGCTGAGCAAAGCTGTTTGTCAGGTTGGGGAGGCATGGCTGCACCCTCTCGCTTTCTGAATCATGCCTCTAGGCTCCTAGCACTTGCGTTTGCACCTGGTTCATTGTGCAATGCTGGCACAGCTGCTTACTGTGCACGTAATATACCCCCAGTGGCAGTGTTGCTCCTATCACCACCCTAAGAAAGTCACATATTGGTCACACTGGGCTGCTGTGGGTGTGCATTCAGGTCACGGAAGTCCCTAACAGGGCAGCAGGAGGCCTTTCGCAGTTAGGGTCTGTACTCCCCTTGTTCCTCATTGCTTTGTAACTGGAAATGGATCCATGGTCAGGTCAGGAGATAGATCATGTGTCAGGCCAGGTGGCGCTTGATTGGGTCTTATTGCCCCTGAGAGACTTTATCCCCTTTATTCTCAAGAAGATTGGCCTAAGGTCTTGTCTTATGTAGGAGCTTCCTGCTGAGGGAAGGTTGAACCCTAAATCCTAAAGGCATAAAAGTGTTTTGCTGGGGCTGGCATTGTGCTGCTGCCTACAAAGCCAACATTCCATATGAGCGCTGGTTCAAGTTCCAGATGCCCCACCTCCAGTCCAGCTCCCTGCTAATACACCTGCAGCAGGGAAATCTGCAAAACGTGATCCAAGTACTTGAGTCCCTGCCATCCACCGCAAGGCCCACAGTCTCCTGGCTTCAGCCCCAGTTACTGTGGTCATTTGGAAAGTGAACCAGAGAATGAAAAATCTCTGTCTCTACCACTCTCTGTGACTCTGCCTTTCAACTAAATACAGTAATTTTTTTTAAATTAAAAAATCTTGTTTGTCCTTATCTTTTCTCAAGGAAGGGCAGATGAGTTGACATTCCCAGACCAACATCAGCCTGACATGGAAGTGTGGGAACCCAGAATATACAAATCTTCCCATGAGGTTAAAAGACAAGAGAGCAGGATAGCCACCAGGGGCCTGGAGGGGCATGGAAAAACAAATGATATTGGTGATGGCCAGCTTAATGGTTTCCCAAATAGTGAGGCTTGTGAAGCTGTCTAGCTTGTTTTTAAAGTTATTGAATATTCATCTCAGCATCCCCCTAATATATACACAGGTAGAGAAAGAGGTACCAGTCACTGTGCAGGCTCCAACCTGTTCTTTAAATAAATAGTCCAGGGCTAGGCGATTGTCTCAAACTGTGTTGACCAAGCAGTTAAGTGGTACTTGCAAGTTTTTAAGGGCTTGGCCAATATTAGTTGCTTGCATATCCAAAAACTTAATCAAATTTTTGAATGGACACGTCTTGGTAAGTGAAATCGCTCCCCAAATCCTCACCTCCAAGGGGTTGCTAACCCTGCTATCAACCAATGCCAGCCAGCATTAGGCCAACGGTCCTCATAGCCTTTTGGCTTTAGAATCAGCATATTCTAGAAGGTGACTTGTGAATAGAGATTTGCTGAGACCCTATGAAGCTAACAGTATGTTCTCCTATATATTGAGAGTTGTTGAGGCACTGATGAACAGTTGCTAAGAGTGAGACAGTATATGATGAGTCTGGGCACTTGCTAATCCGGGGACTTAATATTAGGGGAACCCCAAGCAAATCACTCTGGGTGATGTGCACATTGGTGCCTGCCTAACCAGAGTTCTCCAATAATCCAAGTTGCCCTCCAAAACGTGAGTACAGAAAGGTGAGAACAGATTCCTGACATAGCACAGTCTCTTTCCAACAGGTGTTCTTCTAGCAAGTTTAGGTCCTCTATGTATCATTTGCCAAAATTCTCTGGTTTGTTTATATCTGCCCACACATTACGTTTGCTAATCCAAGGCTTCCTATGAGGGGTATCTTCCCTTGGGGCACCAATGAATCCTATTGGGAGGAACATTAGGCTGCGGCATTTAAAGAGAAAGGATATATATTTTCATTGGTGTTTGTATTGCAGCCACATGGAAGACAAAGGGCAACAGCAGATGTGCAATTTAGGTGTGTGACCCCCTAGGAGGGACATCTGTTTACAACAAGAAGATCTAATCACAAGAAGAAGTGCTATGGGCACTCAATTCAACAGTAGTTTAAATATTGGGATCAAAGGCCACTGTGACTGTGGTACACTGTTAAATTTATGGTTGAGGCTACAAGCAGGGAAATAAATGGGCAGCTATGTCTTTATTGAGGATGGGTGTGACACAGCCAAGAGCAAGTCAGTTCCCTCAGCTATTATGCGAGAAACATTGATAAGGGAGTTACTTTCTTATGGGTTGCTTGCAGCAGTGGCCAGAAGGCTTAACAGGCATGCCAGAGTAGTGACCATTTTAGACCCAGCAAGGACATAATTGCACCTTTTTCCAGGTCAACATGCCTCCCAGGGAGATGCTGGATTAGAAAGCTAACAGAAAGGCGCACAATCATGATCACCGGCAAGAAAAAAAGGAGGCCTGTACACCATGTCAATTATCTGCCCTTTGCTTGAGGAAGTTTCTCCAGTCCTCCACCGGATCACAGGAGCATATGGGTTCCCCTGGAGAAACTTGTGCGGCCTTGGAAGAGACCTGCTGGGGCCATTGCTGTGGTGCAGCAGATCAAGCTGCCACCTATGGGTGCTTATTCGAGTCCTGGCTGCTCCACTTCCAATCCAGTTCCCTGTAAATGGGCCCAGGAAGGCAGCAGAAGATGGTCCAAGTACTTAGGCCCCTGCTGCCCACATGGGAAATATGGACAGAGTTCCAGGCTCCTGGGTTCAGCCTGGCCCAACCCTGCCAGTTGCAGCCATTTGAGAAGTGAACTAGTGGATGGAAGATCAATCTATCTCTCCCTCTCTCTGTCTTTCAAATAAGTAAGTAAATCTTGGAAAAGAAGAAGGAGGAGGAGGAAGAGGAAGAGAAGGAGAAGGGGAAGAAGTAGGATAAATCTGCTTTAGTGAGGAGAGCTAGACCCAGCTAAGGACCCCTTTGAGATTTACTGCAGTGGGGGTAGCCAAGATCATCCATTCTTAAGCACCTCTTCTGTTTTTCTGATAATAAGAGGGAGACATCTCTTTCCAAGTTTTAAGCAGAACTTGATGGCCTAAGCTCAGGTATGGAAAGATATCTTTATTTTTATTTATTTATTTGTTTTTGGACAGGCAGAGTGGACAGTGAGAGAGAGAGACAGAGAGAAAGGTCTTCCTTTACCATTGGTTCACCCCCCAATGGCCGCCGCTGCCGGCGCACCGTGCTGATCCGAAGCCAGGAGCCAGGTACTTCTCCTGGTCTCCCATGGGGTGCAGGGCCCAAGCACTTGGGCCATCCTCCACTGCACTCCCGGGCCACAGCAGAGAGCTGGCCTGGAAGAGGGGCAACCGGGACAGAATCCAGCGCCCCGACCAGGACTAGAACCTGGGGTACCGGCGCCGCAAGGCGGAGGATTAGCCTATTGAGCCGAGGCGCCAGCCGGAAAGATATCTTTTTATCAGCTGCTGGCAAAACCCAGCTTTTGCTTTCTAGATGCTCCCTGGATCTGTTCCAGATTGATTGCATGGTCAGGTTCAATGCCCTGTCTATTAGGACCTGCCCCAGGTTGATCTCTTAGTGTGTGATATGGTTCAATTTCCTGTCTATGAGGAGTACAGAGGATCTTCCTCAGGTCATTTCAAAGGGACTAAGTTCTTGGCTTCCCCTGGGGGCAATGCAGATCCTGTGGGGATTATTTTGGGCTTCTTTGAAGAGCTTAGCTGTGGCATGATTCATTTTTTTCAACCTTTCTAGAGGACTGGGGTACCAGGAGGCATGTTACGTAGAGAGTATTCCCAGGAGAGTCGAGAGAGTTCAGATCACATTTGAAACAAAGGAAGGTCTGTTGTCAGTGTAGAGGGATTTGAAAAGTCCAAAATAAGGGATTATCTCCTTTAAAAGGAATTTACAAATTTCTATTTCCTTCTTAGCGTTTCCAGAGAAGCCTCCACCCATCCTGTGAGGGCACTGACAAATCCCAGGGACTGAGTCCTGTTCCAGAGAGCGCCTGAGTGTCATCTATCTGATCCATCTGCCGGTCTTCTCCCAGGTGCGTTCTCCTGTGTTGGGTTGATTTTATCAGTGAAGATAAGATAGGATGGTCTCAGGATTATGACAAGCACACGTTTCACAGGACAGTGTCATCTACTTTATGATCTTTCTGAGGTCTTTCCCCCAGAAGGATCCAGTGGACTCTATCCCATAGGGCATCTCTCCCATAATGGATGGTGCCATGGAACTCTTCAAGGAGCTTCCATTTGGTCCATCCCTGTGATAAGAACCTTATCATTTTGATGAACCATCAGTTATTCTCCTTTCTGTATTCCAAACTTATGACTTCCTCACATTCTCTTTGGAAGTACGGGGCATGGATAAGAAACTGGAATGGATCTACTGCTGAGGCAAGCACCTTGTAAGGTTTCTGAGATCAGACCACCTCTGTAGCAACCTTGTCTGCCCTGTTATTTCTCCAGAGCTATACTATTGTGGCCCTTCCAGTGAATACCTGGCACCATTAAGGAAGTTATGCTCCCTCTAAAACAAGCAAACTTAAGTCTTCATGTTTTTAATATGCTTCTGTTTGCTAGTGTTCCTCTTTGAGATCCTCATGCAGCAGAAATTGACCACTCCCAGAAACACATTGAAGCTTTTTTCTGGTTTTAGGGACTTACTGGAAAATAATTGTTGTTTTTTTTTTCTCCTGGTCATCAGCTAGGGGTTGAGAACCCAGAGTCAAAATAAAACCTAGGTATTAGACTCCTTGTAAGGAAATCTGGCCTCCTGAGAGCGGGATTTTGTTCCATCATTTACTTCACAAATGTAAGGGTCTTAAAGGATTGTAGTTTATTTCTTTCCAAGAAGAGGTGCTGATCTACAAATTATTTACGTATTGTAAGAGGGCTAATTTTTTAGGGTAACTTTCAAATAGATGAAGGTGACCTCTGAAACCCTGAGGAAGCACAGGCCAAGTGTACTGTGTGGCTTTCTGAGTATCTGGGCTTCTACACTTGAAGGCAAAAAGGCACCAGGAATCAGGCGTCCTTGAAGCCTAGCACAGTACAGTACAGGGCCCCTCCACTGAATAAGTAGAGGATATGGGTTTGGGATCACCTGACAGGTGGAGATAGCTGCCAGATTTACCACCCACAGATCCAGTACAAATCAGACTCCCCATTTGGTGTTTTGAGTGGGAGCAGTGGAGTGTTCCAGGGAGACTGACAAGGACTATTCAGAACTTCTGGAGCAAGAGTTGGAGTCCTTATAAGTCTTCTGCTTCGTTAGGGTCCTGTCTCTTCAATGGGTATTCCATTCCTGGCCTTAGATATAATTCTCCTTGGGCAATATTATGGGCTAGCCCTGGGTTGGAAGTATACATAGAGATGGGTCTACTTGATTTTAGTGGAAATTGACAGGCTCTGGACCCCATGGATTCTGAAGTGCTAACAAACACCCTGTTTTGAACTCACTGCCACTTAGACATGCTACCCTTTTAGGAAGACAGTGGCTTCAAGTTCAGGTAACAGATCCCTACCCAGAATTTGGGCAGGGCATTCAGGAACATGTGAAAATAAGTTGGTTGTAGAATAAAACTCGGTTTCATAAGCAAGGAAAGAAAGCTGTCTTACCTTAGGTTGACCATCAGTATCTACTACCATGCAATTGCAGCTGGAGAGGAGGCCAACACGGTCAGAGTAGGCAGCTTTGGTGTCCAAAAGGAACTCAATTCTTCTACCTGCCAGTTCTAGAGGGATCCCAAGCTCCACTAGAGCAATAGTGGTAGATTATGGTGAAGTTGGAGCTAGCAGGCACCTGGGCCCCAAAAGTGAGCCTCTGCCTCCCATACGAAGTCTCTTGCTAGGATAGTCAAATTCCCCTTGTCCAGGGTAATCAAGGCATTCCCTCTTCCAGTGGCCCTCTCTCCTGCAACAGGTGCACTGCTTGCATCTGAGTTGTTTAGGTCTTTGGAGTTCCTCCTGGAGTGGCTAATTAATGGTATCCAAAAGCTGCACCTGCTGAGCTACTCTCCTACCTTTGCTCACATCTTCAGCTCTGTCTTGATTGGTGAAGACCTTGAAGGACTCCTCCTCCATTAAGATTGCCATTGGAGTCTGAGATCCTGCCTCTAGTTTCTGTAACTTTCCCCTAATGCCTCGGGCTGACTGAGTTAGGAAATGTATAGTAAGTAGGGCACAGCCTTTGGTGAAATTGGAGTCTTTGCTGTTGTGTTTCCTGAAAGCTGGTCCAGAAATACACCTGGGTTCTCTTCCTTTTCCTGTGATCTCCTTCACTCTGTCATAATGAGCAAACTTCAACAGACACTTTTGCCGTCCCTCCGTTACCCAGGTAACAAGGTGTGCCATCCTAGCCATGTCAACTTGGTCCTCAAACTCCCAACAGGGCTCCTGAGCTGGAAATGCTTAAGTCTCCACCTGGAATACCAAGCGCTGGGGCTGAGAGGCAACAGAAGTATCAACATACTCAACAAAACTGACAGTGTGCAAGTTCTTGGGCCTCCTGGAGGGTATGGTCCTTCTTATCGGGAATAAAACTTATATATTATCCGCAACAACACCCTACCAAGTAAGCGAGAAGGTCAAGCTTAGCTAAGTTGATTCCTGAAGCTTTCTGTGTCCTCATAAAACTGTTCAAACTTTCCCTTACATAGTTTTAACTCAGTTACTGAGCAAGAAACATGCACTCTGGCAAGTCTCCCTCCCCCCTTCACAACTGCTCAGAATGGAAAGCAGAGAAGAAAACAGCCAGTTTTGCACTCGAGAGGAGGCTGATCAGGGAGGACCCCCAAAGTGAGCTGTGGCCCGGGTGATGATTAGGATCCAGTGGAGGCTTTGCTTGGGAGGTGGAGGGAGTTTGCCAAGTTGGCATCTATGATGCTGACAAGGCTGAAGAAGAGAAACAGAAGCCTGCCAGTGCTGTGAGGTCAGATTTTAAGAGGGGACCAGTGGAGCTGGTGCTGTGGCGCAGTAGGTTAATCCTCCACGTGCAACACTGGCATATGGGTATGGACGCCAGTTCTAGTCCCGGCTGCTCCGCTTCCCATCCAGCTCTCTGCTATGGCCTGGGAAAGCAGTAGAAGATGGCCCAAGTCCTTGGGCCCCTGCACCTGCATGGGAGACCGGGAAGAAGCTCCTGGCTCCTGGCTTTGGATCAGATTAGCTCCAGCCGTTGTGGCCATCTGGGGAGTGAACCAGCACATGGAAGGCCTTTCTCTGTCTCTCCCTCTCAATGTATTAACTCTAACTCTCAAATAAATAAATACAATATTTAAAAAATATATATATGGGACCAGGTCGAAGGTAAAGGTCAGGGTCAGGGTGATTGAGGGGTTGGAGCCAGGCAGATTTGATGGGTACCACAAAGCTTGGAGGTCCTGCTAGAAACTTGTGAAATCCTGATTGTAAGATTTCTTTCTCCACTTTTTTTTTCTCATGTGCAAAACAAATCCAGTTGGAGAATGGTATAATTTAGTAATCCTTGCATGAACCATGTCTCATAATCCTGATTTGTATTGAGGCCAAATGATAATGAAATAAAACATTTTTTTTTCTTTTTTAAGCCATTCAGTTTAAATTGTTCCCCAATTCTTAAAATGCAACCCAGAGAAGAGTTCCTGGGGATACTTGCGGTGTTACCCATTGTGGGGTCTGCAGTGAAATTTGCAAGCTACTACTAACGGTACAGGAGCAGACATAAGTCCTGTCACTGGGCAGTTGTACGTGAATAGATGCTCTTCTGATTCTGAATGTCTGTAGATGGAAGCAGCAGGGAAGAAAGAGGCAGGAATATAGAAGAAATGGCAGGAGTGATGGGGTTAGTCAAAGGATCAGGAAAAAGGGCCTCAAAGAAGACTCTATGGACTCTTATGCAGCATGGAATTGATCCCTGACAGCTCTTTAAAGATTGCATTTGCATGGTTTAGAGGCCAGCTCCAGACATGGCTATGATTAGGGGGCACTGTGGTTGGTGGACAGGAGTGAGGTTATGTCCTGATAAGTAAGATCATGGACTGAGTGGAGTCAGGAAGAATTAAACCCAAACTAAAACCAAAATTCGAAACTTTTCTTTTCTTTTTTCTTAAAAAGATTTTATTTGAGAGGTAGAGAGACAGACAATGAGAGGGAGAGGCAGAGAGAAAGGTCTTCCTTCCATTGGTTCACTCTCCAAATGGCTGCAATGGCTGGAGCTGTGTCAATCCCCAGGAGCCAAGTGCTTCTTCCAGGTCTCCCACATGGGTGCAGGGGCCCAAGGACTTGGGCCATCTTCTACTGCATTCCCAGGGCATAGCAGAGAGCTGGGTGGGAAGCGGAGCAGCTGGGACTAGAACTGGCGCCTATATGGATGCTGGCACCGCAGGTGTAGGATTAACTTATTACACCACAGCACCCACCCCAATTTGCAACTTTTTTAAACTACAAAGCTACAAACCAAAAATGATAGTAATAAATTTTTTCATGCATCTGCTGCCATTCTAAAGTTTTCACATGTATCAAGTCATTTAATCATTACAATAAACCTAAAATATAAGTACCTTTACTAGCTATATTCTCCTATAGGAAAACCAATACCTAATGTCATATGATAGTTTTCAAAAGCCACATAACCATAGTAAAGCAAAAGATTGAACCCAGGCTATCTGACTCCAGGATATTTCAAACCTCAGAGTATAACTTCTCCTTTTCAAAATATGTCTTTCAAAGGGGAGCACTGCTCCTTTTGACCTTTGCTGTCAGCATACTGGACACTTGGTTGCTTGAGTTCTTCCAGAACTCCCACCTGACTTTCTGTTACGTTGCAGTTGCAAGAAAGCAGTGGGCATGGGGTGGTAAAGAAGACCCATTCTTGATCCTGTGACTTCTGGGTGGAGCAATGCCCCACTTTTTCCTAAGCAGGAGCTCAGCAGCACATCCTTGGCCTTGGGTGGTACCTTCAGTTGGCTGTGCCTTTGCCAGAGAAGCTGTAATGCAGTGAGTTGAACCTAATGAGTGCTCAGGCTTGTGCTTGGAGATATGGTGACCCATGCTGGAAAGAAGATGAATTTTAAAATTGGAAATCTGCCCTGTAAGTAATCTTTTTCTGAGTCTACTGAGTTATGTCTATTCACATGGATTTAAAGATTTCTACCAAATGAAAATGAGAAAGCTGAAGGGCAGATGTTTAGTAACAAGTAAGACAGCAGTTAGGATGCCTGTGTTCCACCACGGTGCCTGGTTTCATTACCCACTTCCCATTCCTGACTCTGACACTGGTACCTAGGCTTCTTTGGCTCACTTAGAAACAGAAATTGACAAGAGGGGCCTGTGCCCATATAGGATCCGGCACTGCATGTGGCTGCTTTACCTGCTACACCACAGTGCCAGCCCCAAGGCAATGACTTTTAATATATAATACCAAAGCACAATCCATGAAATACATGATTGGTGAGCTTGATTCCATAAAATTAAAAACTTCTACTTTGTAAGACAAGGGAATGAAAGCATAAGCTGTAGACTGGGAGAAAATATTCATAAACACATATCTGATAAAAAAACTAATATAAAAATATAGAAAGAACTCATACAACTCAAAACATAGGAAAATGGGACGACTCAGTTAAAAATTAGGCACTATGGATCATGCATTTATGTGGGCTCGTCCTGTGAGGCCTATACTGTCAGAATGGTGGGGTGATGGCATTCTTTGACAAGAAGCACTGGAGACAAGTTTCGGTGAACACATCCATTAATTAACAATCAGGCACAGCTTTTAAAGGGCAGGCAAAGAGGAGTAGCTAGTTCAGGGTAGCAACACTAATTCTATAGGATAAAGTGGATACTGGTGCCTCTAGGCTTTTCCAATCAGCTTGAAGGTCTCATAGCACATATAGCCTTCCAAGTGGTCATTATGGGTCTGGGCCACACCTGGGAGCTATTTACCTGGTTGACAATTACAAAGCCCTTCAACAGGAAGCAGGATGGGGGAAATGTTCCTGGGGCTCCTGCCACCTGGAGCAGCCAGGTCCTGTGTAGGCTCTCAGTGTGCCTGAGCCCCCTACCAGGGTCTTTCCTGGGAGACATGGTGTGCCATGCCCTCTTAACCTCCTGCATGGGCTAGGTGGGCAGTATCCCAGCCAGTCACAGGTTGAGATGGTTGAGATGTCAGTTTCCCAAATCTGAGTGCCTGGGTTTGATACACAGACTCTTCTCAAACTTCTTGCTAATGCAAATCCTAAGAGGTCGTGATGATGGATTGAATAATTCTGCTACACACATAAGAAACCCAATTGCTTTCCAAGCTTCAGTCCAGCTAATCCCTGATCACTAAGGACATTTGGGCAGTGAACCCATGAATGGATTTTCTCTCTTTCATTGCTTTCCCCTTCTTATCCCTTCTTCTCTCTCCAGCTGTCTGACTCTCAAACAAAAATGTAAAAATATATATAGATGACAAATAAACATGAAAAATGATCAACATAGTATGTCATCAAGGAATTATAAATTATAACAATGATGTACCAAAGGCAATCAAAAACAGAAAACCACAGACCAATACTGTTGATGAACATAGATGAAAAATTATCAAAAAAGTACTAGCAATCTGAATCTAATACCACATCAAAGAGCTCATACATCAGGATCAAGTGGGGTTTATCCCTGGAATGCAAGGATGGTTCAATATTTGCAAATACACAAAATTTTGTAAATCACATTAACAGGATGAAGAACAAAAACCATATGATCATCTCAACAGAGACACAAAAAGCATTTGATAAAATTCAGCATCCCCTCATGATAAAAATAATCAACAACTTATGTATTTAAGAAAATGTAACAAAATAATAAAGGCTGTAAATGACCAAAAATAGCCAACATCATACTAATGGGGGAAAACTGAAAGTGTTTCCTCTCAAATTAGGAACAAAACAAGGACCTTAACTTTCACTACTCTTAGCCAGCAAATTACTGAAAGTCTTAGCAAGAGCATTTAGGGAAGAGAAAGAAATAAGGGACATCAAAATTGGAAAGGAGGAAGTCGAAACACTTATGTTTGCAGATTACATGATTTTTTAAAGTGGAAAAACCTAATAACTCTGCCAAAAAGCTCTTAGAATTGATGAATCAATTCAGTAAAGTTGCAGATTACAAAATCAACATTCCATAAAAGTAGCATTTATACATCAATAATGATCTTCCTGAAACAGATGGTAATTTCATTCACCACAGCTATCAAAACTTAATTATTTAGCAGTCAATTTAAGCAATGAAGTGAAAAATTCCTACAATGAAAATTATAAAATACTAATAAAAGAAATCATCAAGTGAGCATCCTTGGTTTGTGCCACCACTGGTTACCCTTGGACCTGTATGCATGCATGAGACAACCCTTGGAGACTTTGGGTAGAACATGGAAGATATCAGGGAACTGGACATCTTGTCACTGAGCTCTACTGCTGAAGCTGCCAAAGAAATGAAATTATGAAGGCTATTTATACTCCTGCTGCTCCCTACAGAATCCTAGAACTCCACTTTTGCACTGAGGGCTTTCATGTGGAACTGGCTCAGGGAGGCTCAGTTTTGGAAAAACTACAGTGGAAGATATATATACCATGATATACCAAGATGCTCCACCACATCAGCCTTTGGCCACTTAATATAGAAGACTGTTAGAAGACATGAGCTGACTGAGAGATGACTTATGAAAATCACTGAAGGAAGAAACTTGACAAACTGATACTAAAATTCATACGGAAATACAAGGGAGGCAGAATAGCCAAAACCATCTTGATGGAGAAGAGTGAAGTTGGAGGGCTCACATTTCCTGATTTTGAAACTTAACTGCAGAGATACAGTGGAAAGAATTAGGATGACAAAGCATATTATATTACTCAGGAACTGGAAAATCTCATGGAAAGCCTGCGGAGTGCTCTTCTTTATTTTACACTGGAAATATTGGATGTTAATGATCTTTGCACAGATCATGCCATGAGTCACATTTGAAAAACACAAGGTATTGCCATTTGCTGCAGAACAAGCCCCTATCAAGGCAATGGAAGGAAGGCTTTGTTTCCTATGGATATTTGTATGCTGCATAGAAGATGTTCTATGGTGGAATCAAGATAAAAATATCAGAGATATAATACATGACCTTTTTTTTTAATACTTTTTTTGACAGGTAGAGCTATAGATAGTGAGGAAAGAGAGACAGAGAGAAAGGTCTTCCTTCACTCCCCAAATGGCTGCCATGGCTGGAGCTGTGCCGATCCAAAGCCAGGAGCCCCTGAACCGGTCTCCCATGCGGGTGCAGGGGCCCAAGGAACCAGGCCATCCTCCACTGCCCTCCTGGACCAAAGCAGAGAGCTGGACTGGAAGAGGAGCAACCAGGACTAGAACCCGGTGCTCACATGAGATCCCGGCGCCGCAGGCGGAGGATTAACCAAGTGAGCCACAGCGCCAGCCCACTACATGCCTTTTCAGCCAGGTACACTTGCACTTAAAGCAAATTAGGTCCTTCCACAGGTGTTCCTATGGAAGCATGTCATGATTTTCTTCACTCAGTTTCTCTAAAAAACTACTTAAAGAGGGGCCAGAGCTGTGATGCAGCAGGTTAACGCCCTGGCCTGAAGTGCCAGCATCCCAAAAGGGTGCCAGTTCGAGACCCAGCTGCTCCACTTCTGATCCAGCTCTCTGCTATGGCCGTGGGAAAGCAGTAGAAGATGGCCCAAGTGCTTGGGCCCCTACACCCACGTGGAAGACCCAGAAGAAGCTCCTGGCTCCTGGCTTCAGATCAGTGCAGCTCTGGCTGTTGCGGCCAATTGGGGAGTGAAGCAGCAGATGAAAGACTTCTCTCTCTCTCTCGCTGCCTCTCCTCTCTCTGTGTAACTCTGACTTTCAAATAAATAATCTTTTTTTAAAAAAGAACTATTCAAAGAAAATCCAAAATCCAATGGATAGATTTTTATATATTGATTTTAGATTTTATATATTGATATATAGATTTTATACATCCAATGAATATTTTTATATTGTAAGCATTTTTTTTTTTTGACAGGCAGAGTGGATAGTGAGAGAGAGAGACAGAGAGAAAGGTCTTCCTTTTGCCGTTGGTTCACCCTCCAATGGCCGCCACAGCTGGCGTGCTGTGGCCGACGCACCGCACTGATCTGATGGCAGGAGCCAGGTGCTTCTCCTGGTCTCCCATGGGGTGCAGGGCCCAAGCACTTGGGCCATCCTCCACTGCACTCCCGGGCCACAGCAGAGAGCTGGCCTGGAAGAGGGGCAACCGGGACAGAATCCGGCACCCCGACTGAGACTAGAACCCGGTGTGCCAGTGCCACTAGGTGGAGGATTAGCCTATTGAGCCGCGGCGCCGGCCAGCATTTTTATATTTGTATTATATAATATTATTTTTAATATTATTTATATTTTTATCTTTACAACTTCCATTATCTTTGTATATTCAGTCATGGAGAAGAATGCATTAAAATAATTTTTGTGGTAAAAAGAAAAATCATCAAGAACACAAAACAACTAGAAAAATATTTCTTGTTCATGGGTTGAAAACATTAATATTGTTAAAATGTCCATATTACCTAAAGGAATCTACAAGTTCAACTGGATCCCTATCAAAATTCTAATCATATTATTCACAGAATTAGGAAAAATAATTCTAAAATTCATATGGGACCACAAAAGATGTGGCATAGCCAAAGCAATCCTGAGCAACAAAAATCAAGCTGAAGGCATCACACCTAATTTTAAAGCATACTACAAAGTTATGGTAATTAAAACAGCATGGGGGTGGGGGGGGTTGCCATGGTGAAGAGGGTTAAGCAGCTTAATGGTATGCCTGCCTCTCACATTAGAGTGCTGGTTCTAGTCTCAGCTACTCTGCTTCTATCCTGCTCTCTGCTAATGTGTCTGGGAAGCAGTGGGTGATGGCACCAGTCCTTGGGTTCCTGCCACCCGTGTGAGGACCTGATTTCAACCTGTCCCAGCCTGGCTGTGGCAGACATTTGGGGAGTGAACTAATGGATGGAAGATATACATCCTTCTCCCACTCTACCTTTCAAAAAAAATGTTAAGTAAATAAGCAAAACAGTATGGTACTGGCATAAAAACTGATACATAGGTAAGTGGAACATAACAGAGAGCCCAGAAATTTATACACACACACACACACACACACACACATATATATATATACATCCAACTTATTTTTTGACAAAAGTGTCAAGAATATACATTGGGAAATGATAATCTTTTCCACAGATGGTGCTGTCCAAAGTAGACACATGTATGTGGAAGAATGAAACTAAATCCCTACCCTTCAGCATATACAAATAGTAACACAAGATGAGTCAAATACCGAAATGTAAGACCAGAATTTATAAGATTGTTAGAAGAAAACAAAGGAAACCCTTACCCAAGACATGGGTGTAGACAATGATTTCTTATGAAGGACCCCAAAAGAACAAGCATCAAAAGTGAAACTAGACAAATGGGATTATATTAAACTTAGATGCTTCTGCTCAGCAAAGGAAACAAACAATAGACTGAAGAGATACCTGACAAAATAGGAGAAAATATTTGCAAGCTAATTATTTGACAAAGCATTACTACCTAGAATGTGTCAGCAAGCTAAAAAACTCAACAACAAAACAACCAATCCAGTAAGAAATGGGCAAAGGACCAGAGTAGACAGTTCTCAAAAGAAGAAATACAAATGGCCAACAAATACCCAAAAAAAATTCAGTGTCACTGGCCATCAGGGAAATTCAAATCAAAACCACAATGAAAAAAAAATCAGAAAGTAACAAAGAGTGGCAAAGATGTGGAGAAGGGAACTCATACACATTGTTGGCAGGAATGTAAATAAGTGCAGACACTGTAGAAAACAGTATGGAGATTTTTTAAAAAACTAGAGCAACCATATGACCCATCAATACCACTAGGAGGTAAATGTGTGTGTGTATATATATATATATATCTTTGATATAATTATTTCTTATCTTTTATATATATATATATATACATATCTTTTTGATATATATATAGTGGTATTATATATATACATAGTGGTATTATATATATATACATGGTGGTATTATATATATCAGAAAGATATGAATATATATATATCAAAAAGATAGGAAATAATTATATCAAAGAGATTTCTGCACAGCACTGTTCACAACAGCCAAGATACAGAATCAACCAAGGTTTCCATCATCAGATGAAAGGATTAAAACAAATGTGGTATACAAAAGCAAAGCTGGAGACATCACAATACCAGATTTCAAGATATACCACAGGGAAGTTATAATCAAACCAGCCTGGTACACGCAAAAAAAAAAATAGACATGTAGACTAATAGAACAGAATAAAAATTCCAGAAATCAATCCATGCATCTACAACCAACTATCTTTGACAAAGGAGCTAAAATCAATCCCTGGAGCAAGGACAGCCTCCTCAACAAATGGTGCTGGGGAAACTGGATTTCCACAGGCAGAAGTGTGAAACAAGACCCCCACCTTACACCTTACACAAAAATCCTCTCAAAATAGATCAAGGACTTAAATCTATGACCTGATACCATCAAATTACTAGAGAACATTGGGAAACTCTGCAAGACATTGGCATTGTCAAAAACTTCTTGGAAAAGAGCCCAGATGCACAGGCAATCAAAGCCAAATTTGACAACTGGGATTACGTCAAATTGAGAAGCTTCCACACTGCGAAAGAAGCACTCAGCAAAGTGAAGAGGCAACCAACAGAATGGGAGAAAATATTTGCAAACTACGAAATTGAGAAAGGATTGATATCCACAATCTATGAAGAGCTCAAGAAACTCAACAACTACAAATCAAAAAAATCCAGAAATGGGCAAAAGACTTTAACAGGTATTTTTCAAAAGAAGAAATCAAAAAGGCCAACAGACACATGAAAAAATGCTCAGGTCACTAGACATCAGGGAAATGCAAATCAAAACCACAATGAGGTTTCACCTCACCCTAGTTAGAATGGCTCTCATATAGAAATCAATAAATAATAAATGCTGGCAAGGATATGGGGAAAAAAGCACACTAATCCACTGTTCATGAAGATTCCTCAGAAATCTGAATAGAATATAGACACACCATATGACCCAGCAATTTCACTCCTAGGAATTTACTCAAACAAATGAAATCAGCATATGAAAGAGTTATTTTTATCTCCATGTTCATTGCATCTCAATCCACAATATTTAAGATATGGAATCAACCCAAATGTCCATAAACTGATGACCGGATAAAGATTATGATGCTCTGACACAGTAGATTAATCCTCCACCTACAGTGCTGGCATCCCATATGGCATCCCTAGTCCTGGCTGTTCCACTTTCCATCCAGCTCTCTGCTATGGCCTGGGAAAGTAGTGGAGGATGGCTCAAATCCTTGGGCCCCTGCACCCACATGGGAGACCTGGAAGAAGCTCCTGGCTCCTGGCTTTGAAGTGACACAGCTCTGACCGTTGGGACCATCTGGGGAGTGAATCAGTGGATGGAAGACCTTTCTCTCTCTCTCTCTCACTTTCTCTCTCTCTCTGCCTCTCTGTAATTCTGCCTTTCAAATAAAATAAATAAATCTTAAAAAAAAGAAGCCAGTATGGCAGCTTTCTATAAAATGTACTTTCATCAAATAACCACTGTCTTGTATACTTATCAAAAACTTACATCCATATAAAACCTGCATTTGAATGCTTATAGCAACTTTATGCATAATTGTCATTACTTGTAAGCAACCAAGATGTTGCTCAGTAGGTGACTGGACACAGAACCTGCAGTACATTTAACAATGGAATGTTACTACAGTGCTACCAAGCCAAGAAACACATGGAGGAACTTTAAAAGGCATGTTATTGAGTGGAAGAAGCTGGTCTGTAAAAGGCACACATTGGGTGATTCCCACTATAGAACTTTCTGGGACAGGCAACATTATAGAGAGAGTGAAAAGATCAGTAGTTGTCAGGAGTTAGGGAGGAGGAAGGCCTGAACAGGCAGAACACAGAGAGTTTCTAAGGCAGTGAAACTAGCTAGCATGACACTACAGAGGGAGATGCATGTCATCTTACATTTTTCAAAGCCTATACCAAGAGTGATCCCTCATATAAACTATGGACTTCAGGTGATAATGATGTGTAAAAGTAGACTTCATTGATCATAGCAAGGGAACCATTCTGGTGAGGGTTGTTGATGTTGCAAGAGACTGTGCATATGTGCATCCAAGGGGTACATGAAATTCTCTATGCTCTCTATGCTTTCTGCTCGCTTTTGTTATGTCCCCGAGACTGCTCTAAATGAAACTAATCTATTAGAAAGATAATTGTTTTATGACCTTAGATAATCCACTTAACCTCTCTAGCCTGTTTGGCATGTATGAAATCACCAGAGAGAAGCAGATCATTAATAAGATGTTTTGATTCATAATGCAATCACATATCTTATCGGAAATTGATAGGCAAAGTTAATCATAGTGAAAATTTTAAACAACTAAAAGTCAACCACTTTCAAAAGTAGAATGATTCCTTTCGATTCATAAGGACAATGATTTTGATGTAATAGCTATTTTTCTATGTTTATATATTTTAAAAATTTACAAAGTGTTTGAGGAAAGTACCCTTTGAAGAATGTATATCACATTGTCTTTAATTTTACGAGGATTTTCCAGAGCACTGCAGGCCCTTGGACTTGATCAAGCTGATGGAACCAGATCTTGCCCATCCATTTTTACTTGAAAAGCACTGTTTTAGGTCTTTACCCAGCCCAACTGAATAATTAAATTTTAAAGAATTCCCTCTTCATTTTGTTTTCATAGATTTTTAAAATTCATCACACATCACTTTTGCCTCACATAGGGATGGATGCTCCCTGTGTGTGTGTGATTGGCCCTGTTAATTTGTCATTGGATAGTCAATAATGTTTAATATGCCTGAAGCATTAAAGAACAAATAGGGTGATTGAGGTGGTTATAAATAAGACTGGATATGTTGGTGAAGCTAGACCATGATGAGCTGCAGGGCCTTGCAGTGAGAGAGTTTTGATTTATCTTGCAAACAAAGGGAAATATTTTAAGCAGAAAATGACTATCATATTTGAATATTATTCAAATGAATAGCTGTGAATTTTAAATGCATGAGTGATATTTAAATAATAAATATTTAAATAACTCGGGAGCGGCCGGTGCCTCGGCTCACTAGGCTAATCCTCCACCTTGCGGCGCCAGCACACCCGGTTCTAGTCCCAGTCAGGGCACCGGATTCGGTCCCGGTTGCCCCTCTTCCAGGCCAGCTCTCTGCTGTGGCCAGGGAGGGCAGTAGAGGATGACCCAAATACTTGGGCCCTGCACCCCATGGGAGACCAGGATAAGTACCTGGCTCCTGCCATTGGATCAGCACGGTGTGCCAGCCGCATCGTGCCGGCCGTGGCGGCCACTGGAGGGTGAACCAACAACAAAGGAAGACCTTTCTCTCTGTCTCTCTCTCTCACTGTCCACTCTGCCTGTCAAATAAATAAATAAATAACTTGGGAGCAGCTGGAGAGAAAAACGGCAGGGGACAGCTAATGTGGAGAGTAGTGACTAAACAGTACGATGAGGCAAGGGGCTATACAATAATCCAAGTGTGAAATGTAGGGAAAACACTAAAGATTACATTTGAATAGGAGAGGTAGGTTACAGGCTCACTAGTACATAAAATCCAACAGCAAATGCAGAAAGGCTTAAAATAATGGCAGTGGGTTGGAAACAAAGAGAAACAAGAGTGATATTAGGGGGCTGGCACTGTGGCCTAGTGGGCGAAGCCGCTGCCTGTGGTGCCAGCATCCCATATGGGCGCCGTTTCAGGTTCCTGCTGCTCCACTTCCCATCCAGCTCTCTGCTGTGGCCTGGGAAAGCAGTGGAGGATGGCCCAAGTCCTTGGGCCCCTGCACTCATGTGGGCTCCTGGCTTCAGATTGGCATAGCTTTGGCTATTGTGGCTAGTTGTGGAGTGGGCCAACAGATGGAAGACCTCTCTCTCCGCTTCTTCTTCTCTTTGTGTAACTCTGTCTTTCAAATAAATCTTAAAAAAAAAAAAGAGTGATATTAAGCCAATAAGACTTGCAAGATTGGATGTGGCTCTGATGGAGAAATGACTACTAAGTCTCCAACTCATCAGCTATGGTAACAGGGGTCCCACCACAGGAAGTCATCCAGGGTCATGCACAAAGAAGGGCCATATGTTACTTCACATTCTACTGTCAGCATCTTAAAGTTCTTAGTAATTTTTGATCAGAGGAATTACGATTTTACTCATGCTGAGTTCCTCAAATCACAGTGCTGATTCTGAGATATATCTTACCAAGATGGGGTGATAAGAGGAGAGTGAACTCTGTTCCTGTTTCCAGAGAATGACTGATAGGTTAATCTCAGAAGTGGCACCAGGCAGTGGGCTTTCGGCTGAAGGTCTTCAGATAGTGCTGAGAACTGAATGTCTTTGCTCTTGTCTTGATGAAAGACATGTAGGAACGTTTGATAAGCTAGGGTATCTCATGGAAAGCCTCTATGGAGCAGTCAAAGCTAACAGATGGGAGGATACATTGTCCTGGGGGTTGGGAAATGACCAGCTCATCAGCCTAGAGAAGATGACTGGTGTCCTTAAATGGACGAGGTCATGGAGAGAGAGGGAACAAAGTGAAGAAAGACAGAAGTCAAGGGCTGACCCATGAATAATAAATATAACCATAACCATAGTACTAAATATAATCATATGCCTGAATAATCAACTATAGCCAGAAAAATAGAGAGAATTATCAAAAGAAGGGAGTCATTCCTCTTATTGTTGGTTAGAAGCAATGATGTATTTAAAAACTTCTTTATTTTAGAGGCACAGAAAAAGAGAAAGAGAGAGAGACAGAGAGGCAGAGAGACAGAGAGAGACAGAGAGACAGAAAGAGACAGAGAGAGCGCTCCCAATTCACTGTTGTATTCCCAAATGCCCACAAGAGTCATGGATAACCATACTAAAGCCAGGACCAGGAATTCTAACCACTTGAGCCATTGCCTACTGTGCTCTCAGGGTGTAGCAATGGATTTAAAGTGAGACTGAGTTCCGGTCCTTACCATTTACAAAAAGTGACACCCCATGCTTTAGCTTAGGTTTTAGAGCTACAGCATCCTTAACTGAATTATGGGAATAATAATAGTACCAGACTTACAAGGCTGTGGTGAGAGTTAAATAAAAAGGTCTGTGGAAGATATTCACCACAGGACTTGACACAGGAGAGAAGTCAGTGGTTCTCAGATATTATTTATTTAATATTAGCCTTATTTCAAGTGCAATCCATCAAGGAGAAATAGATACAGAAAAGATCACAAAGGAAAAAAAAAAAAACATTTAAAAATGTAGTCAGCCATGCCAGGTACTGGAAGGGCTAATCAAGAAAGGGCTAGAAAGTCTCCATTGAACTTAGGAACAAAGAATTCATTCAGAAGCTGAACAAGAGCGTTCTCAATATACCAGTGCTGTTAGGAAGTGCTGCTTCTGATAATTGTGTTTTAGGACTTCGTTAATTTGAAAACTGAAACTCAGTATATCTGGTCTCACTATCGGGAAACGCCTAAACTATTCCCTAGCAGAAAACAATGGTGAACGTGTTTTCTTCCTTCCCATCTATTCCTTGGTTTCTTTCTGTAGCCCTGGTTTGTGCTGATAGTACTGTGATTTATGGAAAAGCTGGTTATGGAACCCAGGACTCTGAAACGCCCAGACCCTCTGTTAAGAGAGGAAATCTTGGGCTTGACAATATCTAACCAGCTTCCTCTCGGTAAACAACAAACATGCCGGGCACAGCTTCACTCAGGGTATGGCCCTGTGTTCCTTACTGCAGGAGAAGTTTCTGTGACCCACATTAAGGGGACAACAGAGACTAGTACAAAGTTACACTTGACATCAAGACCCCAATTCTAAACCTACGGGGTCCCCAGTGGGACAGTGAGGGGGCATTCATTCCACAAGACACTGGGTGCGGCCAAAGGAAATTGAAAGTTGGTTATGAGTTCTGTCTTCAAGGAGCACATGTCCTGTTGGGGAAAGCCATGTGGGTACCTGAGTAACAGTTACACCAGGTAGAATTTTTCAAGTGGTGAGAAGGAAAAGAGGTACAAGCTGGTTGTAGAATTTCGCAGCAAGACAGGACAATCTGAACAAGAGTTCATAGAAACATCAGCGTGTGGGATGTGCCTTGAAAGGTGCAGTGCAGACAGGAAGTCAGGAACTGATTTTGGAAAGAAGAGGCATTGTGTGTCGAGACAAAGTTAAACATGCTTTTTTCACAATCAGCAAGTAAACTTTGAGGCATGTGCAAGGTCTAGCTGGAAAATTTGAACTTTGTCTCTCTGGCAGTAAGGAGTTTCTGAAAGCTTTCACAGACCAATATTCACAGACCAATAAATAGCTAGGATTTGCATCTTGGGAGTGAGGAATATGCAGACTCAGGAATCTGGTGATGTTGATGAAGGTGAAGCACAGGTTAAAATCCACAAATGGGGCTGGCATTGTGATGCAGTGAGCTAAGCTGCTGCCTCTGATGCCAATGCCCCTGTGATTGTGCCAGTGTGAGGCCTGGCTGCTCTGCTTTGCATCTGGCTCCCTGCTAATGCACCTGGTAAAGCAGCGGAAGGTGGTTCAAGTTCTTGTGCATCTGCCATTCATGTAGGAGACCAGGATGGAGTTCCAGGCTCCTGGCTTTGGCCTGGACCAACCCCAGCCATTGCACAAACAGGTGGAAAGCCTCTCTCTCCTCTCTCCTCTCTCTCTCTCTCTCTCTCTCTTTCCCTTTCAAATAATTAATTAAATCTTTTTGAGAACAAGGAAACACATGACATTAGTAGGGTAGAGAAATGGTTATAATAACACAACATACATCTGCATGAGCAGGGCTGAAATAGAAAATGGAATCAGTAATTGAAACAGAAAAAATATAGTCAGAACAAAAGGAAAGAAAATCAGACATTGGTGACATTAAGAAAGGATTTCTAAAAAAAAAAGAAAAAATAATATTTAATGTTATAGTTGGGTGTTTCACTTCAAGTTTCTCATTCATTCACTCTATCACTTCTCTGGAATAAATTTTACTGTTTCCTAAAGATTTAGAAACAGCGACTCTGAATTTTTTTTCAAGATTTATTTTATTTATTTGAAAGGCAGAAATAAACAGAGAAGGGGAGAGAGAGAGAGAGAGAGGAGAGAGAGAGAGAGATCTACCATCTACTAGTTCACTCCCTAAATGGCCTCAATGGCCAGGGCTGGGTCAGGCAGAAATCAGGATACAGGAGCTTCTCACGTAGGTGCAGGGGTCTGAGCACTTGGGCCATCCCCTGTTGCTCTCCCAGGCACATTAGCTGGGAGCTGGATTGGAAGTGGAGCAGGAAGGACTCAAACTGGCACCCATGTGGGATGCCAGCACTATAGGCAGACACCCAACCCTCTATGTCACAGCACCAGCCCCGAGATTCTGAATTTTAAGCTGCTTGTTGACAGGCCACAGAGCTAATAGATCTAGACAAAGATTCACACCAAGCAGTCCTAAGGCAACAGTGGGGAGATCTGGACTGTAAGGATGTCAGCACACAGGAGGATAGCATTTGGAATGTCTTTCCGCTCCATAAATCTTGGGCTGCTCCGATGTTTTAATGAGTGTGTTGGACTGTATCTATAATGGCCCTTTCGTTTCTAATATTTTATGCTCTAGTGGTTTGCTAATAGACTGTAAGTTCTTGAGAGAGCACAGAAGGAATATATGAAAACCATGACTGGCATAAAAATATAACTGAGTCATATTTTTATGTGGGACAGAACAGAGGAACAAGAGGGTGCTTTAAAAGACAAACTCTGAGAAGTCGCGTTTGGAATGTGTGAGAACCCGACCGTTGCAATGGTTGGGTATTGGACTGGACAGTGCACGACTGAGAAGGGCTCCTGGGGTCTCCCTATGAAGCATAAAGCAGGTGAGGTGCTTTTGGCACACAATCCTCGAAACTGAAACCTCCCTGGTAACTGCTACATTGCGGCACTTCCTGTGTTAGCTGTTGCATTATGGTAGACAAAAGAAGGAAGAAGAGATGTGTACAGATAAGTCATTCTCTAGATAAATGTGTTTACAATCAGATGACCTAAGTTCAAGGTCCACTGGGCAGAATTTCCACAGTGTGGCTCTTAGACCTGGTGATCATTATTCAAGTGAGTTCAAATTGTGCTGTCTGGCACCTTGGACATCCAGCCTGGCAGAGTGAACAGAGCTAGGACTTGGACATAAAAATGCCTTAGCTCCAGTCCTCAGTCTACAAGTAACTGGTGGAGTGGTTCTGCATGGGGTTACTCACGGATGTATGCCTGAGTTTCCTGATTGCTAAAGTGAGGCTGGTAGTCATCTGCTTCCTATAGAACATCACACACCTTCATGGTAGCTTCTCAAAATTGTTTGATAAAAGTAGAGAAGCTTAAGAGTTCCCTTTGGGCTATTTTCACATTCATCGGCATCCACAATCTCAGTTGCTGGACTTAAAAACACACATCCTCTTTTAAATGATCAACTATTTCAAAAAATCAGTAAACGTTATTTCTTAAAACACACAAGAATAATAACAACCTTAAACTATATTGTTCAAGCTATCCACAACCCCATCTGTGGTCTGGCATGCCTTCACATACTCATTCCCTCCTTGCTCTCCATCAATCACGAAATAACTGTCTGAATGCAAATCCCTCCTTTTGCAGCACCTTGGCCTTATGTTTTTTAACTTTTATTTAATAAATATAAATTTCAAAAGTACAACTTCCCCAAAAAACCTCCCTCCCACCTGCAACCATCCCATCTCCCACTCCCTCTCCCATCCCATTCTTCATCAAGATTCATTTTCAATTATCTTTATGTACAGAAGATCAACTTAGTATATACTAAGTAAAGATTTCAACAGTTTGCACCCACACAGATGGAGTATTGTTTGAGTAGTAGTTTTACCATTAATTAGCATAGTACAACACATTAAGGACAGAGGTCCTACATGGGGAACAAGTCTACAATGACTCCCGTTGTTGATTTAACAATTGACACCCTTATTTATGACAACAGTGATCACCCGAGGCTCTTGTCATGAGCTGCCAAGGCTATGGAAGCCTCCTGAGTTCACAAACTCTGACATTATTTAGACAAGGCCATAGTCAAAGTGGAAGTTCTCTGCTCCCTTCTGAGAAGGGTACCTCCTTGCTTGATTTGATCTTATGTTTAAAACACATCCCAGGTCAGTGTCCTATGAGGGTTCAGATGCAGTCACCAATGGCAAAGGATTGGCTCATCTCCCCTTTTCCAAAGTGGATCAATCGTGTCTCTGGTTTCAAACTAATCTTCTCATATTTCACTTGTAAAAAGGAAAGAAGAATTTTTTTTAGTCGGTTTGTTTGCCTGTTAGTTTTCATCGCAGATTTTTCATTGTTTACTCAGCCTTGTCTCAGAGAAAGTCCATGCGAGCTGGAATTCAACCTCAGGGCAAGGTTCACCCCCTGTTGAGACACCACACAAACAGCTGCAACCAAAGCATGTGGTTTTGAGGCTCCCTGAGCCTGGGCCCCGATCCATTTGGAGAAGTCGCTTCTTTAGCGACAGCTTTAGTGCTGATCCTGCGAGGAAACCATGGAGCCCCAAAGACAGAGGGTGAAGACAACACTGCCATTGTCCTTAGGAAGGTACCACATTTCTGAAGACTGTGGCTTTCTTCTTCCAAACCCTCTGGTAAGGAGAGAGGCTGGGGGCCAGGTCATGGTTGGCTTCTTGAGATGCCATTTGGTTTGTTGTTTGGTTTCAATTCTATGTTATTTACAGAGATGTGATACAAATACCAAGTCATTAACCCCAGAAAGATGTTAGAAGTAACATACAGTGTTGGCAGTCAACAAATGAGAAGCAACAGCTATAGCAGAGGAGCATTCAAAGGGAATGTTTTGATCAAATTTCTTTGACATATTGTCAGCCAGACCTGGAAGATTATAAGAAAACCTGCAGTGATAAAGAAAAAGATTCTGAACTTTGATAGAGATGAAAAAACAAACAGAGCCTCAGCAAAAGTAGCATGGTTCCTTCAAAGGATATTCTATGTGGAAGATGGAGTTTCTACATGACATTGTCGATCCTTGCAATGGGCACATGTTTGTAATATAAATCCCTCTAGGGAGCTTACTCCTCCATCAGTCGAGGTCAGCACTCCTAACGTTTTGACCTGCTGCTAGGAAAAGAAAAAGAGACTATGAAGGAATATTGCGTGTTTTAAGGCTAGTCATGGAGATTAGACTGTCTCAGCAGTTTCTGAAAAGAGGTTGGAGACTTTGAGAACCAACAATACCTATTTTTAAATCTACTTGGGCTCAGTCTGTAATGCAGTTCTCAGCTAGTCCTTAGCAACACTTTTTCTCACTACATGTAGTCTCAGGCCTCCAACACTGACATTATTAGAGACAATACAAGGCATCTAGTTCTTCACGATGTTACTTTTTTTTACATCTGGGCTGGCTGAAGTCCAGAGGAAGTGACTAGCTCCAAGACATAACAGTGACAAAAGCAGAACTAAGAGTGAGAGCCCTGAGCATCTTTTTTGTATTACATCGTAAATGAGGACCAAGATCACTCAGTGTGAAAAAATCAGGGATCTGAAGTTGCTGTATTTGTAGTGACTTCTTAGAACCTCTAGCTTCCTTGCCCACTTACCTGTGACTAAAGAATGACCTGGAAATCAATAAGCTTTCATTGAATATCTGTTCTGATGGTTGCTTACTTCAGAGGGTACCAGGAGGAATATAAATGAAGATAAGAACTACTCACTGCTCTCAAATATTTCTCCTAGAGAGCTATTAGTGCTGAGACCAAGTCACAGCTCAGCAAGTAACTTGAGCATTAGAAGTAGTGGCCACTGGGTGTTGTTCAGAAACGGGCTGTAGTCCAGACAATGAGCCATGTTCTCTGAGATGCAGCATGTGTTGTGCTAAACTAGGAAAGTCTTGGGCACATCAGGATGAGCCCATGCCTAATTTGCACTTTCTAGCTCCTGTGACCTTGAGTAAGTTCCAAGCATTGCCAGGTCCTTAGCTTTTGCATTTGTTGGACGGAGATTTGGTGCCAGTCCCATGAGATTGCTATGGAACTTGAATGCGAAAGCACTTTGAAAAAGCCAACAGAAGTAGGAGCTTGTGCTCCTGTCCCTCAGCCCAGCCCTTATTAAAGTCTCCCTTCTGTGTCTCGGGAGAATTCCTATCCTCCCTACTGCCCAAGAAAGAAAGGGCCTATTGGTCAGCATGTTCTTGCTGCTCTGAGATACGCGGGCTGAGCTCAGGAGAAGCAGCGTTGCAAAGCAGGTTAACCTTGGGTGGTACCACAGCGGCAGAGTTCCCTTCTTTGTTGTTCTCTTGCATCATTATGGGAAGCCCAAAGAGAAAGGCAACCTGCCTCCCTTATAGGATTTTGTGACCTTCGGGGCCAGAAATCTGTGCTGTGGTTTGGCTGGTAGAGACCCCTTAGAAGACATTTTCATTCCTGAGCTTATGGAAAACAAAACAAAAAACAAACAAACAAAAAACAAAAAACAAACTTCCCAGGCAAACTGGTCTTGTTCTTTCATAGTCATAATGTGAGACGTCTCCAAATGTCATTTTCTGTTTTGTTTTGTTTTGTTTTTTTTCCTCTGTGGAGTGAAGATTTTAAACCTCTCTTTTCTGGGAAGCCACAGGGGAAGTATGCTGTCACTAGTATGCACCACACTCAGGAAAGACTTAGTTACTACATCAGCAGATGTCAGCACAGCCACCCATCAAGCAAACTAGGGAAAGAGCCGGAGGCGGCTCCAGGGCTCAGCCAGGTTTGGCTTGGCTTTATTTCCAGGGACAAGTGCTGGGAGGGCTGCTCCTTCAAGCTAATGAAGAAGAAAACGTGCTGGCTTTGGGGTAGGAGACTGAATGGATTTCAGATGAATCATTTCCACATTTCAATGTTTCAGTGTGCAAAATGCTTGCCTCAGATTCCCATACGTACAAATGTATCACAAGAATCCTTTGCTGGATCACGCGTCCTGTGCGTGTGTGTGTGTGTGTGCGTGTGTGTGTGTGTGTGTGTGTGTGAAGGGACATACTGTCTCTTTAGACATAAAGAACACAAGGAAATTATTTTGGCAAGAAAGGAGCAAGCAAGTTAGATTAGAACAGGAGATCTCCATGCCAGGCTCTGGAAATTGAATCTGACACATTTGGTAAATGAAGTAATGCAACTGGCATTTAAATGGTTTCCTCACAGGGTGATTTGGAGCATAGTAGGGACTTCTGAGAAAGCTGATGCCGGAGCCCACGCAGGTAACTCAGAAGTTCTAGCCTAACTCGCATCGCTACTGCAGAGCAGGGCAGGGGCTAGCAACAAGGCACAGGTGAGCCACGAGTGGCTACACTCTGGAGTCCAGCTGTGCAAATAGAGGTGCCCTGAGCAGGGATTGGAAGGACTTTAAATGCAGATGTAAAGGAAAACACATTTTTTACGTACCATCAGGGCCAAGGAAAGAGCAGGTTGAGATAAAATGGTCATAGGGATGTTGGGAACTGTATTCTTTCTGCAATCCAACAATCACTCAGGAAAAACACTTCTTTGGGTGTACTCCTCCAGACCTAGACAAAGCATTAGATGGAAGTGGAGGGCTCCAGCTGGTAAGAAAGAAAAATAAAAAATCCATTGTTGTGGCAGGTGATGGCTTCCAGACCTCAGGGATGGTGGGAAGAGTTCAGTCACTTCCCTGGCCTCTGTGAGACTAGGACCGGAATAGAGAAAAAGATGCCAGAATTTGTAAGAGGTCCAGGTCGTTCAATTTGTGCTTAGAAGTGGAGAATGTAGGGCATGAAAAACAGACTTTGTTGCCAGTATTAAGGAAAAACCAAGAAAGGCGGGCAAAGAGGAAATGGACAGACAGGGATAAGGAAGCTGGCATTTTGAACAATGGAGCAAACTAAAAGTTGTCTCAAGTAGACCATCTGAACTGTAAAGACACTTAAGAGAGGCGGGGAAGAGGCGAGCTACCATGGGGTGAAAACACCAGGCACAGGAAAATATCTCACAGATACTGTCAGTGAACCCGAGACTCAGACGAGTCTGTGAGGGTACTTCAAAAAGTTTGCCAAAAATGGAATTAACTCTATGCAAAAAAAAAAAAAAATCCATGCATACAAAAGGATGTCAAAAACTCATGAGAATGCATATTATGAAAAACCATGCATGGATTTCAATTTTCTTTTGTATCAAAGTCAACTTAACTTTTAATTTTTCCCCACAAACTGTTTGAAGTATTGTGGTGCTAATCCCCCTGAGAAGCCATAATAAATTACCATAAGTTCAATTAGCTAAAAGAACACGAATTAATTCTCTTAGTGCTCTGGAGATCAAAAGTCTGAAATCAGTGTTTTCAAAGGTCTGCACTGCTCCCAAAGGTTATAGGGGAGAATCTTTCCCTACCTCTTCCATCTCTTTTCTTTTTTAAGATTTGTTTATTTGGTTGGTTACTTAAAAGGCAGAATGACAGAGAGAAAGGGAGTGACAGAGAGATGGTCCATCTGCAGGTTCACGCCCCAGATGTCTGCCCACAGCCAGGTCTGGGCCAGGCTGAAGCCAGGAGCCAGGGTCTCCATTCAGGTCTCCCACGTGGGTGGCGGAGGCTCAGACACCTGGGCCATCATCTATCTGCTGCCTTCTCAAGTGCATCAGCAGGAAGCTGATGGACAGTAGAGTGTCAGGGGCTCCAACCAGCGCTCTGCTATAGGATGCCCTCATTGCAAACGAGGGCTTAACCTGCTGAGCCACCATACCAGCCCCATGCTCCTTCCATCTTCTGGGGGATCCAGGAGTTTGCGGGCACTGGCAGCATCACTCCACTGTCTGCCTGCATCTTCACATGGCCTTGTCTGTGGCTATGTCTCTCCTCCCTCTGTCTGTGTCCTCTTTTATAAGGATACCTGTCGCTGGATTTTAGACCCACGATGTTTTGTCAGCAAAACTCTTTTTCCAAATGAGGTCACATTCAGTTTCCAAGTTGACATGTCTTTTTTTTTGTTGGTGGTGGTGGAGGAACAAGGATGGAGGGAGCGTCAAGGCAGTGTGCAGAAAAGAGAGAGTCAGAGGGATGGAGGGACCTCAGCAACTATAGCTAAAGTGTTGTCTTGCCATGACATTTCCCAGCCTGACCTCACAGGCATGAGACGTAAAAAGACAATGGAAAGTGAGAATGTAAAATACAAAATGGTCAGGAAAACTATACACAGAGACAGTTGCACAATTGCCTTGGTTAGTGCTATTATTTCAAGGATTATTCTTGCGGTTATGTTTCTGCATAAAATGAATTAGATGCCTTCCATCATCTTCTGTGCTCTGGGACAGATTATAGACCAGGTAAGAAACTCATCATATGCACTAGAGGTATTTTTTTAAAAATGTGTTTATTTATTTATTTGAAAGGCAGAGTAACAGAGAGGGAGAGATGGAGAGATCTTCCATCTGCTGGTTCACTCCCCAAGTTGGCTGCAACCACCATAGCTGTGCCGATCTGAAGCCAGGAGCCAGGCGCTTCTCCCAAGTCTTCCCATGCAGGTACAGGGGCCCAAAGACTTGGACCATCTTCTACTGATTTCCCACGGCCATAGCAGAGAGCTGGATCAGAAGTGGAGCAGCTGGGTCTCGAACTGGTGCCCATATGGGATGCTGGTGCTTCAGGCCAGGGCATTAACCTGTTGCACCACAGTGCCAGCCCCACAAACCATTCATTTGATAATGAATGGGTCCAAACCTGTTTACCTTGCCTCAAGCTTTTATTTATTTATTTTTACTTTTCTACACCAGTTTTAGTTAAAACACATATGAGTCTTCCTGTAATGGCAAATAATTAAATAACGCGAAACACAAATCAGTGACTAACACAAGGGCTTTAAATATGACACAAATTTTGCTTTTAAAAAAAGAAAGAGGTAATATACAAAAAAAGGATGTGGAATCTATAAGTTGATTCCAAAAATGAAATGAGTAGAAAATCTGTGGTGAAACCGGACCATTCCAGCCCTGTGTTGGAGAAGGGCTGTCACACAGCGTTCGGTTAGCTGAGGATGGATTGGTAGAGGTGTGTCTATACATAAATTCCAGGTCCCTTTTGCTTGTGCAGAATCATCCAGCTCTTCCCAAGACTGAATGTGAGTGCTGTGGTGTCTTCCTTTTCCACATTCCCAAGAAGCCTCCATGAAGTTCAACCCTCAGTGAGCCGCTCATAGAGCCCTTAGGAGCCAACAGGACAGGTGGGTCAGATTTCCTTCTGAGAAACGAAACCGGCCACCGACAGCAAGAAAAGCAAAATGCACAAGTCCTTCTGCTCCTGCTTCTGATTACGTACAAGACGTCTCCTTTCCAGGCTAGTGTCCCTCTCACATGCGGTTCCTTCCCAAGTCTAAACCTCATCAAGTAAAGAAAATTCAATCCAGAAACAAAGGAAGCTGGAAGGTATCCAACACACCTTCCAAGCATCTCAGTATCCCTAGTGCAGCACAGGTCAACAGCTCAGTGCACCACACGGTCTATAATAGAGAAGTGACCAGCAGTTTGAGGAAGTTTATTTCTTTTTTCTTGTCTCAGCTGGTTAAAGGGCACCAAGTAAACATTGGGCAAGAAGACTTTGCTGGGAAAGTTAGAAATAAAACGTTCACCCGTTTTGGTTCCTGTGACCATTCAGTGCCAGTAAGAAGCAAGTACTAAAGAGAGGGGACAGCGTCAACACTAAGAAATAGTTCCTCTCACATGTCACTGCCTCTTGCAAAAACTCCAGGGCATCCCAGACACAGAAAATTAGTTTCAGGGGATCCCCCAAGGCTCTGTAAAGCCTTAGAAGATCACCCTTCCTTCACTATTTTTGTAACCAGAAGTTTTATTTAACCTAACCAAGGGCTAATCTGAGAGTTTACTGTTTCTCGAAGATACAGTTTAAAATATCTTTTCTCCTTTAAATTGTGTGCTATGAAGATTTTTCCAAAATCGGGCAAAAGGAGAGCTGCACACCCTTTCACTCTGAAAAATCTCACTGTAGGATGATCTAATCATCGAGAGCTGCCCATCTGCTTCCTGTACTGCTTACCATGATTCAGGCCAAAGATGTAAAGTTACAAGTGAATGTGTTGATTTTTGTACAGAAGAGCTGCAAACAATTTCTGTCGAGTAGGGAAATATAACTCCAGTACTTAACCATCTTCCTGACCTAAAGGATACTAACTGGTTCTGTTTTTAACTTAGTTGTTGCGTTTCAACATTCTTTCGCAAACCTCTGTGCAGGTTGTTTTTCAAATGCTCTTGAGAGTAACTACCTCCTGCGAATTTCAACACTAATGATCTACTTGTATGAAAATGTACTTTGTTATGGATGCCTTAGGAGAAAACAAAACGGGGCACTTGTTTTCAGAAAGAGAGGAACCCGGAAGATTTTATTATTATTTCTGTCCAATCTCCTCTGTGGGTTCTGACTTTTTTTTTTTTAATAAAGTGAACACTAAAGCTCTTGAAAATTCCTGACTCTTGCAACAGACACCCTCCCTGTCCTGGCATTCTCTCGTGTTTACTCTGAGCAGGAGTTGGAATCTACCCTGAACTTTGAGGCAGAGGAGGTCAGGCCTGGCCACTAACCAGACCATGTAATCTGAGAAAATAATTCCACCTTGCTGAGCTCTCACTCCCTCTATTTCAACATGGAAATCATGAGATAATAGGAAGACAGTTTTACAATGTTACAGAAAAACAAGGCAATTAAAAGATAAGCTAATTTGGCTGCAAAACATATTTGAAATCCATGAACAATTTTTCATAGTGCACGTTTTCCATGAACTTTTTGAAGAACATTGATATGCATGAATTTCCATTTTTTTTTTTTTTGCAGCAAAATAAACTTCTTTTACTTCCATGGCCATGAAATTTTTAAAGTACTCTCCTGTGTCCTAACTCATACACACAGCAAAGGAACATGGATTCAAGATGTAAGCAGCAAAAGTAAAACAGAAAGTGAGGTTGGGTGTGGGGAGCAACTGAGACTAGACTGTTACTGGAATTAAGACTTATTCTATGCATCTGCTCTCCCACAATATGGCGCTGGGGAAGAGTAAACTTCTACGCAGCTGCCTCGCCAATTTGGCTGACGAGTGGCAGGAGCTGATCCTGCTCCTGATTGGAGGAGAGCAGCGTATTCGGCATGTGGGTAGCAGAGTTGGGATTGGTGGAAGAGGACTATAAAGGAGGAGAGAGACAACATGCACCAGGAACATCTATCTGAAGGAACACCTGTGCAGCCCCCGAGAGAGCCGGCCGGCGGTGTGCTGCTCCCCCGCGGAAGCGGGGATAGCGGCGGGGGGTGCCACCCTTCCACGGAGGTGGAGGGGTCGGCAGCTAACCTGGGACGGCGTGGTTCCTCCACGAGTGAGGGACCGGCAGCTAACCCGGGAAGAGCCGAGCAGACAAAAGAACAGCACAGGGTTTGGTGTCGTTCCTCCGCGAATGGGGGAGCGACAGTTGAGAAGGGAAAAACTTTCTGAGTGGGACTTAAAATTCAAGAGCATGCATGAAAGACAGATTCATTTTACTACTCTGTTATGAATGACTATTACACACACACACATACACACACACACACAATGGCCAAAGCATAGGACAAGATTCTGAAGCTCAGTAACAGAGAGCTATAGATGTGAAGAATGAAATAACAGCACAGTGGGAACTAAATGTCTCTAAGACCACATAGCAACCCTCAAGGCTTCGCACTACAAGATGGGAGTAAGAACTTGAACTCTTATTTTCTACTTGATAAACTCCCTGTTTTTAGCATGTTCTGGCACAGACATTGACTGCATTTTTTTAAATCATCGTTTCTGAGAAAGTGTATTTCTGGGAGGATAACTGCAAAATGTTCACTAAATATTAGAATGACAAATGAGTAAAATAACTGAATTTTCCTGCAAAGAATGAAATGCACATCATATCTTGACAACATCACAAATCAAAAAAGATGCTGTCGTGGCCGGCGCCGCGGCTCACTAGGCTAATCCTCCGCCTTGCGGCGCCGGCACACCGGTTCTAGTCCTGGTTGGGGCGCTGGATTCTGTCCCGGTTGCCCCTCTTCCAGGCCAGCTCTCTGCTGTGGCCCAGGAGTGCAGTGGAGGATGGCCCAAGTGCTTGGGCCCTGCACCCGCATGGGAGACCAGGAGAAGCACCTGGCTCCTGCCTTCGGATCGGCGCAGCGCACCAGCCATAGTGGCTATTTGGGGGGTGAACCAAGGGAAGGAAGACCTTTCTCTGTCTCTCTCTCTCACTGTCTAACTCTGCCTGTCAAAAAAAGAAAAAAAAAAAAAAAGATGCTGTCGGAAGAACGGATGAACTGCCACTCCAATTGTGTGTCAGGCTACCAATGTGGTTAGAAATTGATGCAGTGTTTCTGTAAGGGACTCAGAAGTGGCTTCCAACTTTTGAAATCTGTAACCCAGGAATCACCTTCAGAAGTTTGTGTTAAGGAAATTATCAGAAAATAGCTCAAATAGTTGTATAAGAATGACTGTTTCAGGTTTGATAACAGTGAAAAAGATAAGCAATTACTAATAGGCACAACTGAAATACCGGGCAGGTTTTTTTTTTAAAGGTTTATTTATTTGAAAGTCAGAGTTACACAGAGAGAGGAGAGGCAGAGAGAGAGAGGTCTTCCATCCGATGGCTCACTCCCCAGTTGGCCACAACAGTCCGAGCTGCGCTGATCTGAAGCCAGGAGCCAGGAGCTTTTTCCGGGTCTCCCATGTGGGTGCAGGGGCCCAAGCACTCGGGCCATCTTCTACTGCTGTCCCAGGCCATAGCAGAGAACTGGATCAGAAGTGGAGCAGCCGGGACTTGAACTGGCACCCATTTAAGATGCTGGCACTGCAGGCAGTGGCTTTACCGACTACACTACAGCGCCAGCCCCTACCATGCAGGTTTTACAACAGATGTGATAGCTGGGTGAAAAATACCCAAAGGAATGTTGTGCAGTGAAAAACTCATCACTTGATCCTGTCTCCTACACTGCAACTTAAAGATCTTAAACAATCTGGCAGCAAACAGTAATTTACACCATTCAGTATTTCCCTCAGTCCCAGGAGGAAGGACAAGGGCAGCATGCATCTTACACACATCTTGAGCAATCTTTACAATTCTTTCTCCCCTGCTTGATGTCTTGCAAGGTTTGTCTCCACATCACTGGTGTTCACCTTTTGGGTGTGAAAGAACCCAGTGGGAGGCCTGAGAAAATACAGACTGCTGGACTCCACCTTGGAGTTTTGGGTGCAGTAGATCTGAGGTGTGGCCCAAGAGTGCGCATTTCTAACAAGTTTTCAAGAGAGGCTGCTGCTGCTGACTGGGCCCCCCACTTTAGGAGCCCAGAGGGACTCAACACGCATGATTGTCTTGCTCTGGGTGATGAAGTTCCAACACTAGCACATCTTTGAAAAGGAAGGGTATGGGGGTTGGCGCTGTGGTGTAGTGGATAAAGCCACTGCCTGCCACACCAGCACTCCATATGGGCACAGGTTCAAGTCCCCACTGCTCCACTTCCAATGCAACTTCCTGCTAATGATCTGGGAAAGCAGCAGATGATGGCCCAAGTCCTTGGGCCCCTGTGTGTACATGGGAGACCTGGAGGAAGCTCCTGGCTCCTGGCTTCAGCCTGGCTCAGTCCTGACCATTGTGGCCATTTGGGGAGTGAACCAGCAGATGGAATAGGTCTCTCTCTCTGCCTCTGTCCTTGCCCCTGCCCCTCCTTCTTCTAGCTCTGACTTTCAAATTAATAAATCTTTAAAAAAAAAAAAAAGAAGGAAGGAAATAAAAAGAAGGGGCTGGAATTAAGGAGGAAGAGAGGCTGGCGTTGTGGGGCAGGAGCTGAGCCACTGCCCGTGACACCCACATCCTGTGAGTGAGTGCCTCTGGGAGCCTGGCTGATCCACATCTGACCCAGCTCCCTGTTAAGGGAAAGCATCAGAAGATGCACAGAGTGCTAGGGCCCCTGCCACCCATGTGGGACACCCTCTCCTCAGCCTGGCGCAGCCCCCGGCCACTGCAGCCATTTGGAGAGTGCAGCAGATGGAAGATCTCTCCATGCCACTCTGCCTTTCAAATAACTTTTTTTTTTAAATGAAAAAAGAGAAACTTTCCTCTGAAGATCTAACGGAATAGAAAAGGTGGATATTAAATAACAGAGTGAAGCCTAAATGGAGGCACGGTGGAATATTTCAGAATTTCCCTGCTAGGCAGGAGGCAGAACCCCTGGGGGTTTCCATGGACTTTCAGAAGGTGATTCCCTGTCCAGCATGAAAGTATGGGGCTGGTCATTTCAGCCAAGCTTCTTTGCTTGAAGCCCACTTTAAAGGGCCCTTCTGGACACCGTGAGCCTGCATCCTTGGTTTTCTTGCAGAATTAATTTTAAGTATTCTATTCCATCATTTCTGCAACTGCCTTCAATTTCTGCTCATCGCACAGAAGCACCACACAGAGCAGAAGCAAGCTGCCAGTTCGTGGTCAGCGTGCCATAAATCTCTCCGGTACCCTCTTGGGGCATTCTCTCTCTGTTTCCATTCCATAACTTCCCACACTGGTATCACTTTAGTCCTCGCTTCTTTCTGTTCTGCATCTACAGGTGAAATTCATGGGAGAAAATGACACCATCGTGTTGCTACACTTGTTTCTCCCTGCATCCCCAACCCCCCCCCAGAAGCTGAGGGGCTGCATGATGCACACACGGGGACACCGTGACGACATTTCTTTCCAATGAACACTCACATCTGTCATGAAAATAAAGACATCATATTCTGTGTGATTTGAAAGTGACAGGTGCCCTGTTGGACCTGAACTGATGGAGGGTCAAAGACAGAAAGGGGGAGAGTAAATGAAACCCCTGCTTTTCAGCGGGTGCAGCTAGGATTGGATGCAGCCCTGCAGTGGACCCGTGAAGAGCCTGAGTCCAAGTTTCTCTGAGATTGTGAGATTGAGAGGCCCTGCAGCAATTCAGTGTCACCTGCAGGAATTATATGTCAGTTACGCATCACTGCAGATCTTCTCCTTCTACAATTGCGGGCTCTTCCTCTCCTCCCTTCCTCTTCCATGACCTCTGCCTCTGACCACGCACCCTCTGCTGTGTGCTCAGTCTCTCCCTCTTGCCCTATCAGGTTGTAAACTGCCCCCAGGGTTCACACTCTTAAAAGGAGGTCACCCTCAAACACAACTCCCTCCTGTCCTCTTTGTTAGTGTCACTCCTAAAAATGTAATCTCTATTTTCTTACTTTCTCAGTCAAATTTGAATCCTGCTTCATTCCTAGGTCATGAGTGCAAAGAAATGAACACATATTGGCAACTTCCTAATTTCTGTCTCTTTGGTCTTCTAATGCAATCTTATTTACGCTTTCCAGTGATGCAACTGACCTCTGACAACTCTCAGCTTCCGTGGAGCCCTCTCATGACTTCCACAGAATCATTCTAGTACAGCTCAAGCAACTTTTATAACCATCATTTTTCCTGGATCAGTGGATTCAGTTCCCCTACATGCCTAGTGAACATCCCTCTGTGTGTTAATCTAAGCTTTCTTCCCATTTCACTTTGCACATTCTTCTGAATGATGGCATATACACTCTGATTTTGACCACAATGCGGGGTTTTTACTTAAGTTCCACTTCCCCGTTGTGTATTTTTTTTTTTTTTTGCTGGTTGAAAGGCAGAGTGACAAAGAATGAAAGACAGAGAAAGAAAGAGATTTTCCATCAGCTGTTTTACTCCCCAAAAGGCCACTTTAGCAGGGGCTGGGCCAGGCCAAAGCCAGGAACTCTGAAGTCCATCCAGGTCTCCCATGCAGGTGCAATGGACCAAACATTTGCATCGTCTTCTGCTGTTTTCCCAGGCGCATTAGCAAGGATCTGGATCGGAAGAAGAGCAACCCGGGATTCAAATCGCTACTTGGATATGAGATCAAAGTGTCACAAGTGATGACTTCACCATACACTGATCCCAATTGTGTATTTCTAATGGGACTTTTCTCCTGAATTTCAAACTGCACGTTCAAATGCTCAGTGGATAGATTTAGTTTCACAGACATTTTAAGCCCAATATATTTTTAAATAAATTCACTATTTTTCTAAAGTCCACTCTCGACCTGCACCTGAATTTCTGTTTTAATCTGGGTTCCCACCCACTCATTGAATCACCTAATTCATGAACATAGAAAGCATTTCACCTGTGATTATTAACTCAAAGACATGACAATCAGTCACACAGGTTGTACACTGAGAAAAGACAACAGACAGGGATTGGCAAGTGCTTTCTGATGGGCTGAATAGTAAGGTTGTGAAGGTTTGCCTTTCATTCAGGTTCTCGTGCGTCTTCCCAATCTACTGCTGCCATGGAAAAGCCGCCACAGGCAATATGGAAATAAATGAGAGTGACTGACTGAGACCCAGAAGAAAACAAAAACAAACAAGCAAACAAAACATATTCGCTCAAACAGACGGAGCGTGCTACCTCCCAGGTTAGAGTTAGGGTCACCGAAATCCAGGTTAAGTTCTAATTGGCTAAACCATGGGCCCAAGGTGGGCACAAAAGTGGTACTGCCCTTGTGCGAGACCTGGAAGAAGCTCCTGGCTCCTGGCTTCAGATTGGTATAGCTCCAGCTGTTGTGGTCATCTGGGGAGTGAACCAGGGGATGGAAGATCTCTTTCTCTCTCTGTCTGTCTCTACCTCTCTGTGTAACTCTGTCTTTCAAATAAATAAAAAAAAAATCTTAAAAAAAATGTGATGCTGTTTGGCCTGGAAATCTTTCTCTAGGCCCTGTCTCCAAGTTCCATCAACATTACCAGTTCCATTTTATTTTCCAAACGTATCTTGATAACATGCTTTCTCCTTTCCACATTCACAGCCATTATCTTTGTTTATTCCTTCAACAGCATTTCAAAGGCTTCTTTCCCCTTTTCTCTTTCTATCCTAAATCCCTACAAGCTTCTCTTTCTAAAATCCTCAACAAACCATGTCACCAAGTTTTGTGAAAGGAAAACCCTCATGTCTTCTACAGAAAGCACTCTGCAGAACGTTCTAGATTTATCTTGCACTATCCCTTCTCTGGAGATTTGGGCTTTAGCAACAATGAGTCATTCAGTCTGGAGAGACACACACTGCTGTCCTCTCCGCCATTCCTCTCTAACCTTTTCCAGTTTCCATCTGAACTCGTCATCTCCACACACCAAGTTTGGTTTCGATGTCATAGTTCTGTAAGTCGTTCCCCACACAGCTGACAAAATCACCAAGGCACTTCCTCTTTCCTGACAAGTTCTTGAGATTGCACACACTAAGATTGCAGCAGTCAAACATATGAGGCCCTACCAGGATACCTCTGATTGCGTTCACTTCTTCCTTACTACACACACCATTTGCTTCTTAAAGACAAGGAGTGTGTAGGCAGAATTCCAGTAAAACGAATCCACATTAATAAGCCTGAGAGAGACCAGTGTTGTGGCACAGCGGGTTAAGCTGCCGTTTGTAACAGCCACATCCCATACCGAATGCTGGTTGGAGTCCCAGCTGCTCTGCTTCTGATCCAGCTCCCTGTTAATTTCCTGGGAAAGCAGGAGACGATGGCCCAAGATACCCAGATGGAGTTCCAAGCTTCTGGCTTCTGCCTGGCCCCAGCCTGGCTGCTATAACCATGTGCAGAGTTAATCAATGAATAGATGAAAGATAACGCTCTTTCTCTTCCTATCTGTCACTCTGCATTTCAAATAAATAACTAAATCTTTTAAAAAGTAAAGGTTTTTTTTTTTTAAACATTTATCTATGTACTTCAAAGTCAAGAGTTATAGAGAGAGAGAGGGAGATGGAGGGGGAGGCCTTGCATTTGCTGGTGCACTCCCCAGATGCCTGCAACAGCCAGCACTGGGCCCGGCGAGGGCCAGGATCCAGGAGCTTCATCAGGATCGGAAAGAAGGAAGGAAGGAAGGAAGGAAGGAAGGAAGAGAGAGAGAGAGAGAGAGAGAGAGAGAGAGAGAGAGAGAAAGAAAGAAAGAAAGAAAAGAAAAGTTAGAAAAGAAAGAAAAGAAGTGCGTATCTGTCATTTGTGTACCTGCGGCGTCTGGTCCAGGTGCAGGCAATGTTTCTTGAACTGAACTGAACTGAACTGACTTGAATTCTCCTTAAGACTAAAACTAGGGGACCAGTGTTGTGGCGTAACAGGCTAAGCTGCCACCTACCATAATCCTATATGGGCGCTGGTTGGAGTCCTGGCTGCTTCACTAACTGACCCAGCTCTCTGCTAATGTACTTGGGAAAGCAATGGCAGAAGGTCTAAGTCCTTGGGCCCCTGCACCCACATGGCAGGCCCACATGAAGCTCCTGGCTCCTGGCTTCAGCTTGGCCTAGCCCCAGCCACTGAGCTGTTTGGGGAGTGAACCAGTGGATGGAAGCACCTCTCTTCTCCCTCTCTCTCTCTCTCTCTCCTCCCACCTCTGTAACTCTGACTTTTCAAATAAATAAATAAATAAATCTAAAAACAAAAAAAGACTGAAATCTGAAAGCAGCTTTTCTTCAGTTTTAACACATGGACACATTTCTATTTTGTGTGCAGAAAGAACTTCCAGATCTTTATAGGCCGTGGATGGAAATCGCCAACAAGCTTGCACACTTAATTGAGAGTCAACAGCTTCGAGCTCACGTGAACAAGGTAAGCATGTTTTACCCTTGTCTTTACCCCAGTCTCACCATCTTATTATCATGCCTAATGCTACTTTTCCTTTTTTTAAGATTTATTTATTTATTTGCAAGACAGAGTCACACATAGAGAGAGGAGGGGCAGAGAGAGAAAGAGAGAGAGAGAGAGAGAGAGGTTTTCCAACTGATGGCTCACTCCCCAATTGGCCACAACGGTTGGAACTGTGCTGATCTGAAGCCAGGAGCCAGGAGCTTCTTCCGCGTCTCCCACACGGGTGCAGGGGCCCAAGGACCTGGGCCATCTTCTACTGCTTTCCCAGGCCATAGCAGAGAGCTGGGTCGGAAGTGGAGCAGCTGGGTCTCGAACCAGTGCCCATATGGGATGGAGGCACTGCAGGCGGCGACTTAACCCGCTATGCCACAGTCGCACTATTTTCCTTCGTAGCCTTGGTGCAGCCAGGTCAGTCAACCCAGGAATCTGTCATTGTCATGGAGCTTGTCAACAAAGCTCGCTCATTTCTTCCTGGAGAGCAACATGACTTCCTCCTGACCACGAGTTTTCCAAGAGTTCCCAGAGGACGCACAAACAATACCTGGAACATATTAAGCACTCGGCCAATGATTGTTGGAACAAGAATCTGGCTGGACAGTTTATTCAAGCTCCTGGCGAAGGCGTGGCTTGGGAAGGCCCAGCACACAAGTTCTCAGGGTCCTCATTCCATGTCACTCTGTCTGTGCTCTGCGCCTTAGTGGGTTCTATCCTGGGTGTGATAGTAGGGGTGAATTGAGAGAACTTCCAGGTGACAAAGACAGGGCTGGCTGCGGACTCTGTAGAAACAATTGAGAGTTTTTACACTTGATCTTAAACAAAAGGCTGAGAAGGGATAAAAATTGATAGTTTTTGATGCCACTTAAGTTTTCATATATATTTATGTATACGAACAACATATAAGATGAGCAATTTTTCCCTATAGTATATAGGAACAATGATAGTTCCCGGCCTCCCAAAACTGCCATTATCTCACAAGATATAAGAGAGTGGAAGGCACAGAATGTAAATTTTGATTCATGAAGCCCTGGTGTGTATCTTGTTGCTATGTTGGAAGAGTTCCTTTGTTCTGTAATCCCACTTCCTTATTTACAAAATGAGAAAAACTCCTGGTCCTATTATGAGCACTGATATAGAACAACGCCGAGACTGGTTAGAGGAGTTGCTGTAGAACTCCCTAAACGGAGTCCGCCCACCTGCAAGGTGCAGAGCAAGGAGCTGGGCAGCGATCACTGGTGCTTGGCAGGTGCACGCTCAGTACATGCCCACGTCCCTGCTACCTGGTGGGGCTCTTGGCTTAGACTGGTCAGCAATATACTGTGTTCTGTAGGGAATTTTGATGACGGCACAGTGGGCTTCAGTCAGTCTGGGAGCCACGTGGAAGTAAAATGACTCTTGAGATGGCCCTTTCCTATCTCTTGCCGCAGAATAATATTCAACAGATGTTGACTGCTCCTCTCCATTCTCTTCTCTGACCATCTTAATCGTATTAGTTTGTGGTGCCACATGATTTTAGGGATACAAGCGAAGTTTCCCACCTTTGAGGACAGACTCATCTCCCATGTCTGTAATTACAAGTTCTCTTGAAAAATGCTCCCTGGGGGCTGGCGCTGTGGCACAGTGGGTAAACGCTGCCTCTGCAATGCCGGCATCTCATATGGGTGCCGGTTCAAGTCCCGAATGCTCCACTTCCGATCCAGCTCTCTGCTGTGGCCTGGGAAAGCAGTAGAAAGTGGCCCGAGTCCTTGGGCCCCTGTACCCACGTGGGAGACCCAGAAGAAGCTCCTGGCTCCTGGCTTCGGATCGGCGCAGCTCCGGCCACTAGGAAGTGAACCAGTGGATGGAAGACCTCTCTCTCTCTCTCTTCCTGTCTCTCTGTTTAAATCTGACTTTCAAATAAATAAATAAATCTTTAAAAAAAATATGCTCCCTGAACATTTGCTCTGTGCAGAGCACACGATTAAAACCCTGTCAAAGAAGAGTGGGAGACGATCTATGAAGATGTCTACGAAGATGACAAATGAAACCTAGGCATTGTTGCAAGACCTAATCAAAGAAATGCAAAAAGAAGCAGAAGAAATAGAACCTATGGATAAGTTTAGGAAAACTAAGGAAAGTGCTGGCAATGGAATAAAAACGTTAGTAAAACAAAGTGAGTACCCACAAATATGTCTATTCCAGCCATTCAACCAAAGGAAAAAGACACCTTCCCCGTAACCCCTCCTCCCCACATCAGCCCAGCAGAGACGGGAAGCCGGGATTGCCGGGGCAATTGGCAGGAGGGCCTGCCAGAATTCAGCATGTGAGCCTGGTGGCCCTGTGCCTGCTCTGCCTGGGCTTCAGCTGGTTAAGCTGCCATAGGGGAAAGGAAGGGCTTGTTAAATCGGAGCTTCTCGCAGCACGGCACGGAACTCAACCCTGGACAGTTGCAGTGGGGTCAGCAGAGTCTCCCCGCCGTTCACGTCCACGTAGAACTCGTGAGGGTGATTTTCTCTGGAGAGGAGGTGTTTGCAGTGGACAAGCTGAGGTCATAGTGAATTTCAGCACAACCTGAAGTCCAGTTTGACTGTGTGCTGATACAGAGGGAGACTTGGACATACACACTTTGGCATGTGGAGGCCAAAGCAGAGGTTGGAGTGCAGCATCTGCAGGCTAAGGTACACCAGGGACTGCTGGACACCAGACCCTGGGAGAGATGTGGGACAGACTGTCCCCAAGATTGAGCCTCTAGAAGAAATAAGCCTTCCTGATTGCTTGACTTTGGCCTTCATCTTCCATCACTGTGAGAGTGAACTTCTGCTGTTTTAAGCCATTTGGTTTATTTGTTAAGGCCGTCTAGGAAATTAATACAACACGCTTGCCCTCTCTCCCTACTTCTAAACATCAAACAAGGGGCTAGCATTGTGACACAGGGAGTTAAGCCACTGCCTGTGACTCTGGCATCCATAAAAGTGTGGGTTAAGTCCAGGTTGCTCCACATGAGTGCTGGGGGCTGAGGGTGGGGGGAGTCCCTGCTGCTGTACTTCCTACCCTGCTCCCTGCTAATGTGCCTGGAAAAGCGGCAGAAGATGCTTGGGCCCCTGCAATGTATGGGTGGAGGTCCAGGCTCCTGGCTTCGGCCTTGCCCAGCCCCTGCCATCCTGGCCTTTTGGAGAGTGACCATAAAATGAAAAACCTCTCTCACTCTCTCTCCCTTACCCCCTCTCTTTCTCTGTATTCCCCGACACCCATAACTCTGCCTTTCAAATAAATAAATCAATTGCTTTCACAAGTTAAGTGAGCATTGGCATTTTTTCTTTAAATAGGAGGATTTTTTTTTGACAGGCAGAGTTAGACAGAGAGAGAGAGAGACAGAGAGAAAGGTCTTCCTTCTGTTGGTTCACCCCACCAAATGACCGCCATGGCTGGTGCGCTGCGGCTGACGCGCTGCGCTGATCCGAAGCCAGGAGCCAGGTGCTTCCTACTGGTCTCCCATGCAGGTGCAGGGCCCAAGGACCTGGGCCATCCTCTGCTGCCCTCCTGGGCCACAGCAGAGATCTGGGCTGGAAGAGGAGCAACCGGGACAGAATCCGGCGCCCCAGCTGGCACTAGAACCTGGGATACCGGCGCCTCAGGTGGAGGATTAGCCTAGTGAGCCACGGTGTCTGCCAAGAATTTTTTTAAGTTTAAAAAAAAAAAAAAGATTTATTTATTTGAAAGGCAGAGTTACAGAGAGACAGAGACAGAGACAGAGACAGAAAGAGAGATCTTCCATCTGCTGATTCACTCCCCAGATGGCTGGGTCTCCCACGTGGGTGCAGGGGCCCAAGCACTTGGGTCATCTGTTGCTTTTCCCAGGCCATAAGCAGAGAGGATCAGAAGAGGAGCAGCTGGGATTTGAACTGGTGCCCATAAGGGATGCCAGTGTCGAAGGTGGCAGTTTTACCCACTACACCACAATGCCAGCCCTGGGAACCTTTTTCTAAGAAAGAGCCATTTGGATGTTTGGTTGCACAAAATTATCAGCTTAACACTTAGCCTGCTATAGGTCTGTTGGATTTCTAGGCCAGCCAGTGATTGCCGTAATAACTGAATCCCCACATGGCTCAACAGCTTCCTCAAAACCACGGCACCTCTCTCATCCTGAGACCAGAATCTGCCAAGAATCACTGAGGAACATAAGCCTTGAGCTGGTGCTGTCGCAATAGGATGGAGACTCACACATTCATGTCTTTCGTTTTTAGTCCCATCTCATTTACAAAAAAAAAAAAAAAAAAAAAAAAAAAAAGATTCTTAACACCCCGTCTTAAGGGAAGAATAGTGGTCTGCTTTTTTCAGCAGCCCCACAGTTACCAGCTGGCTCGGCAATCAAACGTGATCGATTTTGTGCTCACAGACTTTAAAACAAAGTATGAATAACAACTCTGTGATAATGTGTATGACTAATCCAACTAATGCTCAGAGGATGCTCAAAATAAATTATTAGGAAGCAAACGATTGGGCTGGCACTGCGGCACAGCGGGTAAAGCCACCACCTGTGGTGCCGGCTTCCTATATGGGCGCCGGCTCGAGTCATGGCTGCTCCTCTTCTGATCCAGCTCCCTGCTGATGGCCCGGGAAAGAAGCAGAAGATGGCTCAAGTGCCTGGGCCCCTGCATCCATGTGGGAGACCCGGAGAATCTCCTGACTCCTGGATTAGGCCTGACTGAACACCAACCTTTGTAGCCAGCTGGAGAATGAACCAGCAGATAGAAGATCTCTCTCTGTAACTTTAATTTTAACTTTTAGATTTATTTTATTTATTTGAAAGACAGAGTTACAGAGAGAGGTAGAGACAGAGAGAGAGGTAGGTCTTCCATCCGCTGGTTCACTCCCCAGATGGCTGCAACGGCCGGAGCTGCACTGACCCTAAGCCAGGAGCCAGGAGCTTCTTCCGGGTCTCCCACGTGGGTGCAGGGACCCAAGGACTTGGGCCATCTTGTACTGCTTTCCCAGGCCACAGCAGAGAGCTGGATGGGAAGAGGAGCAGCTGGGACTGGAACCAGTGCTCATATGGGATGCCGGCACTTCAGGCCAGGGTGTTAACCCGCCGGCCCATTAATTTTCAAATAAATAAATAAACCTTTTTTCCAAAGACAAATAAGCGACAGTAAAATTTATGGCCTTTATATCAAAGATTAAGATTCATTAACACAAAACGTGTTCCACCAAATCAATAGTATGATCAAACAGGAAAAGAAGGGCAAAGGATAGAGATAGTTAAGTTACAAAAAGAGATATTTAAATTGGTGATAAACATACAAAAACACTCGATCTTAGCAACACACCACAAATACAGATGTAAAGGGTGAAATTTAAATTTGGCTATCAGTTGGCAAGGAGTGAAAAGTGAGCATCAGGGTTGCATTAATGAGGATGCAGACGTGGACAGCGTGAGTTGAAGGCAGAAAACAAAGCAGCAGAACCTCTCTGCCGTGCAAGTGTTACAACGTCCACTACAACTAAAGATTCACATGCCCTGATCCAGCTATTCCAGTTTTCTTAATTTACCGTGCGGATTCGCCTGCTCAGAAGGGCAAAGATGAGGAAGCCAGGCTGTTTATTGCAGTAATTGGTGTAGCAAAATAAACAGGAAAGAAAGCTCTAAAAATCCCCTAAATTTCAGTTAATAATTAGACCTGCTAAACAAACGAAAACGATCCGTCTATTGACAATGTGTGTGTCTGTTTCTTTATCTAGCATTTCCATCCAGTTTACTGAAAACAGTAACAATATGAAATACACATGATGTACACACTTTATGAATGTTTATTATAATGCTATATATTCAATGTGTTTGATGATTGGACAATTATTTAAAATTTGTGAGTATTTTTGTAGATAGATAACTGTAGACACTCAACTTCTAATGATGATTACATGGAAAGGGGGTGTCTGGTCTTAGAGAAGCCACTTTGTACTTACAAAGTGTTAGATGGACAGATACATATCTGTATTTGATACTTTTACAGAGACCTATTATTATTTTTGACAGATAGAGTTAAACAGTGAGAGAGAGAGAGAGAGAGAGAGAGAGAGAGAAAGGTCTTCCTTCCTTAGTTCACTCCCCAAATCGCCGCTAAGGCTGGAGCTACACCTATCTGACTACATCGATCTGAAGCCAGGAGCCAGGTGCTTCTCCTGGTCTCCCATGTGGGTGCAGGAGCCCAAGCACTTGGGCCATCCTCCACTGCCTTCCCGGGCCACAGCAGAGAGCTGGCTTGGAAGAGGGGCAACTGGGACTAGAACCCGGTGCCCATACGGGATGCCGGCGCTGAGGGCGGAGGATTAACCAAGTAAGCCGCGGCGCCAGCCCCGAGACCTATTACCTTAATAACTTAAGAACGAAAGCACTCTAGGAGGCATTGTACTTCTCTGGAGGGTCAATCTGGCCAATAAAAGCAGGTGACTGGCAGGCCTTGCAAATGCCATAACCCGCACCGTGAAATAACGTGCCTGTTGACTGCTGTGCAATGCACAAAGTGCTTTATGGCTAGATGAAACTAAGCAAACCTGTTTCTGTGAAGTCTGTACTTTCTATCTGATGATGAAGCGATATGATATCTAGTCAGTTACCTTAGCTGAGGGCAACAGCAGGACCACAACTCTCTCCCTCTTTCTCCTTTGCGCAGGGAAAAACAAAGTTCCACTACACGTGTTTTTCTCCATTTTTTGATCCTTTTAGGTTTTTTTTTTTTTTTTTTTTTAATTTTGTGTAGCAGGGAGAGACTCTAGAATGAGCCAGAAGTTTCCAGAAAAAAAAACATGTCTCTGTAATCACAAGAAACATTCTCAACTTGGACTTCATTCTCTACTTGCAGGCTGCACTGTGGGTAGCCCTTAAAATGGGCCTGGGGCAAGCCAGGCACTGATCAGATTGTGGACATTTTGCAAAAGTGACTACGAAACACCTTAATGATTTTCTATTGACTTCGTGTTGAGAATATTTTTGATATATTGATTATGATAAAATATGAGTGTGTTGTTTTTAAAACTAATTCTACATGTTTTCCACTTTTTGAAATTTGTAGCTGTCAGAAAACATGAAATAAAACTATTGCATCTACTTCTATGGCATAGAATGGAATAGAATAGAAAATGGAATAGAATAGAACAGTCGAATAGAATACAATAGAATATAGAATAGAATACAGTGGAGAACAGAATACAAGAGAGAATTGAATGGAATGAAATGGAGAGAATAGAATAGAACAGAACAGAATAGAAAATAGGATAAAATAGTATAGACTAGAATAGAGAACAGAACAGAGTAGAATAGTACAGAATAGAATACAATGGAATAGAATATAGACTAGAATAGAAACTAGAATAGAATATATGGAATGGAACAGAATAGAAAAGAGTAGAATAGAATATAGAATGGAATAGATAGAATGACAGAATAGATAGGATAGGATATAATGGAAAAACGTTTAGGCTAGAACAGAATACAGGATTAAATAGAATAGAATGTAATGGAATAGAGAATAGAATATATTATAGACTAGAACAGACAACAGACTAGAATAGAATATATTACAGAATATATTACAGTTCTATATATTGTAGAACAGAGTAGAATATAGAATTTAATAGAAAATATTATAGAATAGACTACAAAATAGAATAGGGGACTAGAATAGACTAGAATGGAATATATTATAGAATAGGATAGATTATAGAATATAATGTAGAATAGAACAGAGAATAGAATAGAATGGAATACAGAATAGAATATATTATAGAATAAAATGGAGTAAAGAATAGAATGGAATAATAACAGAATAGAATGGAACAGAATAAATTCTAGAATACAATAGAACATATCCTAGAACAGATTATAAAATAGGATAGACTAGATTATAGAATACAGAATAGAACAGAATGGAATATATTATAGAATAACATAATGGAATATATTATAGAATGAATAAAATATAGAATAGAATGGAAGATATTATAGAATAAAATAAAGAATAGAACAGAGAACAGAATAGACTATATTAGAGACTACGGAATAGAACACAATAGGGAATGGAACAGAAGAGAGAAGGGAATGCATTATAAAGTGGAAAAGACTAGATTACAAAACACGTGCCCGCTCCCAGTCCCGCGAACCGCGGCGGCGCCCCCTGGCGGCAGGCAGGGGAAGCGCTCGCGCGCGACGGCGGCCCTTGGAGAGCGCGGAGGTGGCCGAGCACACCTGCGGCCCGGACAGGGCAGCTTTGGCGGTGCAGCCACCCGCAACCGTCCCCTGGGCGCCGCGGGAGGGGGAGGTCCCTGACTTCCTCGCACCGGGGAGCCCACCCCCTCTAAGGACCCTGGGGACCCCCTCTCCCAACAGATGCCCCTGCTGAGCTGCGCGCTCCTGAGGACGTACCGGGAGCAGCGCCTGGCGCACCTGGTCCTGGGTTTCCTGAGCATGGGGTACGTGTGGCAGGAAGGCGACGCGCACCCCCAGAAGGTAAGGGCTGACGTGGGTGGGCCCCCAGGCCCGCGAGAAGGCGCTGCCCTGCGTGCTTCGTGTTGGGTGTGCTTGGGCGAAGGCAGAGGGCCCCTTGCCCTGAGGGGTTCCTCGTTCCCACTAGGAAGCCAATGTTGTCAGCTGCCAATCATCCCTCCCTTTGGTCAGGGTTGGATCTGTATTCTCGCTGTCATTCTCTTCCTAGCATGTCTGAAGAGCTGCCTGGAAAGATAGATGCTGCGGTGAAAAAAAAAAATTACAGTACTTTTGGACTCCGTGCGTGTCACTTGTTCGGGTCGCTTATCGTAAAGCCGATAGGACTGCATTTGGCCGCTCTGCGGATGGCAGAACTTAATGCCTTGGCATGTTAAGGCAAATGAATGGAAAAGCCAAGATCTAGAATCCAGCCCTTCTCGCCCTATTAACGGAGCTTTCTCTGCTCAGAAGCACACACTGGCGTTTACAACATGCATTAAATATATATTATATATAATATATAATATATTGTATATTAAAATATATATATATATACACACTGCTTTTCATGTATAACACCAGCTTGGCAGGTCGTTGAGATCTCTTCTTATCTCTGCATAACGTTTTTAACAGTTTTGATCTGCGCCTTGGGTCCAGCAGACTTCTACCTCCGACGCCGTGTACTTTTCCTAGGTGTCCCTTTCCCGTAAACTGGGGTGTGACCGGTTGGAGAGCACAGGGCGTGTTTCCAGCATCAGTGTTCCCTTGTGTCCTTCTGGCCAACGTGTGGGATTGTAGGAAAAGGAAAGTACAGCACTGGCTTGGATGTTTCGTGTGTCGTTCCTGCCACCTGTTTCTTGCAAGCTGTGCGTCAGGTGTTAGGAAGTTGAGGTCTGGCTACAGGACAGAACATCCCAGGGGGCGCCCGTGTGCCATCGGCTCTCCAAACCATGATCTAGAGCAAAGGGGAGGAAGTGTCCAGCTTCCTTCTAGCTGTGTCCGTGCAGTTCTAGACTGCCCAGGGGGGCTCCTCACCTGTGGACCCTGCCCCCTTCCCCCATCTCCAGATTTAGACTGTCTGTCACGTTTTCTCCCTCCCACCCCCGTGCCTGCCTTTGCAGGAGAGTTTGTCTCACGTTCAAACTTGAAACCTCTTTAAAGCTCTTGTTTTTTCAACTAAAAGTCTAAGGGAAAGCAAAGACAGACACAGGGAGTCCTGCGTAGGTGTTTCTCTCTCCAGGGGACATGAAAATGGACTTGGATGATGGGGAGTCTGAGGATGGTTGGTTGGTTGGTTTTGCATCTGCGCCAGTGTAGTTTTGACCCTGGGTAGGGATCGCACAGCTCCAAGTGGCTTTTCTGGAGCTGTGGCAGGTAAGGCTGTCTCCCTCTTTTCTCTGGCCTCTCTGACAGGTACACACACACACACAGCTCTCAATATTTCTATATCTATCAGGGTAGACATAGGACCCAGCATTTACGACACCCACTAGGACATCCTTGACCCCCATCACAGTACCTGAGGGCCAGTCCTGGCTCTCCTTTGATTACACCTCCACACTAATACACACCCTGGGAGGCAGCAGGTGCTAACTCAAGTAGCTGAGTCCCTGTCTGTCATAAAAAAAAAAAACAAACTGAGTTCCTAGCTCCCAGCCTTGGTCCTGACCCACTCCTGGCCATTGAGAACATCTTTCATGGGGGTTGGGGGTTACTCACAGATTTCAAACTTTCTGCACCAAAACATATCTTTGAATTTCATTTTCCTTGAGCTGTTAGCAGCACAGAACTATGCATGGGTTTCAAGATTTTTTTTCCCACCAAAATAAACTTCACTCTTCATTCCATTCTTCAGGTATTTTGGGAGCACCCTGGGATGTGTGTGTGGATAGAGAGAGAGGTGGTGGTGGACAGATTTTTTTTTCTTCAGTCTCCTCAGTCTACAGTTTATGTTTAAACATTTTGGTAATGCCTTTCTTTGCATGGTCAATCTTCAGGGTTTATTTTAGGTTTATTTTATACTTCATGTGTGTGGTTTTTCTAGCTTTGTCATTCTCATCCGTACTGCGGTGGCTACTCATGAGCCATTATTCTGCCGAGTTGTCCACAGAAAGACATGCATGAGGTGTGTGACCGTGGGACCAGTCTGGTGATCAAAGTCCCCAGGTCATTTCTTCGTCGTGGTATTAATGAGATAAGACACCCATGGCCATTTCCTCTGCTGCCTTCTCAGGATACGCTAACTGTCTGGATTTCTTTCTGAAAGGTGCTGCCCAGAAATCTTGCCCTTCCCTTTGTTGAGGTCTCCAGCATCTTGGGGCTGCCTCCCATCCTGGTCCACTCAGACTTGGTGCTGACAAACTGGACGAAGAAAAACCCAGAAGGGTAAGGAAGGGCGGGAAAGCCGTGAGTGTCCAGGGACTGAAACTCAGCAAAGGTCAGCCTTGGGACTCTTAGCTCTCCCTGCAGGAAGAACCCGGAGTGCTTTAGCTATTTTATGATTAGGGGACATTCATGTTTATTGCCCATTTATGGTTCCAGACAAGAGGTGAACTCGAATACAGGTTCAAAAACCATAGGCCCTGGAAGTGTCCATTATGAATCCACAACTGGCCCAGGCAAGTTTCTCTTGTTTGTACTTCAATCACATCTGAGGACCTCAGCCTGACCCTCAAGCTCCTGCATAATCAGACTCCACTCATAGTTTATCACCAGCTTGTCTTTTTTCCTATCAAGCCCTCCATGCAAACCAGCTCAGGGCCAGGGACATCCTTCAGCAGTCATCAATATTGTGGCCAAAATGAATGATTGTGGTAGGATGAAGACTGGGTGCTCCAGATATGTTTGAGTCGTGAATTTGGTTAATAACGCCATCTATTCCACTTAGTTTACACTGCCTTTCGTTTTGACAGTTGGGTTGGGAATAGGGCATTTGTCTACAGAAGAAATAGTGTGAGTACTGGACAGACATGAAATGGAATAGCTAGAATGTGGTAGAAAAGGTAAGCTGTTGAATTTCCCTTTGAAGTGCATTCTCAAAGCCAAATTAAATTGAGGCTACAAATGCAAGACGTAGTTGGTTCTACAGCTGATTAAGCCGCTGAAGGGACCATGAGGTTGCAGGTGAGGGAGAACTCCATCAGCATAATGATCGCAGGCTTGCAAGACGACGTGGTGGGAGCCAGCTCTGAGGGCTCAAACACCTGTTAGACACCTTAGCTTTCAGGACTATGTGTGTGTGCCTGGGAAGAAGCAAGATGGGGTCAGTTCATGTTTCTGATTCCTCTGAGTCCTGAATTTTGTGTTTTCTACAACTATTCATTGTGATCTTTGGCCAATTCTGCATGGATAACAAAGTTGGAGGCTACTTACTGACTCTGGCTTGGATTTGGGTGGAAAGAAGTTATAAATGCATGTGCATAAATGAATCTAGTCGGCCGGCACCATGGCTCACTAGGCTAATCCTCCGCCTGCAGCGCTGGCACCCCGGATTCTAGTCCTGGTTGGGGCGCCGGATTCTGTCCCGGTTGCCCCTCTTCCAGGCCAGCTCTCTGCTGTGGCCCGGGAGTGCAGTGGAGGATGGCCCAGGTGCTTGGGCCCTGCACCCCATGGGAGACCAGGAGAAGCTCCTGGCTCCTGGCTTCGGATATACACGGTGCGTCGGCCACAGTGGCCATTGTGGGGTGAACCAATGGAAAAGGAAGACCTTTCTCTCTGTCTCTCTCTCTCACTGTCCACTCTGCCTGTCAAAATAAATAAATGAATCTAGTCAAGTCTTTGAATACATTGGATTTATGATTCAAAGAGAAAAGGAGGAGAGAGGGAAGTGGAGGGGGAAACAGCTGATCTAAACTGGCAATGTAGAAAATTCAGGAAAAAAAAAAAAAGTTGAGTTTCTTAGAGTGCAGGGCTAGTTTAATCCCAGAGATGCAGACACAATCCTAGCTCTCCCCAGGGCTTCTTTCTGGGTAATTGGGCTTTGGAGTCTTCTAAATAGGCCTGGTGTGAGGATAAGGACTGGCAGGAAATAGAAGCAAAGCATCCTGCATGGAGTGAAATGACAAGACGCAGAAGCCCACTGCAAAGGTCGAAGAATGACCTGAACAACGGGTCCTTTCGAATTTCCGAGAAATGACATGAAACACGAGCTTTGAAAACCAGGGGGAAAAATGTTGCTAGAGGGCAGAATCTGCCCGAAGTCGAGTCAAAACAGATGAGTTTGTGGTAATATCCACCATTTAGGGGCAATGCAATAATTAATCCAGATACGGCTCACTCTGAGTCATATGGCAGGCCATGATCCAGATGTGTGTGGCTATGACTGCTGTACGTGTTCGCATGCGAACGCGTGTGTCCCTGCACATGTTGGCCCTAGAAAGTATACCTGGTTCACAAACTAAATTGGTCTCTTATTTTCTTTTTCTCTTTATGGTTGTCAATAACTGAAATTTGACTAGACCCCTGGAAATCAGGTAAGTGCTCAGAAACCCTTGGTAACTTGATTGGTTTTCAATTGTCATTGTATTGCAAATGATAGAATTCACTGGAAATTTAAGCTATAACTCGATAATTCAGTCAGCAGCAAGTTTTTTCTTTTTTAAATGGGTTAATTTATTTGAAAGGCAGAGTGACACACACACACACACACACAGCCGAGAGAGAGAGAGAGAGAGAGAGAGAGAGAGAGAGATCTTCGATATTCTAGTTCACTCCCCGAATGCTCACAGCACCAGCACTGGTGTTCTGCTTTGGGCAGAACCGCATACCACACACCACATATGGTATGTTCCTTAACCACTAGGCACCTAAATATTTATTTTAATTCCATTTTCCATGCATGTTTGGAGGCAGCCTTGTACGTGTGTACTATAATGTCAGCTATAGGAAAGTACATGTGAAAAAGACTGGAAGGGAACGTGTCAAAAATTTACCCATGGTTGCTTCTGCCTTGTAGAAAGGAGGGGGTTGCTTTTCTTTATTGTGTTTTCCCATCCGTCTGTCATGACAGGTAAAGTGCAGTATGGGAGAAACAGGAAACCTCACCAAATGTCTAAGGCTCTTTGACGTCTGTTGGTCTGGAAGAGATTCCTCATCTCATCACCACGGCTGTGAGTGGCCACACTGCAAGCAGTGGCTACAGCTACAGCAGAATCCCTTTGAACACTTAGTTATTGTGAGGAGCTTTGGTAGCTAGAAAATGCCCCTGTGGCAATAAGGAACCAATGTTTGTGTGAAACCTGCCATCCGCTGATGAGACAAAAGACATTTCCCCCAAGAAAATGAACAGATTGATAGCTGGGAACTCTGTGGGTCCCACACCCATGGGTAACCCTATGAGAAACTGGGCTGTGGCACCACACCAGAGCACCCCACAAAGCAGCGTGTCTCGAGTGCTTAGCCATGGATCACGTGGGCATAGCCTGCCTTAATTGGTCAGGTCAACAATATTTCTCGACTGTCACATCTCTCAGGTGGCTGGCATGGTAACGTTTGCTAACTGGTCAGAAGCCATGATCTCCACACAAGAGACATAGGATAAAAAGGAGGGACCCTTTTTGGTATGAAAACTATGTAGAAGGATTGATCAATTGATATGCACTCCCTCTATAAGCTCTCAGTACCCAGACCTGGAGGGACCTCTCCCTTGGGGACCCCTCTTGGCTAGCAGGAGTCTCTGCTTCTCAGTAAAGTCTACTTTCACCTGCTCTGCTCACCCTGCTTTATCATCCCTCCGCATCATAATCCCAATCCCAATCCCAACTCCTGTAACATGAATGTGTGGCCTGGAGCTTGCGGGGCAGCCCCACTCTACACCTCCCCAGGACTTCACTTTCCAAGGAGAGCAAAGCGAGGCTCAAAGTTCATATCAGCTCTCTCAGCACCAAATCTCAGCTTAATAAGCTATAACCTACGAAACGGGGAGACAGACAGAAAGTGAAGACATGAGGCTGGTGTGGCGGTGCCGTGAGTGAAACCCTCGCTTGCAACATCAGCACCCCATACCTGAGTGACTCCACTTCAGATCCAGCTGCCTGCTAATGCCCCTGGAAAGACAATGGGCAAAGATAATGGAAGTGCTTAAGCCCCTTCCCTTCTATATGGGAGACCCAGATAGAGTTCCTGGCTCCTGGCTTCAGCCTGACCCAGCCTGTCTATTGCAGAAATCTGGGGAGTAAACCAGCAAGTGGGAGATTTCTCTCTCCATATCTCCCCCCACCTTCTGTCATTCTGCCTTTCAAGTAAATAAATAAATCTTTAAAAGAAGAAGGTGAAACCATCACTTCCCAACTCTTGGAGTTAGAGTTTGTAGAGTTTGTAGATTCCCGTCTGGAATCTTTGAATCCATTTGTATGAGAGCAGGGCATTTCAAAATGATCTGTTTTTCAACAGTCTCCACGTCTATCTCACCAACCAGAAGGAGCAGCGTTTGCCTCTGGACCTGAGACCCACTGGCACCATGACCTTGGGCTAGCTCTGGGCCCCCATTTCACACCTGTAAAGAGGGAATGTGAAACCCACTGCTGTCTGTCACTCTAACTCAAGGACTCTAGCTTTTGACAAGAGTGATGGGCTGGACCGTAGAATTGGTCCTTTGAAGAATCGGCCACAGCTCCTGCTGTGCACTGCCCAGCTGGGGACATGGTGGAGACGACCCTCAGGGCCCTGCTGGGCTCTCAGAGGGCTCCAGTCAGCGGACCTGGGCTGGAGCTGATCTGCTCCTTGCTCTGTGAACACTGCTGAAGGTGTAGGCCGGTCTTCAGAGCTGTCTTAGTGCCAGCAGACAATTGTTGCCTGATTCCTTCTTGCAGTTGGCGTAGCTCAGTGACACGGTACAGTCTCCAGACTTCTAACCTCGTGTCCGTCTCCTCCCTAAGGAACTTGGACACCATCGTCTCGTTTCCCGGGGGAGAGAGCCTGCGCGGTTTTGTACTGGTGACGGTTTTGGTGGAAAAGGCAGCTGTACCTGGGATTATGGTATCTTTACTTCACAGCACTTTTTTTCCCTTGCAAATGATAAATTCCTCTGAGCTTTGATTCCCCCCCTCCCTCCCACACACAGACCCACTCCTTTCCCTACAGTAGATTTCCTGATGGAAATGGCCCTCCTTAGGGACTAACAGAAGAGACCCATGTCCTAGCCCACAGTGTAGCTCCTCTTTCTCAACCCCTATAAAACTCAGAATTCACCATGTGTCCATTCAACAAACAGGCACGGATGCAGTCAGTGGGGAATCGAGGCAAACCAACCAAACGTTGTCCTGGCCCCAGCAGAGGTCATGATCCAGTGGAGGAGATGGGTTCATGTGAGACAAAGAGGGAACAGATGCAGTGTTTTCATGAGAAGGCAGCTGGCACCTGCTGCAGACCTGAAGGGTTCAGGTTCACTATGGCTTTCTCCGGGGCGATGACAGTTCACCCGAGTCACCTATGTGGATGGGTGTTCCTGCCTGGCCTGAAGATGCTGGGGTTGGGTTTGTGCCTTTCCTCACCCCGTTTCCCTGGCAAGCACATGCCGAGTGCCCACTGGAGGAGGCTGATAATCAAGTGCTGGCCTTCCAGATGTTCAGACAAGAAGAAGAAGGCTCTGAGAGGAGGAAGGCCGTCTTGGCTTTGTGGAAGGGGAAGGCAGAGGGGGCTGCGGCCCTGGGGGCCCTGTCCAAACTGTCAGGGCTGCAGAGTAAGGCTGACCAAGTTTGAGATGCCCGAGTAGAAAGGATCGCAACGTGACAGCACCCAGGAGAAGGAAGGAGAGGAATCCAACAGGCAGCAGGCCCTGGACAAGTACAGAAATGGCCACTTACCCAGGAGTCTGCGTGGGAGGCGCCAGTGAGCATCTGGCTGTCCTTAGCCCTGGGTCAGGGCTGCTCCCAGCGAGCTCTGATCGCCTGTCCCCGTGGGACGAGAGCCCTCACCTGGCTCCTGCCACTGTGAGGCCGACGCTCTCTCCCCCCACCGTGGACTTCAGGGAGGCTGGTGACTTGAGCAGGCTCTCTCATCCCCAGGCACTCGTTCAGGCAGTGAATGCCATCTCACCGCCTGACCAGGACACCCTGCTTCAAGCCCTGCAGCGACTGAAGCTCTCCATTCAGGACATGACCAGCACCTTGGGACAAATGCACGGTATGATGCCCTCAGCGCTGGGATGGGAGCCCCAGAGGTTGGGCGCCCTGCTTGGAGCCACGGGTTCTGCCCTCTGGGCACAGCCCAAGTGAGCGATGCAATGTTTGTCCACCAGATGGAGCTGGTGCATCGCCTGTGTTTTACTCATCAGCAAGTGGTAAGACATTTTGTGGGTTTTTTTGCTCTTTGTAATCTCCTGTGGTTAGCATAGTTTCTTCTCTTTGATGGCCACACATTTTTTTTGTCATGTTGAGGGCTCGCCTCGAGCTTGGGGTGAGGGCAGGGGTCCACAGAGCTAGCCTGTGCAGGGCTGAAATGTCTTTAAACTCTCAAATACACCTTTTAATTCTTTTCTCTGGGTTGGAACCTGCAGTAGCCGACCTTGACTTTGGACCTTCCCTGACACATAGTCTGAGAGATGGGGCCAGGAAGGTGGCCCACACTTTGGGGATTGGTTGCAGCTCTTTGTGGCTACAGCATTCATCTCCTACGTCAACTTTCTCTGCCAGAAGAGTGTTTTGTCTGCTCCCCGTTAATGGCCTGGAAAAAGAGCTTGGGCCCCCGCACCCACTCAGATGAAGCTCCTGGCTCCTGGCTTCGGCCTAGTGAGACACATTCAGGATTGCCAGACTCCTAGCGCAGAGGTCTGCAGATCACACAAGGCAGGAGCACAAGAGAGGGGTGTGCCCGGTTGGAAGAGACTCCCCGCCTCACACTGCCTCCCAGACTGAGGCCCAGAGCTGACTCTCAGTCTCTTGGTAACCCCAGGCCAGCCGCCAGCGCTGTTCTCAGCACCTTGTGCACAAAGTCTGACTGTCCGAGACAGTGCCATGTCTACCTCCCCCATTTTGCACACAGATGCCATTTGCTCTCAAAATTTTACTGTCACGTTCAACCATGTGGCAAAGTAGCCAGTGTGGCCGAGTGCCCTTCCCAAAGACAGCCACAACCCCACGCCCCCGTGCCCCTCCACAATATGGCCTTGCCACTCTTCTCACCGGGGGTGGAGCCTGTGCCCCAGCTTGCTTGTGGTGTGCTCATAACCAGTAGACTAGCAGAGGGGACGGCAGGTGACTTCTGAGGTGGAGCTGGCCAGGGTGGTGCAACTTCCGCCACATTAAAAAACTCCAGGTCTCCAAGGCCCTGTGCTGTGGGTGAAGAGGCAAAGCACGCGGGCGGGCACAGCTGCCCACACCTTGCGTGGGTCGTACGATCCAGGCTCCAGCCCCATCCCCAGTCTTGGAGCCTTCTCGGGCGCAGCGGGCTGCACGTCAGTCCGGCTGCTGAATCCCTCCAGGCCTGGGTTAAAGATGCAGTCCTCAGCACGGTGCTGAGGCAGTCGTGCTTTGAGGGAGTGGGTCCTACTGAGGCGGCTTTATGTCGTAGAGGAAGGTAGTCCTTTAAAAAAAAACTGGGAGAGATTCGGAGCCAGCGCTGGGGTAAAGCCGCCGCCTGCAGTGCCGGCATTTCATATGGGCGCAGGTTCGAGTACCGGCTACTCCACTTCTGATCCAGCTCTCTGCTATTGCCTAGGTAAACAGCAGAAGATGGCCCAAGTGCTTGGGCCCCTGCACCCATGTGGGAGACCCGGAGGAAGCTCCTGGCTCCTGGCTTTGGATTGGCACAGCTCCAGACATTGCAGCCATTTGGGGGAGTGAACCAGTGGATGGAGACCTCTCTCTCTCTATCTCTCTCTCTGTGTGTGTGTGTGTGTGTAACTATGACTTTCAAATTATAATTTTTTAAAAAAATATTCATTAATTTACTTAGAAAGTCAGAGTTGCAGAGGTTGGAGGGTGAAACAGAGCGGTCTTCCATCTGCTGGTTCACTCCCTAGATGGCCATAACAGCCAGTATGGGGCCAGGCTGAAGCCAGGAGCTGGGAGCCTCTTCCAGGTCTCCCATGTGGGTAGAGGGGCCCAGGTACTTGGGCCATCCCCCACTGCTTTCCAAGGCTGTCAGCAGGGAGCTGGATCAGAAGTGGAGCAGTCAGGGCATGAACCAGTGCCCACATGGAATGCCTGCATTGGCAGGTGGTCGCCTTACCTGCTATACCACAATGGAGCCCTAAGGAAAGTCATTCTTGCAAGAGAAGATTGTGGGCCCAGTGTTTGAGGGGAGGAAGTTAGGCCACTGTCTGCAATGCCTGCATCCCATGTGGGTACCAGTTCAAGTCCTGGCTGCGCCACTTCCTATCCAGCTCTCTGCTATGGCCTGGGAGGACAACAGGGGATGACCCAAACACTTGGGCCCCTGCACTCATGTGGGAGACCTGGGTGAAGCTCCTGGCTTTGGCTTGGCTCAGCCCCAACCACTGGGTCGATCTGTTCCTTTCAGAGCACAGTTTCACCATATCTGTGCCCTCTTTGTTTATAAATGTCCCCTCACCAGGCACATGGGAGAGGAGAACACACCCCGTTGGTGAGCCACGCCTGGCGTGTTGGACCCCCGTACTGAGATCTAAGCCCCTAGGCCTGTGTCGAGCTTTTCAGGGCACTGCACATTAGTCACCAGTGACTGTAAACAAATCCAGAGCCTTCTGTTCTCGTAAGCTGACTCCTCCTGTAGCAGAAGCCTTAACAGCACTGAAAATATCAGCCAAATCCGTCTCCACACGCCGCCTCTCGCTGCGTGTCTACACTGCGTGTCTGCACTGCGTGTCTGCACTGCGTGTCTGCGAGCCCTACATCCAGAGCGCTTCTGACTTACTGGTTCACACAGCGCCGGACTGGGCTGGAGCTTTGCGACTGTCAGAAACCTGTTGTCAGATTTGCAAGCATTTGGGTTAGCCGCAGACTTGTTTGGGTATGTTTATTTTAACTCCTGTCTTCAGAAAAGCACACACATATCTTACTTCCCAGAGCACCTTGGAACGTTTTGTCTTTATTTCCTTCTGAATCAACAGAAGTACCAGCTTCTGCGTGAGCCATGGACAACTCCATGAAATTTTCTTTTCGTAATAAAGAGGAGTCAAACCATCTTGTTCTCACAAGTCAGGGTATGTGTTTCACTCAGGTTTTCTAAAGAGCTAGTTGGGGCTACACTGTAGCATGAACTTCTGCTACCATTCTCTTCTGATTGCTTCATTAGTTGTGTTGGAGGAATTTCTCATTTTGTCTGAACCCTACTGGAAAAGAGTTGACACTGGAATTCTTCTCTATGAAATTCCGTATGGGAATAAAATCATATTTTCATTTCTAATGTTTGTGTTTGCCCATGGACTAACTACACTCACTGGTCCAAATACTTAATGCCTAAGCCAGTAGACTCTTCATCATATTACCATACATCCAATTTTATTGTGTCTATGCATTGAATCTTGAAACATTATCTATCTATCTATCTATCTATAGAGTGAGAGCATCAACTTTAAAACACGAAAGAATTTTATGTCTTTATAGAAGAGTTCTTAGTGATATGGGGAAGAATTTAAATTGTGTATCATATTGGAACATTACCTTGAAATCTACAGTGTCTACTTTGTTTGAATATGGTCAAGGTTTGCTAGTTTGCCTGTTTACAATCTTCTTGGGGCTCCACCCTTTTTAGGCAACTTGCTTTTTCCTGAAGTATAAAAAGTATAAAAAATATTTAAAAAGTATAAAAAAGTGATTTTTATAAGCAGTGCCTGCTGGCAGTAAACTCTTCCATCTGAAAAAAAAATGCTTTTTTTAACATTGTTTTTAGAAAAAATTTTTGAGAAACAAAATGAGACAAAAAGAGCCCCATCCACTGGTTTGCTCCCCAAGTAGCCACAGCAGCTGGTACTGGGCCGGGCTAAAGCCAGCAGCCAGGAACTCAAGCCAGCCTCCCACGTGAGTGTAGAAGTCCCAATTACTCGAGTCATCACGGCTCCCAGCATCTACCAATCACAGGAAACTGGAGTCAGGTGCTGTTTATTTATAAAAACATAATTTGTTTTTTTAAGTTTTTATTTAATGAATGCGTTTTGTCATAGATACAGCTTTAGGAATATAGTAGTTCTTTCCCCCATACACACCTTCCCCCCCCCCAACTCCCAACCCACCTCCCTCTCCCTCTCCCATCTCCTTCTTCATTAAGGTTCATTTTTAGTATGACTTTATATACAGAGGACCAACTCCATGCTAAGCATAGACTTCAACAATTTGCAACCATGGACACACACAACATATAGAGTGCAGTTTGGGAACAAAATGTGCAGTTGATTCTCATTGTACAACTCATTAGGGATGGAGGTCCTATATGGGAGTAAGTGCACAGTGACTGCTGGTGAAACATAATTTGTAAGTAGTCCTAGGGACTAGGATTAAAGAAATACTGCCTTTTAGTTCTTCCTGCTTCATGGGGACACTAAAATTTGGGGATACATAGAGTAAAATTTGAAAAGTGAAGGGCCAGATACTAAGCAGGCAATGGAATTCGGGCTAAAAATGTGCCAAAAAAAAAATGGTCACAGCTTCACAAAGGCACATCTTTGTCTTTTAATCTAATGTAACCTCCCTTTTGCCTCGCGAGGCAGGAAGGGGTGCAGTGGGAGGTCCTGGCTCACGCTGAAGCTGAGGACGAGGCATTTGGGATTCCCAGCTTAGTGTGGAGAGGGCGTGTGTAAATACCATGGCCGGACCCAGATCCTTATTCCGGCTCCGCCATGCAGAGAGGCCACTGAAGCAACAGCCTGTGGGCGCTAGGAGTGAAAGACCTCTCCCGGCGCGAGCTGGCTCTGCCACTCCAGGCGTCTGCCTCCGGCTCTGGATTCCTGCTTCCATTGAGATTTTTGCCGCCTTGATATTCTTGACCTTCTTCAATACCTATAATGTTTTCATATTGTGTCCAGCGTTTGGCGTTGTTTCTGGTGGGTGCCAGATCTAACTTCTGTGGCATTCCATCACTACAGCCTGCAGGGTCTTGCTTTAACGTGTGCCTCTTTTCCTATTTTCATTTCTACTGTCATGTATCCTAGGTATAGCTACTGCCACCTGTTGCCTGGACTTCCGCAGTGGCTTTCCAAATCGTCCACCTGCTTCTTACCCAGTCTATTTCATTGTGCATGTGACAGCCTAAAGGAACTTTTTAAAAAATGGTTTATATATTTATTGGAAAGGCAGAGTTACAGAGATGGAGGGAGAGTGAGAGAGGTTTTCCATCTACTGGTTCACTCCCCCAAAGGACCACAGTGGCCAGGACTGGAATTCTCTCTGGGTCTCCTATGTGGGTGGAAGGGGCCCAAGAATTTCAGCCATCTTCCACTGCATTAGCAACGAGCCGGGACTTGAACCAGTGCTCATCTGGGATGCTGATGTTGCAGGTGGCAGCTTTACCCACTGAGTCACAATGCCAGCCACTGAAAGTACTTTTTAAAGTGCAAATTGGGCGGCATCATTAATATTTTGTTTTTAACTTTGAAAGGGAGAGATCTCCCATCTGCTGGTTTACTCCTCAAATACCTGCAACAACCAGGTCTGGCCCAGACCAAAGCCAGGAACCAGGAATTCAATCAGGCTTTCCAATATGGATGACCTGATCATTTGAGACACCATTTTCTGCCACCTAGTGTGCGCGTTAGCAGGAAGATAAATTGTAGAACAGAGCCAGGACAAAAACACAAGCACTCTGATATGAGATATGTGCCTCCTCAACTCCCATGCCTGCTAATACTTTTAAAACTTCAATGTCAGCCAGCGCCGTGGCTCACTAGGCTAATCCTCCACCTAGCAGCGCTGGCACACCGGGTTCTAGTCCCGGTCGGGGCGCCAGATTCTGTCCCGGTTGCCCCCCTTCCAGGCCAGCTCTCTGCTGTGGCCCAGGAAGGCAGTGGAGGATGGCCCAAGTGCTTGGGCCCTGCACCCCATGGGAGACCAGGAGAAGCACCTGGCTCCTGCCTTCGGATTAGCGCTGTGCACTGGCCGCAGTGCACCAGCCGCGGCGGCCATTGGAAGGTGAACCAACGGCAAAAAGGAAGACCTTTCTCTCTGTCTCTCTCTCTCACTATCCACTCTGCCTGTCAAAAAACAAACAAACAAACAAACAAAATGAAGAAAGCTTCAATGTCTAGTCTACTACAGACCATATAAGGCTATCAAATATTCAAATTGTGGCCTGTGGACAGGGTAGCTGGGATAGTAATTTTTTAATTGGATTAAATTTCAATTCATTGAAATTCAAAGCCTGAATCAGTGTAACAAAGGTTTCTTTTAGACCCCCCCCCTTTTTTTTTTTTGACAGGCAGAGTGGACAGTGAGAGAGAGAGAGACAGAGAGAAAGGTCTTCCTTTGCCGTTGGTTCACCCTCCAATGGCCACTGCGGCCGGTGCGCTGCAACTGGCGCACGGCGCTAATCTGAAGGCAGGAGCCAGGTGCTTCTCCTGGTCCCCCATGGGGTGCAGGGCCCAAGCACTTGGGCCATCCTCTACTGCACTCCTGGCCACAGCAGAGAGCTGGCCTGGAAGAGGGGCAACCGGGACAGAATCTGGCGCCCCGACCGGGACTAGAACCCGGTGTGCTGGCGCCGCTAGGTGGAGGATTAGCCTAGTGAGCCGCGGCACCGGCCTAGACCCATTTTTATTATTAGAAAGACTATATTTTGAAGCTGACATTGTGGCATAGGAGGTTGATACCACCTACAGTGCCAGCATTCCATATGGGTGCTGGTTCACTTTCCAGCTGCTCCACTTCTGATCCAGCTCCCTACTAATGTGCCAGGGAGAACAGTGAAGGATGGCCCAAGTCCTTGGACCCCTGCACCCACGTGAAAGACCTGGAAGAAGCACTTGGCTCCTGGTTTCAACCTGGCCCAGTTGTGGAAGATCTCTCTCTGTAATTTCTGTCTCTGTAATTCTGAATTTCAAATAAGTAAAATAAAAATATTTTTAAAAAAGACTATATTTCACTTAATTGTTGAAAGTTTGCCATCCAAATTAAATGTACCATAGGTGTAAAATAAAAAGATGCAAATATATACACTGGATTTCAAGGACTTATTACCAAAAAAATCATGAATAAATTTTATATTTATTGATTAGTAAAATGATAATACTTTAGATACTTAGAGCTACATAAAGCATAGTACTAATTTTAATTTTGCCAATTTTTAGTTTTTTTCCCTTTTTGCATATTACTACTGGAAAATGGAAGGCTACATTTGTGAGTTACATTGTGGCTCTATGGAAAAACGCTGGAGTCTCCACTACTGTAAGCACAAGGTCAAAATTTGTAGCCTGTTCTGCAAGACCCAGAATGATGTCATCCTGTAGTTTGAATTTGGATTTTGTTTTATTTGACATCATGTGTTTGCCTGGACTCTTTCTTCCTGAAAAGGAACTTATTTCCTGTTTGTTTTTAATGATTTCCTTTTATGTATTTGAAAGGCAGAGTTACAGAGAGAGAGGGAGAGGGAGAGACAGAGAGAGATCTTCCATCCACTGGTCCACTCCCTAAATGTCTGCAACAGCCAGGGCTGGGCCAGATCAAAGCCAGGAGCCCGGAGCTTCCTGTGGTCTCCCATGTGGGTGCAGGGGTACAAGCACTTGGGCCATCCTCCACTTCCTTCCCAGGCACATTAGCAGGGAGCTGGACCAGAAGTGGAGTAGCTGGGACTTGAACCAGCGCCCACATGGGATGCCAGGATCGCAGGTCCTGGCTTAACCTGCTCTACCACAAACCTCAGGACCTTTTTTCTTCCATTCCAACGTTCATGTATCTGCTTTTCCTTCTGTTTCAAACATTCTGCCCTACTCAGCTTTTGCCTAGTTAACTCCTATTTAGACTTCAGATCTCATTCCACACGTGACTTCCTCAGGCGGAGCTGTGATCTCATCCGGGGACTTACGCTGTGCTGCCAACCCTGGGCAGACGAGAAGAGCAAGGGACATCGAGAAGGAAGACCGGATTGGCCAGGGGTCGTGAGGCTCAAGAGGCCGAGGGAGATGTCCAGAGTTTATGCCTGATCTCATAGCAAGTTGAAGGACCACCGCATTGCATCAACAAAGATGCGCCGTTTCGTATGCAGCGTCAAATTCTGCTGGGCTGAGCGGTTCCCTCAGGAGTCTTAGTTAATAGCTGATGATGTTCCTTGTCTCGCCACCGTCCCTGGTCCTAAGACAGGAAGACTAGATACAATACCAAACTCCTGCGATTCCTCCGTATTAGTCACACACTCAGTGCAGTCTGAGTAAAATTCCCAACAATGATTATCTTAGAATGGAATTTGACAAGCAGATTCTAACAGTCTAGATGAAGGACAAAAGGTCAAAAATAGCACAGATGCTCCTGGGAGAAGGGAAACAAGGCAAGGGTGGGATTTTTCTGCTTGAAAATGAAGAATATGATGAAGCTATTTTTTTTTAAAGGCAGATGGGGTTGGTGTAGGGAAAGAGAAACCATGAAACAGAATAGGGAACATAGAGACAGACCTGTCATTTCAGAAAACCTGCTGTAAGATTGTGCCAGTACTGGGGCCGGTGCTGTGGCGCAGCAGGTCAGCCTGCTCTCTGCAGCGCTGACATCCCATATGGGCACTGACCTTAATCCCAGCTGCTCCGCTTCCAATCCAGCTCCCTGCCAATGCACCTGGGAAAGCAGCAGAGGATGACCCAAGTGCTTGGGCCCTTGCACCCATGTGGGAGGCCTGGAGAAGGCTCCTGGCTCCTGACTCTGGCCTGGCCCAGCCCCGGCCTTTGCTGCCATTTGGGGAATGAACCAGCAGGTGGAAGATTTCTCTCTCTTTCCCTTTGATTCTATGTATTTTTACCTTTCAAGCAAATAAATAAATCTTTAAAAAGGTTGTGCCAGTATTGCAGATTAATGCACATACATAAGAGGGAAGTGCAGACTGCACTGAGTGTGTGACTAATACGGAGGAATCGCAGGAGTTTGGTATTGTATCTAGTCTTCCTGTCTTAGGACCAGGGACGGTGACGAGACAAGGAACATCATCAGCTATTAACTAAGACTCCTGAGGGAACCACCCCAAATCATTTCTTCCCATTGCTGCCTATTCTCATTGGCTGCGTGGTCTGAGGTCCACCCAACCAGAGAGAGCACTCTCCTTCAACACATTTATCGTCTTAGAGATCGGTCCTGTGTTTTCTTGTTCATGCAAATTGTGTAAAGGTGCACCTTTTCGTTTATTCATTTTATTCCTTAATTTCTGTCAAGGTTTGGGTCATTTCTATTCTTCTGTTTTACTCATAGTTACCAGTCACTTCCGTTTCTAATGAATGCAGCTTTTCCCCCCTTAACTGCCCCCTTGCTATTTATTTCTGGTTTGTAGAATGAAATTGGTGTTTGGATGTTAACCTTGAATACACCCCCTCGGTAAACTCTGTAATTCATTCTAAAGTAATTATGTGTTGATGCTCTAAGTTTTCTGTGTAGATATTGTATTTATAGACATTGTGTTTGCTTATTTATAATACTGAAAATTTTTGTCTATTTTTATTATTTTTTGTTCTTCTGAATGTGAATATTGAGTGGAAATGCTGATCCTTATTTGGTTTCACACTTTAAAATAATTTTTTAAAGATTTATGTATTTATTTGAAAGTCAGGGTTACACAGAGAGAGAAGGAGAGGCAGAGAGAGAGAGAGAGAGAGAGAGAGAGAGAGAGAGAGAGGTTCATTCCCCAATTGGCCGCAATGGCCAGAGCTGCACCGATCCGAAGCCAGGAGCCAGGAGCCAGGAGCCAGGAGCTTCTTCCGGGTCTCCCATGTTAGTGCAGGGGCCCAAGGACTTGGGCCATCTTCTACTGCTTTCCCAGGCCATAGCAGAGAGCTGGATTGGAAGAGGAGCAGCCGGGTCTCGAATGGCGCCCATATGGGATGCCGGCGCTTCGGGCCAGGGCGTTAACCCACTGCACCACAGCACCAGCCCAAAAGAATTGTTTTTAACATCTTATACTAAAGAAAAGACCTACTTAGAGCTTTCCATGGATTCCTGCCATCCATTTAAAGACGTTTCCTTCTATTCTTAGTAAACAAATGGGATTTTTTCATCAATAGTTTTTTTTTACATTTGTTGATGCTATTTTATGTGAAGAAATATTGTTCATGTATTGAAATGATCATTTGACTCCTCCTCATTTAATAAGGCAAATTGGGTAGGATTGGAAGATGTTGCCAGTCGTATGGCTTCAGCAGAAGGTTGTGGGTGATACTCAGCAGTTTTGGTGGGGACACAGCACCAATGGGAGAGCCTCAGAAGCAGCCCATGGTGTTGTCCAGCCTCAGAAAAGTCCATTCCGTGGGCGTTGTCATGGCTGAGTGGGAACAGCGGGACAGCTGGGGGCATGTGAAGTCTCAGGGGCTGAAGGAAGTCCCCGAGGGACTTCAGGGAACACGGAGCAGGAGGAGGAGGAGGAGGATCCGGGACTAGGCAGGAAAGGGGAATTGGTGAGGTGGAGCTGTTGTCATGTAGACCTCATTCAAAGCTGTGTCTTATTCTCAGACACAAAGAGACAGAGCCGAAAAGCTGGGTAAGATCTACACAGGACAAGTCACAGAATTCAGAAGGGAAAACAACCTTCAAGCGTTGATTAAAAAAAAAAAAATTAGAACAGCCCTGCTCTTGACTGTCAAGAACAATATTTTTTTTCTTGTTTGTTTGGTTTTGTTCTTTTTTCTTCATGCTATTTGGTGAACTCTCTACTTAGTGTAGGGTTAATCTTATGGGTATAAAATTAACTGAAAACTGACCTTTGTGAAAAATAAGAATAGGAAAGGGAGAGGGAGGAGGAAGATGGGTGGGAGGGAGGTAGACAGGGGAGGACTCTCCATGGTATATATTAAATGCATGGAGTTTGTATTCCTTAAGTAAAATTTTAAGAAAAAAATAGTACAAGTATGAGGACATGCTTCCTTACATAAAAGCTAATAAATTAGTAGACACAGTTATCCCCAAGCGCTGGCATAGATTCAAAAGTAGCTTCACGTAATACTGACCTCAGGTAGCCATGCAGTTAAAGGGACCTGGGTCTTGTCTGGAATGGCAGGCCTGGGCGAGGGACACTGCACCCTCTATCCCCTGCTCACCAGGCAGACTTCACTAAGGCGTGGATGAATTTCATTTCACCATTGTGAAAGCCCCGGGGCAGGTAATTCTCTCTGCTTCAATTCTCTACACTTCCCACAGTCCCTCCAGTATCGTGTCTGGTAAAAACATTGCATTTTTAGAGATGACCTTGATCTCTTTTTTCGTTGTTGTTGTCATTGCTTAGTACAGAAAAGGGAAGAACCAGAAATAGAAAAGACCAGCACATGGAATAGTTTAAAAGTGCTGGACACGGTAGTGCAAGGGACCTCAAAAAGGAACATTCCTTCTCCTTTTGCGCCCTTTCTTTCCAGTTCTGTGTGCACATCAGATAGAGGCGGCAGCCCCAGGAGAGCTGCAGGGCCAGTGCACATGGAACCAATTGCCTTTTTTGCCTGTAGTAAAGTTCACATTTTGATTGCTTTTCCAGATTATGTAGATCCAGACATATTTTATGCAGTCATCCGGATCTTTCTCTCTGGGTGAGTATAGTTCAATCATTTTCCCAGGTGAAGCCTCTGTAGCATTTTCCTAATGGAAGATGGGAGATAGCAGAAACTTCCTAGAATAAGAGGCAAAGTAATTGCTTGGACACCTTCTCCAAGAAAATGAGTGGGGGACCACCTGTGTGACCAGTGCCACTGAGGGCCGAGAACTGAAGTTGAGAGAGAGAGCCTCATTACGCCACCACAGGAGGCCCATTTGCATTCGCTTTTCTTGGAATCCTGCCCTTGGACAGGAAGTAAAAAGCCTCATGTGCCACCCATAGAACTCTGTCCCGCAAGTCCATTCTCTGTGCCCCCCGCCAGTTACCCTGGCAGGTAGAAGGGGAGATGGTGGCTCAGAGCTCTCCCCTCAGTTCCTGGGAGAGCCCCCTGCTGTGGTTGGAATGCATGGGTCCCTCCACAATTTCTGTGTTGAAACCTAGTCACCAGGGGAGGATATCAGAAAGTGGGACCTGCGCTCTGTGGATGGGGTTTCTACCATACAGAAGGGCTGGAGGCGACAAGGCAGGCCTTCGTTCCCCTTTTGTCTGTCTGTCCTTACATCGCATTAGAACTCAGCGTTCAAGGTGCCCTCTTGGAGACAAAAATTGGGCCCGCAGCAGCCACAGAACTTGCCAATGCCTTGAATCTTGGACTTTCCAACTTCCAAAACTGTGAGAAATACATTTCCAGTACTTATACATTACTCCCAGTTTCAGATTTTTAAAAAAATATTGTATTTATTTATTTATTTGAGAGGAAGAGTTACAGAGAGAGAGAGAGAGAGAGAGAGAGAGAGAGAGAGAAAGGTCTTCCAGTGGCTGGTTCACTCTTCAAATGGCTGCAACAGCCAGAGCTGGGCAGATCTGAAGCCAGGAGCCAGGAGCTTCTTCCCGGTCTCCCACACAGGAGCCCAAGGAGTTGGGCCATCTTCTACTGCTTCCCCAGACCATAGGAGAGAGCTGGATCAGAAGTGTATCAGCCAGGACTAGAACCGTCACCTGTATGGGATGCCGGTGCCACAGGTGGAGGCTTAGCCCACATTTCTCCAGGCATGGCTTCTAAACACATTACTCATTGCTAACTCGACAAGTCTGAGCCAGATTGGCTTCCTAGTAACATCAGCTGGGGGATGTTCAGCTTGCTTCTTTTCAATGGCGAGGCACAGAAGGTAGAGTCAGTGGATGGGTGAGGTGTTGTCTACTGTGCCACCTGGCTAACCTGGAGATGCCGGAAGTGCTGTCAACAGAACGCCAGGCTGTGCCTACTTGCCAAGTTGATCATGGACATGGTCCACTGACGCACGAAAGGAGGAAAGGCGTGTGCTAAGTATTTTCTCCAGATTGGGTAGGCCTGGAGTGTGAGGCAGTTGATGAGGAGTCCAGGCTGGTGGGAGGGAAGTTTTGTTGTTGTCATTGTTGCTCAGTACGGAAAAGGGAAGAACCACAAATAGAAAAAGACCAGCGTATGGAGTAGTTTGGAACAAGGCTTCCATCGAGTAACTTGAGAGTGATGGTATGTAGCTTCTGGGAGAAAAAGAGGGGAAAAAAGGAGAGGGAGTGTGTAAGCATTTGGCTTAAGGGTTTAGAAACTCAGATGACATGTCAGAGTGCCTGGGTTCGATACCTTCCTCTAGCTCTTGATTCCAGCTTCCAGCCAATGCAGTTGGGCTCCTCCCACCCACATAGGAGACCTGGATTGAGTTCCCAGCCTTGGCCTCAGTCCAACCCTAGCTTTTGTGGGTTTTGGGGAGTGACAGCAGATGGGAAAACTCTCTCTTTCTGTCTCTGTGCCTTATTGCCTCTCAAATAAACAAATTAAAATGAGGAATGGGTTTCAATGTTGTACCTGAGCGAGTGTAAACAAAGGAGCACCACACACTGATAAACTTTGATGGTCCTTTATTGCCGGCGGTGGAGAGTGGGCTCATGCCCTAAAGAACTCTTGACCCTGAAGCCCAAAGCAACAGGGTTTATAAAGGCAAAATCTGCAAAATCGGGAGGGGAATACATGGTTTCTAGGATCGGGGGAAATACATGGTTACTGGGGTCAAGCTGACCTAAAACCTATGCGAAACTGCTATCAATTATAATCTTGACAATACCAGTTACAGTCTTAACAATTCCAATTATAATCTTGACATTAATGCAGGTATTGGCTTAAATCCTATGTACAATATAGACAACTTACATTTTTATCATTAACCCAGGTGCAGCCTATCCACTTCCAAGCTTGAGCAATCATGCTAGGGGGTTTCTGTGCTCTGCCAAGTGTGATGTAGTGGACTGCTATTGTCCAACTGTTTTAGATCACAGTTTCAGACCAGAGTCTCACAGTGTGGGGGGCGGGCACCTTCCCAGAATGGAGTCTCAGGTTCTCCAAAATGGAGTCCCTACTGTCAAGGTGGTATTGCATCAGAATTTAGCTTTTTCTTTTCTACCTTTTATAGAATTAGACAAGGAAAATAAGGGCCACTTTTAGCCATCATGTTGTAATTCCTGCACTAGATTCAGAAATAGACTGGGATTTCAAGCCCACCCATGCCTGGAAAATCTCTTTGTGTTTCCCTGTGCTCTCTGAGTGTATATTAGTTTTGCATTGTGGTATAACAAGTTAACCACAAATTTAACAGCATTCCTCTCACAGTTCTGCAGAAGACCAGGAAAGCTCAACTGGGCTCTCTGCTCCCAAAGCTGGAGTAAGGTGTCTGCTAAGCTCAGCTCGGAACTGAGCACCTGGGGAAGCACTGGCTGCCCAGTTTACACGTGGCTCTGGAGCTGCGATCCGGTTTCCTCGCTGGCTGCCAGATCTAGGGGCCTCACATTCCATGTGCTCTCCATCTCAGCAGTGACACCCCTACTCCTGCTAGGACTTCTGACTTCTTCTTTAAAAAAAATCATTTATTTCCCTGAAAGGCAAAGTGACAGAGAGAAAGAGAGAGAGGAAAGGCGAGAGAAAGAGAGAGAGAGGAGTGGGGAATACATCTTTCAAATGCTTGCAATAGCCAGATCTGGGCCAAAGCCGGGAGCCAGGAAGTGCAGGGGCCCGGGCTCTTGCGCCATCATTCCATCATTTGCTGCTTTCCCAGGCACAGTAACAGGAAGCTGGATTGGAAGCAGAGCAGCTGGGACTTGAACTAGCAGTCTGACATGGGATGCCAGTGTCTCAAGTGGCAACTTAACCTGCTACACCACGACATTGGCCTCTGACTCCTTTTAAGAATCTTACGTGATTAGATTCAGCTCTCCTAAGATAATCTCCCATGACTTCCTATATGAAAGTCAATGCAAGAGTAACCTTGATTATGATTGCCTAGTTGCTTTTGCCAGGCTGTATAATATAGCATTTTGATAGACACAATATCTCATAATAATAACAGTCTGGAATTAGCACTTGAATCTTGGGAAATCATTCAAGGGAATAAACTAACTGATTACGCCTAATATCAGAAGTATCTGATTAGGGCAAAATGTACATTCTAAGATCTTCATGTTTGCATGGATATCAGAGTTGACTATTCGAATTAAATTCTGGGGGCCTGCACTGTGGTATATAGCAGGTAAAGCCGCCACCTGCATTGCTGGTATCCCATATAGGCACTGGTTTGAGTCCCAGCAGCTCCATTTCCGATCCTGCTCTCTGCTATGGCATGGGAAAGCAGGAGAAGATGGCCCAAGTCCTTGGGCCCCTGTACTCATGTGGGAGACCCTTAGGAGGCCCCTGGCCCCTGGCCCCTGGCTTTGGATCAGCGCAGCTCTGTTGCGGCTAATTGGAGAGCAAACCAGCAAATGGAAGACCTCTCTCTCTCTCTCTCCCTCTCTGCCGCTCCTTCTCTGTGTAACTCTGACTTTCAAGTAAGTAAATAAATCTTTAAAAAAGAAAGAAATTCTGTGTCAGAGACATGTTTTATCTGTGATCCACATAAATGCCTTCCCTCTGATCTTCAAAATATGCCCCATGTGAAAACAGTGGAAGATGCTCCAAGTGCTTGGGCCCCTGCACCCATGTTGGAGACCCAGAAGAAGCTCCTGGCTCCTGGCTTCATCCTGTCCCAGTCCCAGCTGTTGTGGCCATCTGGGGAGTGAACCAGTGCATGGAAGATCTCCACCCCACCCCACCCCATAATTCTGCCTTTCAAATAAATAAATAAAAATATTAAAAATAAAAGAAAAAATATATCCCATGTAGCCAAGTGGCCGGTAGCAAATCCCTGGTACACTGATAAGCATAGATGACCCAAGACATCTGGGTTTTTAAAAATTCTCAGGAGTGCGATTTGTTCTATGTTTGTTCTATCTTCTGTCTACTTGGTTTTTTTGTTTGTTTGTTTGTTTGACAGGCAGAGTGAATAGTGAGAGAGAGAGAGACAGAGAGAAGGTCTTCCTTTTGCCATTGGTTCACCCTCCAATGGCTGCCGCGGCCGGCGCACCGTGCTGATCCGAAGGCAGGAGCCAGGTGCTTCTCCTGGTCTCCCATGGGGTGCAGGGCCCAAGCACTTGGGCCATCCTCCACTGCCTTCCCAGGCCACAGCAGAGAGCTGGCCTGGAAGAGGGACAACCGGGACAGAATCCGGCGCCCCGACCGGGACTAGAACCCGGTGTGCCAGCACCGCTAGGCGGAGGATTAGCCTAGAGAGCCATGGCGCCGGCCCTGTTTACTTGTTTAAAAGTATGTTTACTTAGGACAGTCGAGAGGTGCCGCCCATAGGTGAGAAGGTTGAGAGGTGCTGCCCATGATGAGAAGCGCCACTCACAGAACATTTTGTGGGAGCGTCTCAGCCCTGCAGAAAGGAATGCCATCTCACTGATGTTTTCTGTTTCCACTTCCCTTTTCTTGGGGTTGCTAGAAATGCCCGGCAACAAAATCTAAAAATAACCTTGACTTTGCCGAGATTTAAAGAGAAAATGGTTCCTTTCCTTCACACACTGCAGCCTGGGACTGAGGGGCTGGGAGCAATGCTTTTTTTTTTTTTTCAGGGGAGGAGTTCATGCTGGTGATTTCTCTGTCACCTCCAACATGACTTTGACATACTCTCTCTAGGGTGGGCCATTGAAAAAGAGACTGATTAATGTGTTTTGGCCACTTGAGGTAGCTTATGGCTCCAGGAGACAGAGCTGCATATTCTGAGTATGTAGTTCTGATTCACAGAATGGTGTTTTTTTTTTTTCATTTATTCATTCATGAAATACATAGTGGGATTCACCACAGGCCAGGCACCATGGTGGGTACTGAGAATAGAGCTTTAAAACAAATTGGCGACTTCATCCCAGTGGGTTTACATGCTAACAATGGAGGAGAGACAGTGAATAAACACATTAAAGGCAAGCATTATACAACATATGTTACATAAGCCATATAGAAAAATGTAAAGTTGGATACAGGGATTTGAGAGCATTAGGTGTGGTGACCAGAGTTCTCACTTATTTGTTATGATCCAAGAATGCCACACAGCTAAGTCCCATGTTTTAAAAGCAGATGTATTCTATTTATTCGAAACCAGAGCTACAGAGAGAGAGGAAGAGTCAGACATAGATAGTCCAAATGACTGCAACGGCCAGGGCCAGCCAGCAACCTGGAACTCCATCCAGGCCTTCCAAGGGGGTGGCAGGGGCCCAAGCACCTGAGCTGTTCTCACAGGTGCCTTAGAAGGGAGAGGAGTGCAGCAGCTGGGACAGCCGCGTAACTGCCACACACTGTCCTCACTGCAGGGAGTGAGGGCGTGAGCCACCCAGATTCTGGTCCCAAGCCAACAGAACAGCGGTGCAGAAGACCCTGTGCTGGCAGCATCTCTGTCTGAAATGTCCCCGTAGGCAGAGGATGTCGGCTTCCTTCCTGAGTATGGTAGGCAGTGTTGGCAAGCTCTGAGAAAAATAATGACGTGATTTGTCTTAAGTATGAAGTCACCACTGTAGCTGCTGAGAGGGGAAAACATACCACTGAGCAGAAACTCGACAACCCGGATGGACAGAGGGGAAGTATTTCTGAAGCAGCCCAGGGTGGTGGTTTGGACCAGGGTGGTTGTGGGAAAGGGGTTGAGAAATGGTCAGATGCAGATTGGAGTTACAGATGACAGAATTAGCTGGTGGATTAAACACGCAATCAAAGCGAAAGGGTCAGTTGAAGATGATCCTAAGGTCCCTTGGCCAGAACCATTGGTAGAGAGGAATTGTCTTTACTCAGCTGGGGAAGAAAATAGGTGGAAGGGGTTTGGTGAAGGGGAGGGAAAAATCAGAAGATCAACTTGGAGGTGTGTTCACTCCTGCGGAGGTGTCGAGTAGGCAGTGGTCCGGCTAAGGGTGTTCATTCATACAGTCTGAATTATTTATTTATTTATTTATTTATTTATTTTTTGACAGGCAGAGTGGACAGTAAGAGAGAGGGACAGAGAGAAAGGTCTTCCTTTTTCCATTGGTTCACCCTCCAATGGCCGCTGCGGCCGACACACCGTGCTGATCCGATGGCAGGAGCCAGGTGCTTCTCCTGGTCTCCCATGGGGTGCAGGGCCCAAGCACTTGGGCTATCCTCCACTGCACTCCCAGGCCACAGCAGAGAGCTGGCCTGGAAGAGGGGCAACCGGGACAGAATCCGGCGCCCCGACCGGGACTAGAACCCAGTGTGCCAGCACCACAGGCGGAGGATTAGCCTAGCGAGCCCTGGCGCCGGCCTCATACAGTCTGAATTTTTAAGTCCCTGAGACTACATCAGGTCACTTGGGAAATGCAAGTAGTGAGAAGTCTAGGGATTGACTCTCGTGACAGTCCAACCTTTAGAAGTATTCAAGATGGGAAGGAGCAGGAAAGAGATTGAGGCCACCGTGCGAGACCTAACACGGGTACAGAGAAAACAGGGGTACTGAGCAAGTGTCCCCGTGTGACTGGGCCATCTCTCACCCGACAGCAGTCGTGTCTCTCATATTTCTTCCCCATAAAGTGTTCAGAAATGTTCTTAGACCCGGGTCCCCACATTTGACAAATCACAGAACCGCCCTGGAGTCCATTGCATTCCTCTGACAGCTGTAGGAGACAGGGATAAATTGGGGAGACTGAGGCCCAGAAAGATTTAAAGCCAGAAAGCAGTCAGAGGAGGAGCAGGGATTCCAACTTGCTCTGATTGATGGTGTGAAAATGGCCAAGTACACTGAATGCATTATCAATATGTTAGAGCACTGGACAGGCAGTATTCTAATCAGTAAGGAAGCCAGAAAGGGAGGAAGATACTAACATCACTCCAATGAGGACACTCAGGTGCATGGAGGTTAGTAAGTCAAGACTCAATACAAAGCAAAGCTGAGGTTAAATTCTCCGTCTGCCCTGAGTCGAGCCCTTCCTTCTAACAGCCGCAGCCTGGTGTCATCTACAAGTACTCCACACGTCGGATCTCCTCCTGGCTCCTGCCACCTGTGCCCTGCCCTGCTCTCCCACACCCTGTCTCTTTCCAAAGGGACATCACGCCAACTGCAAAGGCTACTCTGCTGCTCATCCAGAGAAAACTCCAAACATCCCCGAAAGTAACTAACCGCTGCTTACAGCATCTGCAGCCGCAGGGCGTGATTTGAGAAGGGTCATGTGCAGCAAGCAGAGCCGCCATCTGTGCTGTCATGTGTGCCTGTGATGTGTGTGGGTCCCTTCCCTTGAGCCAAACAACTTGCAGAATCACAGACGGAAGGTGAAACATCAGTGGAGATCTGCTATTTAAACTGTGGTAGTGGCAAAGGAAACTTGCTCCAGGCCATAAGAAGAAAAGATAGTTTTTTCTTAGTAAAAATAGAAATCCACATATGGTGTCTTGGGAAAATGAAAATACAGAATTATAAGTTCGGGGTTCAAGTTCTGGTTTCACCAGTCTTTATGTGATCCCTGAAACTCAGCTGATTTGAGGTTTTGTTTATTTATGAAATAAGACGATAGATACCTCCCCACATCTATGAAAGCACTTCCAAAAGTCTGTGGAAAATGAATAAAAGGTAACTTTATTTTTGTGCAAAAGTATTTTGCCATGTTTTTCCATTTGTAAATAGTATGTGTGTATTTATATTTACATATATACATATATAAACACATATATTACATATGTTAATTAAAGGGTGAAGACACACTTGCAAATTGCAAATATCTAAATATGGCACACACACACACGTATAAATTTCCACACATGGGACAAATGTGCTGTTTGTTTTCCGAGTTAATTCGCTTGACATTATGATCAGTTCCATCCATTTTGCTGCAAATGGCAGGCTTCTTTTTGATGGATAGGTACTATTCCATCATGTATATTGTCTACATTTTCTTCACTCCTTCGTCCATTGATGGACATTTAGGTTGATTGCATGTCTTTGCTCTTGTGAATTGGACTGCAATAAACGTGAGGATGAAGTTGTATCTTTCATGTGTTAACTTCGTTTCCTTTGACTATATTCCCAGAAGCAGGATAGCTGGCTCAAATGGTAGCTTTGTCTTCAGGTTTGCTTCTGAAGAATCTCCATGCGGCTTTCCATAACGGCTGTACTAATTTGCATTCACACCAGCAGCATATTAGGGTTTCCTTTTCTACACACCCTTACCAACACTTGTTATTATCTGACTTCTCAGGAGTAGCCATTCTAACTGGAGTGAGATGATACCACATCATGGTTTTTATTTGCATTTCCCTGATGGCTAGTGATCCTGAGCATTTTTTCATGTGTTTGTTGACTGTATTTCTTCTTTTGAAAAATGTCTGTTCAGTTCCTTTGCCCATTTCTTAACCAGATTGCTTGTTAGGTTGTTTATGAATTTTTTGAACTGCTTATACATTTTGGATATTAATCCTTTATCAGATGCATAGTTTGCAAATACATTCTCTTCTCTCATTCTTTAGGTTGTCTCTTCACACTATAATTATTTCCTTTGCTGTGCAGAGCTTCTTAGTTTGATATAACCTCGTTAGTTTATTTTTAGTTTTGTTGCCTGTGCTTGTGGTGTCTTAGTAAAGAAAACCGTTGCCTATACTGATGTCTTGGAGTATTTTCCTTTAGTAGTTTCATGGTTTCAGGCCTTCCCTTTAGATCTTTGATCTGTTTTGGATTGGTTTTTGCTTAGTAAGGTAGGGTTCTTGAGGAAATCCAGTTTTCCCAATACCATTTATTGAAGATACTGTCCTTTCTCAGAATGTGTTTTCAGCATCTTTTCAAAGGTGGGTTGATCGGAAATTCATGCATTCTTTCCCGGGGTTTCTGTCCTGTTCTGTCAGCCTATGTGTCTACTTTTATGCCAGTATCATGCTGTGTGGCATCCAATAGCCCTGTAGTAGATCTTGAAATCTGGTATTGTGATGTCTCTGGCTTTGTTTTTAGTCAAGATTGCTTTGGCTATTCTAGGTCTTTTGTGTTTCCATATGAATTTTAGTATTGTTTTTTCTAAGTCTGTGAAGAACGTTATTGAGATTTTGATGGGAGTTGTATAGAATCTTTAGATCTCTTTAGGTAGTATGGGCATTTTAATCATACCAGTTCTTTCAATCCATGAGCATGAGAGGCCTTTCCATTTTTTGTGTGTCTTCTTCAATTGCTTCCATGTGTTTCATAATTTTCATGGTAGAGTTCTTTCACAGCCTTGGTTAAATTTATACCAAGGCATTTATTTTCTTTTTACAGCTATTGTGAATGAGATTTCTCTCACAAGATCTTTTTTAGCAAGATAATTGTTGGTGCATAAAAATGCTACTGATTTTTGTGTGGTGATTTGTTGTCTTACCAGTTCTGATGGTCTCATGGTAGGGTCTTCAGGTTTTTCCTGTATATAGAATTAATGTCATTTGCAAACGGGGATAATCGGACTTCCTCCTTCCCTCTTTGTATGCTTTTAATGCTTTCTCTGATCTAATGGCTCCAGATCAAACTTCCAGAACTATATTTAAGAAGAGCGGCATCCTGTCTAGTTCCAGATTTTAGTGAAAATATTTCCAGCTTTTCTCCATTCAATATGACGTTAGCTATGAGCTTGCCATATATAACCTCAGTTGTACAGAGATATGTTGCTTCTCTGCCTACTTTGTTTAAGGTTTTTAACCGTGAGTAGATGTGATATTTTATTAATGCTTTCTCTCAATCTATTGAGATAATCATATGACTTTTATCTCACATTCTGTTGTGATGTACCACACTTGTTGATTTATGTATGTTGAACCATCCTTACATTCCTGGGGTAAATTGCACTTGGTCAGGGTGAAAGAGCTTTCAGATGTGCTATAGGGTTTGCTTTGCTAGATTTTGTTGGGCACTTTTGCATCAACATTCATTGAGCCATAGTTTTCTTTTTTTGTTGTGGTATCCTTGTCTGGTTTTGAAATTAAGGTAACATTGGCCTCATAGCATGAGTTTGGAAGGATTTCCTCCCTTTCAAACATTCAGAACAGTTTGAGAAGAATTCGTGCTAGTGTTTCTTTCAAAGTTTTGTAGAATTCAGCAGTGACGCCATCTGGTCCTAGGTTTTGCATTGTTTGGAGACTACTACTGATTCAGTTTCATCATTGATTATTTGATCTGGTTTTCTGTGCTTTCATGATCCAACTTTAGTTAGTTATATGTTTTCAGAAATTTGTCCATTTCTTGCACATGTTCCAATTTCTTGGCATATAGTTGTTCTTAACAGTTCCTACTGGACTTTTTGTGTTTCTGAAGTATTGGTTATAGTATCTCCTTTCATCTCTGATTGTACTGATTTGAGTCTTCTCTATTTTGTTTTGTTTAGTTTGTCTAGCAATTGATCAATCTTGTTTATCTTTTCAGAAAACCAACTCTTCATTCCATTAATCTTTTGTGGGTTTTTAAATTTCTACTTTATTTTTTCTCTAATTTTTATTATTCTTTTTCTTCTACTAAATTTGCATTTGGTCTGTTCTTGATTTTCTGAATCGTTTAAATGCATCAGTAGGTTATTTATGTGATGCTCTTCCATTTTTTGATGTAGGTTCTTATAAACTTTCCTTTTAGTACTGCTTTTGCTGTATCACATAAGTTTCATTCATGGTGTTTACATTTTCATTAGTTTCAGGGACTTTTTAAATTTCCCCTTTCATTTCTTTTTTTTTTTTATTTTTTTTTATTTTTGACAGGCAGAGTGGACAGTGAGAGAGAGAGACAGAGAGAAAGGTCTTCCTTTTGCCGTTGGTTCACCCTCCAATGGCCGCCGCGGCCGGCGCGCTGCGGCTGGCGCACCACGCTGATCCGATGGCAGGAGCCAGGAGCCAGGTGCTTTTCCTGGTCTCCCATGGGGTGCAGGGCCCAAGCACCTGGGCCATCCTCCACTGCACTCCCTGGCCACAGCAGAGGGCTGGCCTGGAAGAGGGGCAACCAGGACAGAATCCGGCGCCCCAACCGGGACTAGAACCTGGTGTGCCGGTGCCGCTAGGTGGAGGATTAGCCTAGTGAGCCGCGGCGCCGGCTCCCCTTTCATTTCTTCAATGACCTATTGCTCTTTTGGGAACATGTTGTTCTGTCTCCGTATATTGTATAATTTCAAGAATTTCTTTTCTTGTTAATTTCCAGCTTTACTACACCATAGTTAGAAAAAGATACATTATCTGATTTCAATTTCCTAAAAAATTTGTTGAGGCCCCGGGCTGTGTTGCAACAGGTTAAAGCCCTAGCCTGCAGCTCAGGCATCCTATATGGGTACCAGTTCAAGTCCTGGCTGCTCCACTTCCTATTCAGTTCTCTGCTAATGCACCTGGGATAGCAACTGAAGATGGCCCAAGTCCTTGGGCCCCTGTATTCATGTGGGAGACCCAAAAGAAGCTCCTGGCTCCTGGCTTCAGATCAGCTCAGCTCAGCCACTTCAGCCATTTGAGGAATGACCCAGAGGATGGAAGACTCTCTCTCTCTCTCTCTCTCTCTCTCTACCTCTCTCTACCTCTTTCTGTAACTCTGTCTTTCAAATAAATAAATCTTAAAAAAAAAAGAAATTTGTTGAGACTTGTTTTGTAGCCCAGTATTCAATCTATAGAATGTTCTACGTGCTGATGAAAAGAATATATATTCTATAGCTGAAGGGTGAATGTTCTGTAACTCTGTTAGATCCATTCCATCTATAGTGTAGATTAACTATTTATTGTTGTTGTTTTGTCTGGTTGCTCTGCTCATTTAATGAATCTGGGATGTTGAAGTCCCCCAATAGTATTGTGTTAAAATTTACACTTTCCTTTTAGATCTATAAACATACCCAGGTTCTGTCAACCTGGGTATGTCCGCATTAGGTGCCTGCACATTTATAGTGATCATATCTCTTTGTTGAACTGATCACTAGGCCATTAGATAGTGATCTTGTCTCTTTCAACCGTTTTTGTCTTAAGGTCTATTTTATCTAAGTATAGCTACTTTTGTTCACTTTTGATTTCCACCTGCATGGAATGTTTTGTTCCATCTTTCCCCTTTCAATCTGTGTGTGTTCTACTGGTGAAATGAGTTTCTTGTAGGCAGCATATTTTTTTAAAGATTTATTTATTTACTTGAAAGAGTTATACAGAGGAGAGAGAGAGAGAGAGAGAGAGTCTTCCATCCACTGGTTCACTCCCCAATTGGCCACAACGGCCGGAGCTTTGCTGATCTGAAGCCAGGAGCCAGGAGCTTCTTCCAGATCTCCCGCATGAGTGCAGGGGCCCAAGGACTTGAGCCATCTTCTACTGCTGTCCCAGGCCACAGCAGAGAGCTGGATCAGAAGTGGAGCGTCCAGGACTCGAACAGCTGCCCATATGGGATGCAGGCACTTTACCCACTTTACCCAGGTGGCTTTACCCAGGTGGCTTTACCCACTATGCCACAGTGCCAGCCCCAGCATATTTTTTTAAAAAATCCATTCAACCAATCTGCATATTTTAACTGGGGAATTGTCCATTTACATTCAAGGTTTATAATGATAAGTAATGATGTGGTTCTGCCATATTTCCTTTAAATTCATTTTGTTTATTTTGAATATCTTTTGTTCTTTTTCTAGTAGTTTTCATACTTCTTTCCTAATGAGGATTACGTTTCCTAGTTTCTGTATGGAGTACGTCCATAAGTATCATTTGTAAGGCTGGTCATGTGGTAGTGAATTTCTTCAGTTTTTGCTTGTCTTGGAGTCTTTCTTTCTCCTTCAATTATGAAACAGAACTTCACTAGGTAAAGCATTCTTGGTCGGACAATTTTATATTCAGGACTTGGACAAAATCTCTCTAGTTAATCTGATTAGAAATCCTTTCAATGTGACCTGACATTTCTAAAATCAGAATTCTCCCTGTGTGTTGTACACTTGAAAGCTTGACTGCAGTGTATTGTGGTGAGGTTCTCTTCTGACCACGTCTAACTGAGTTCCTCTGAGTGTCTTACGTTTGGATGTTCATATCTTTCTCCAAATTTGGGAATTTTTCTGCTATTTTTCACTGAACAAACTTTCTAAGCCATTCTTTTTTTTCCCCGTTCCTTTGGAGACTCCCAAAACTCAAATGTTGGTTTGTTTGATGGTATCCCAGAGACCCTGAACATTGTTTACGTTCTTCTCAATTCTTTTTTTTTTCTGGTCCGTCTGAGATATTTCAAAGGCCTGTCTTCAGGATAAGATATTTGTCCTCTGCTGGATCTAGTCAGTTGTTGAAGTTTTCAACTGCTTCTTGTATTTGACTCATTTCTACTATTTGTGTTTGAGTCTCAAGACTTATTTCTCTTTGCTGAAGTTCTCTTTCATATCATGCATTGATTTCCTAATTTCATTTAACTGTTTATCAGTAGTCTTTTTAATCTCTGAGTACCCTTATTATACTCATTCTTTTGAATTCTTTGTCAGGGATTTCATCGGTCTCCCTTGTTTCATGGTCTGGTACTAAAGTGTTGTTGTGTTTGTTTAAGGAATAACGCTGCCTTGATTTTTCATGTTTCTTGTGTTCCTGTGTTGACTTTGGGGGAGGATCTGGGGTTCAGTTATTTCTCTTCCTTGTGAAGGATGACTTTCACGGACTGAGCAGTTTTCTGAAGATGTGCCTTTAGGTGTGGATTTGGTAGCCTATTTCAGCTTTCGTTCTAGTTGGTCTCCACAGTACAATCTCCCTGCACCTGTTTTTGCCATACTCATTCGCAGCAGTTGTAGGGATTTGGAATGTTCCTAGGTCCCAGGGTCCCAGGGCAGTTGCTCAGATCACCATTGCACAGGTCCCCAACTGTCTTTCCAAGGGGTACTGGAATCATGATCCTGGGTGTTGGGAGCAGGTCCTTGCTGATGCCACAGATGAGCCTGACACACAGGCTCCCAGGCAGAGCTGGAGCTGGAGATCAGTACCCACTCTGGGAGCTGGCTGGGCTCAAGACTCCCAACCACTGCTGGACTCCAGGGCCCCAAGAGTAGTTCTAATGCTGAGCAGGGTAGGCAAGTTTCCAAGACACTGTCTGAGTGAGTGGCTGGATTCTCAAGAGTGACATTGGTCAGCGCCGCGGCTCACTAGGCTAATCCTCCGCCTTGCGGCGCCGGCACACCGGGTTCTAGTCCCGGTTGGGGCGCCGGATTCTGTCCCGGTTGCCCCTCTTCCAGGCCAGCTCTCTGCTGTGGCCTGGGAGTGCAGTGGAGGATGGCCCAGGTGCTTGGGCCCTGCACCCCATGGGAGACCAGGATAAGTACCTGGCTCCTGCCATCGGATCAGCGCAGTGCGCCGGCCGCAGCACACCGGCCGTGGCGGCCATTGGAGGGTGAACCAACGGCAAAGGAAGACCTTTCTCTCTGTCTCTCTCTCTCACTGTCCACTCTGCCTGTCCAAAAAAAAAAAAAAAAAAAAAAAAAAAAAGAGTGACATAGGCCCTGAGACAGCAGAGAAAGCATCCCCAGACCCCTCTCTGTGGGCTACATGCTAAGCTAGGAGAGGTACAGGAATGCCAGGCCATAGCCCTGAGCAAACAGCAGCACACTAGCCTTTTAGAGGTAAAGAAACCGGGCAGCTTCTGAAGAAGGGACTGGAGCCCTGAGATCTGTGATGGACCTGGGCAGGCAGGATACAGAAATCCATACCCAGAACTCCCAGTAACGGAGCTGTATGCTGGGCTAGGTGTGGCCCAAAAAACCTAAACCAGAGTCGCAAGTGAGCATGCAACGTGTTGTGCTGGGAGGGACAGAGAAAGCCCGTGCTGGATGCAAGGGAGAGTGCTGAGACCTGGACTGAGCAAAGACTGGAAACCCAGGCTGCTGCATGTGGGAGGGGAAGAGCCTAGAGTGATGCCCAGGATCGGAAGGTGCAGAGATCTGGCTGCTGTCAGTGGGAGAGAGCCACGCAGCATAGACCTCAACCTGCAGCCTCTTAGCTCTGCTGCTGTTGGGAATGGGGAGGGTGCACTACCCATTCCAAGCTCACTGCTCTGAGTCTGTTGACCCCCCGCCCCAGAACACTGTACAGGGTGTGGGGACACTCCCTGCTGCACACTCAGACCCTGCTGCAAGAACTGTCCCCAGTGCACAGGCAGCTCGGAGCCTCTGTGGGCGGATGGGGCAGAACCGTGGGAACCCTGACTGGATCACACAGATCAAGTGGCTGCAAGCAATGTTGTGAGGAAAGGTGGCAGGGGAGGCAGCGGGGAAGAGGGCCATCTCCTTCTCTCCAGGGTCCTGAGGGCTGGGTATCCTAGTTGTCCTGCTGCTGCTGTCCCCTGAGGTGCAGAATGCCGCATGGGCTAGGGTGCTGGGCTCATGCAGGTGCTACCAGGTCCAGCTGTGGCTGTGAGGCTCAGTCTTCCTGCCAGGGGCCAGAGATGTGGGCAGGGTCCCTGGGAAGGAGACCTGCAGAGACCTCTGTCTCCTAGCCCAGTTCGGATTCCTGCAGTGACTCCTTTGTCCAGCTGGAAGCCACTGTGGCTCCCTGTGCTCTGAGGATGGAGAGGGAGCGGAAAGTGTGGGTTGCTCTCTGAAGCATCTGGGAGTTTTCCAGGGAGCTCTCCTGGTCTGGGGGGACGGATTTCTCTCTACAGGGGACTGGGGCTCCCCTGCTCACGCCTCCTCCTGCCTCAGGCAGTCCCCCCAGCTAGGGGGCCAGGTATTCAGTTCCCAGGTGGCCTTGTGCCTTTCTGTGCTGCCTTGCCTGGTCTCTGAGACCTACTGTGCCTCAACTGTTCCCTTACTCCGTTCAGGTGCTCACTCCAGATGTGACCACTGAACTTTCTTATTGGTCTTTCTTGAAAACTTTGGCGCAAAAATATTTTTCTGAAATTCATGCACACAAGACATCTTTTTAAAAGTTCATGAAAATGAGTATTACCAGAACAAAGGCTATGCATGAATGTCAAAGATTTTTCTGCACCATAATAAACTTATCTTTTACCTACATTTTCCATGAAATCTTTGAGGTGCCCTTATATACTCACACAAGGCCAAGTGAGAGAAACGCCCCGGGATGTGCTCTGTAAACCGTCGAGTTGTAGATGCGAATGGATCGTGCTCTTGTGACTGTTTCTGTGCTGTTGTGGAGTCACCCACACACACTGTGACTGCTGAGCAAAGTCACACTCAAGGGAGTGAGGGAATCAGATGGGGAGAGAAAGCGCGGAGGGGTGACTCAGAAAATAGTGAAAGAAGGTCGTCAAGGAAACAGAAGAGGAAGAGAAGGGAAGGGGAAGGAGGTGAGGGGGTGAAAGCCCACTTCATCTGGGCATGCCTGAGAGCCCCGGAGTTCCAGCCCTTCTGCGTCTCCCTGACTGTGGCCTCTGTTGGGTTCTCTCTTTGGGGCACCCGTATCATTCACCTTAATCTCAACACCTGTGGCCTTTGACAAAGGCGTTCTCCCAAAGTAAGGCACCACCTGTGACTGACAATGTAATGTGACAGTTGTGACAGTTTAGCACTGTGATTGTTTCAGGGAAGGGCAAAGGGGTGTGTGTGTGTGTGCATGTATGTACACCTGTGTGTGTGCATGTGTGTATGCGTGCATGCATGCACATCGTGTGTGCCCATATATGTGCACACATGCAAATGTGCGTGAATGTGGACGTGCTGTGTGTGCGCAGATGTGTGTTCATACATGTGCACACACATGTGTGTACCTCTGTGTGTGTGTGTGTGTGTGTGTGTGTGTGTGTGTGAAGCTGTGCTGCTGGAGCTGCAGCTGCCAGGTTGTCAGGCTGGAGAGTGGCAGAAGAAGTGAAGAAGGTTTGCTAGCGCCCCTGAGTCGTTCCTGGTCGCCCACTGCAACAGCATCTTTGCACTAACCTCTCAGGGAGGACAGCACGGGGCCAGTGGCCACGATGCTACACTGCTCTAAAGAATCCTCTCGGTGCAGAGTGGAAGGGCTGTGACTTAGGGCTGTCACGGGCTGAGTCAGGCAGTGCTGGAGCACGTGTCCAGCATCCGTCCCTCGCTGGACGACCGCCGCTGAAGTCACGCCCGCTTTCCGCGTGCTCTGTGTCCACCGCCAGCCCCGGCACCCCTTTTGCCCTCTCACGTCTCCTCTCGTGCAGATGGAAGGATAACCCGGCAATGCCCATGGGGCTGATCTACGAAGGCGTCTCGGAAGAACCCCTGCAGTACTCTGGGGGGAGTGCAGCTCAGAGCACCGTGCTCCACGCCGTGGACGAGTTCTTAGGCATTCGCCACAGCCAGGAAAGCGGTGAGTCACTTTTTAAAAATTTGCTTTTTTTTTAAATTTTCATAAAGAGTAAAGGAAGGATAAACAAAGAGGTGTTTTTAAGCAGGCAGTAAAACCAGTGTAGAGGAAAATGCCATAAGGTCCATACTTCCCGTCAAACAGGAAGTGGTGTGTTTTCCTTTCGTTACTGTGTCAAGTCCATCGAGAGCTGATCTCCAGGTAGTACCTGCTTTCATTTCCAAATCTGAAAACGTTTCCGAATTCCCAGCTGTTCGCTGACTTGGGGTTGGGTTCCTGGGCAGTAGCTCTGTCTTCTGACATGGAGGTGAGATCTGGAGTTTAAAGCCTGGGAGGCCATGTGGGTGAGCCTGGAGCCGGCCACCTTGGACCTTGCCTCCTCCACTGAAACCCACCCTCAACGGTAGAACATTTGGAGAAACCCGCTTAGACCAGATGATGAATTTGGTGCTTCAGAGGCTGGAGATTTGCCTGCCTCAAACGAAGGGCTTGCCAGATGCAAAAATGGGACCTCTTCTTGCAAAGTTTTCCAGCTGGATTGGGGGAGAAATCACTGGAACTTTGGGTGAGGGAGTCCCATGTCACCCCCGAATGTCCATTCTCTAGAACTGGGATAATTTTTCATGGATTTGTGTATTTGGTGAGGTTCATAGTTGATTGACCATGCTTAGCACTAAGCATGCAATGAACTGTCTGCAAACAGCTATTATTTTTAAACAACTTCGCTTCCAGAGCCTGTTACTGAAACAGTTGTTCATCCTTTGTCTCTCGGCCCTTCTACGCCCTATAAATTCTCTCCTCCTGAGCACGACTTTCAAAACAACGTGCTCAGGAAACAAAATCCTCTGGAATATTTAGCTGATCAGTTAGAGGCAGGTTTTTACGTCGGGGGACACCCCTCACAGTGGCCAGCAACTGGTCATTTGGCCCTCCTTTGGCCGATGATAAATATCTGCAGGCTAGCTGACAGGTCTGATTCCAATTCAGTGATTGGAATGTCTTTGCTGCTTTGACTGTCAACAGTCCAAAACACGCATGTGAGTGGTGAAGTTTGGGAGGCTATGTGGGTGAGCCTGGTGCGGGCAAGTATACTGGGTAAGAGCCCCAGCAGCTAGCATATTGGAAAGGCCACCAGCAACAGTGACTGGTGCTCCACCT